>NC_036862.1:29098584-29247058 GCF_002910315.2 Salvelinus sp. IW2-2015
CGGACTCAGAGTTCTCAAGTGCTCCTCGCAGGCCAACAGCGCACGGTATCAGACCGTCTGTGCCCTGCCCTTGTCGGCTGCCCTCCCCTCTTACTACAACATATCTATATCCTACCACCTTTCGACCTTCGAACTTTTTTGGTCCTGGCCAAGCTGTTGCATCCCCGTCTCATACTCGCGTATAACCTTAGGCCACGCGGCACTGGCGATCTTTCCTTGGCCTTGTGGCTGCTCTTCGAAAACCCTCGCCCTAAAATACTTTGATGTTTGGTTAGCAATTGCAGTAGCCTTATTTTCTTTATTTTCAGCCCCTTGGATGCTTCCTTGGAAAGCTCTCACCCTAGGCAAAGAAATCAAATTCGAGCTTCGTACCCTAGAAAGAGAATAATCTAAGCTCGTACCCGCTAGGCACAGATCACAAATCGAGCTCTCCCCTATGAACAGATAATTAGAAGCTCGTACCTACGGAAAGATAATCTCGCGGCTCTACCCTAGGAACAAGACTAATCTTACGACTCTACCTGGGGGAACAGATATCTGGGAGCTCTACCCCTAGGAAAAGATACAATCTTAGATCTCTTACCCTAGGAAAGATAATCTTAGAGCTCCTCCCTAGAAAGATTAATCTTGTGAGCTCTTTTACTCTCCTACGTGAATAATAATCTGACGAGCTCCTACCCTAGGAATACAGACTATTCTCACATCTCTGGAGCTTCTATCCTCTTAGAATGAATCTCACATCCTGTGGTGACTCTCTAATACTTCCTGCCTATTGAATGACGCTAACTCTCTATGAACGCCTCTCACTCCACCTAGGAAAGATGATTCTTAACGAGCTCTAACCTCTAGTTAAAGAAAGATACATCTAGCACGCTCTTAACCGCTGGGAAAGGATAATCTGGCGAGCTCTACCGCTAGGAACAGATAATCTAGAGCTCTACCATAGGGGGACCAACGATAATCTATGTTAGCCTCTTACCCTAAGGAAAAGATAATCTAGGAGCTCTTACACCTAGAAGAGATAAACTTTATGAGGTGCGAGCTCTCATCCCCTGAGCCCACAAGCATTCATTATGACTCTGACATGAGCTTCTTCGAATCCCTTGGGACAACTTGAGAGCAAACTCTTACGAGCTCCTACCCCACTTGGCAACAACGATAAAGACAGTAACCCTGCGTCATGTGGTTCCTCGACATGTATCTCACACAATTCGGTGCATGGGGCTGAAGCCACTCTAACACACGTTTTTAACAACAGTGCCCGACATCTTCGAGTTTCACGGCATAGTATGGCACGTCGCTTTCGGTCGATCGAACAATCACTCAAGGCGTCCATCCGGCTGACGGCAGCGATTTAATTTGCCAACACCCTGGGTGCGAAACATGTCCGTAGGCGTCTGTTGAACCAAAGTAGAGGGTTGCACCCCACAGCTCCCATTGGTAGTGAAGCTTCCTGATGCAATTCTGAAAGACTGTGGTGGCCAAAAGCTGTTCGCCACCCACACACTGCATTAGACTGGGTAGAACACGGCAGGAAGACTTATATTTAAATGATGATCTGCGCCTTTTTTTACTCCTATTCAACAAGTCACAGTCTAGCAGGATTACCCCTCACGAACCGCCTATCTCACACTCACCAGATATACCCTGACCTTTTTAAACACGAGGGTGTACCCGACCTATTAATACAGAGGTTACCCTGACCTATTAACTACAGACGGTTACCCCCTGACCTATTCTAATACCAGAGTTTACCCCCGACCGTAGCTTTACCATAACAGAGGTTACCCGACCGTATTTAATACAAAGAGGTTACCCCGAACCTTATTAAATACAAGCAAGGTCTCACCCACGAACGCTCATTAAAATAACGATTGTTACCTCCGAACCTATTAGATCTACAAGAAGGTTACCCGACCCTATAATTAAAATGGAGGGTTACCCCGAAACTACATAATAACTAGAAAGGTTACACGCCTGACCCTAATTTAATTACGAGGTTTACCCTGACCTAATGAATACAGAGCTTACCCCGACCGGATTATACTACAGGTCTACGCCCGACCTATTAATCAAGAGGTTACCGACCGACCACTATTAATCGAAACGTAGAGCTCTTCCACCCGACCTATTAATACAGGTCTAGGGTTACCCCGGCTTATATTATACAAGTCTAGAGGTTACCCTGATACCTATTAATACGTCTAGATGTTGCCTGACCTATTACATACAGTCAGAGGTTACCCCTGAACCTATTTATACAGATAGTTACCCTGACCTCTTAATCACAGAGTTACCCGGACCTATTTATCACACGTCTAGAGGTTACCCACTGACCTGATTAAACACGAGGTTACCCCTGGCCTATTAATCGAGTTCTAGAGTTACCTGACTATTATACAAAGACGCGGTTACACATATCCCTCATGCACTCTGCAACGCCTTAACCCTCAACCAGTGAATCTTCATACAGCACACCGAGCGTTCCCCAATGAACCCTTAATTTTAAATCCGACGGAATGACCACGGCAATTCCCCTATATTCAATACAGTCTCAGAGGTACCCTGACCGTATCTATACCTAACCAGAGCGTGACCCGCCTGACCTATTCAACTACAGTCTTATCGCAGGTTACCCTGACCGCTCATTAATGCAGCAGCGTTACCCCCTGACCTATTATACAGTCTCACGAGGTTACCCTGACCTATTATACAGTCTAGGAGGTTAGCCCTAGACCTACTAAATACGGAGTTAACCCTGACCTATTAATACAGTCTAGAGTACCTGTACCTATTAATACAGTATGAGGTTACCCTGACCTATAATACAGAAGTTACCCCTGACTACTTAGATACAGGACGTTACCCTGCTACACCTTATTAATACAGTCTAGAGCACTTACCCTGGACCTTGTACTACAGAGGTTTACCCCGGAACCTATTTAAACAGTCTAGAGGTTAGCCCTTGACCCTATTAATACAGACGTGTTACCTGAACCTATTAATTACAGTCTAGACGGTTACCCTCTGACCTAACATTAATGACAGTCTAGTAGGTTACCACTACCTGATTTAATACAGTCTACGGTTACCCTGACCTCATTAATTACAGAGGTTACCCTGACCTATTAATACAGCGTCTAGAGGTTACCCTGACCTATTTTAATACAGTCTTTAGACGGTTTACCCTGACCTATGATTGAATACAGAGGTTAACCCTGAACTCATTAATACAGTCTAGATAGGTCTACCTCTCGACCTATTTACTATTAACTACCACGAGGCTTACGTCTGCTAGCCCTTTTAACTATCAGCGAGCGTTATTACCTGACCCTATTATTATCTTTCCATCAGTCTCTCTCCATTTTCTATGAGGTACCCTAGACCTATTAATACAAGGTTACCCTCGACCTAAGTATTAATCACAGCGGTACCTGACCTATTATATACCATGTCTTTAGAGGTTTACCCTGACGCTATTACATACGAAGAGGTTACCACTGACCTATTAATACAGTCTAGAAGTTATCCCTGGACCTATTAATACAGAGGTTACCCTGACTATTTAATACAAGGGTTTACCCGACCTAATTAATAAGTCTCAGATGGTTACCCTGACCTGATTTATACAGAGATAACCCTGACCTATCAAGACAAGTCTAGAGGTTTACCTTGACCTACTTTAATACAGAGGTTACCCTGACCTATTCTATACAGTCTAGAGTGTATCGCTGACCTTTGTAAGACAGTCTAGAGGTTTACCCTGAGCCTATTGAATACAGTCGCTAGAGGTTACCCCTGAGCTATTATAAGAGGCATTACCCTGACCTATGTAATACAGGGCCATAGAGTTACCCTGACTATTATACAGTTCCTAAGAGGTTAACCGCTGACCTTTAATACGGGGCTTACCCTTGACCTATTATAATACAGTCTCAGCAGGTACCCTGACCTAGTAATACACAGTTCTAAGAGGATTACCCTGACCCTACTTAATACTAGTCTAGAGGTTTACCCGGAGCGCTATTAATACAGTCACTAGAGGTTTACCATGGCCCTATTGAATACACAGTCTAGAAGTGTTACCCTGATCTATTTTAATTACAGTCCTAGAGGTTACCCTGAGCTACTCTCAATACAGAGGTTTACCCTGACCATTAATACAGTCTAGAGGTTTACCCTGGACCTATTTAATACAGTTATAGACGGGTTACCCTGAACCTACTTAATACAGAGTTTACCCTGACCTGATTAAGTACAGACGTTACCCTGAGCCCTAACTTATACCAGGTCTAGAGGTTACCCTGACTATGTAAGTACAGTCATTAGAAGGTTACCCTGAATAAACACTTTTATACAGAGGGTTACCCTGAACCTATTAATACAGACGGTTACCCTGACCTATAAATATTTAGGGCTAGAGGTGTACCCTTGAAACAACCTCTTTAATTACCAAACAAGAGGTACCCTGACCATTAACATTACAGTCTAGAGGTTACCCTGACCTATTTTGAATACAGTCTAGAGGTTACCCTGACCTATTAATACACGAGGTTACCCTGACCTAAATTAATGACAGTCTAGAGCATTACCCTGACCTATTAATTACAGAGGGTTACCCTGACCTTTTAATTCACAGAGGTTACCCTCGACCTATTAATATACGTCTAGAGGTTACCCTGGACCTTATTAATACAGGGTTTTACCCTGACTATTAATACACAGTGCTAGAGGTTACCCTGACCTATTAATACACGTCCTAGAGGTTACCCTGACCTATTAATACAGAGAGGTTACCCTGACATATTATATTTTACCAGTCTAGAGGTTACCCTGACCTATTAATACAGAGTTACCCTGACATCATTATACAGTCTAGAGAGTTACCCTGACGTATTACTACAGAGGTACCCTGACCTACTTCAACTACAGTTCTAGAGGTTTACCTACCTTACTTTAATACAGTCTAGACGGTTACCCTGAGCCTATTTATACAGTCTACAGGTTACCCTTGACATATTAATACAGTCCTAGCGAGGTTTACCCTGACGTATTACCTACAGATGTTACCCTGGACTATTCTTCATTACAGGCTAGAGGTTACCCTGGTTAGGTCACATGTTCTCAGTAACAACTTAAAATTACCTTTGTATTAGAAACAATAATCTCATTACCCTTGCCTTGTATACCAAGTTTAATAAAGCATTATTCCTGCTTGTACAAGTTATAAAGCATTATACCTGCTTATACCAAGTTATAACGCCATTTATACCTGCTATACAAGTTATCAACGACATTATACTTGCTTAGCAATCTATAAAATTAGAGAACTGCTTGGGTCAAAAAATTTTACCGGAAAGTTGGTGTTGCGATATGTTCTATTGGAGGCCCCTGAAATGCCTTCTGCTCTCTGTCTTGTTGCTTTTTCACTTCTCGAATTAGCCCCAAGCGGAGATCATCCGTGTGGGCCATTGGTGATTGAGCCAGCTATCAATTCTTACCACGTGAGGTTGTTGGTTTGCTTCCTTTACAGTAGGATCTCATCTTTGAGATCTAGCTACAGATTTCACAGTATAAGTTACTACACGGCCGCCGTTGAGGACGTGAGGTTACCTCAAGAATAAAATAATTGGCCCTTCTAACATTAAATCAATGGACGGCGAGGGAATGAAATTTAGGATACTATGTACTTGCTGAGATTTTGGATTCTGTTTGGGCCTGGGGAGTGATACCAGCTTCATTTACCATATTTAACATTGGCATGCCCTTGAGAACGTTTCATTAGTATGCACAAAGGCTTATCATTTTTTTTATTAATGAGAAGTTATTTACTGTTACACCTTTGACGTGGGGCCTGATCATTATTTTACATTGTTTTTAGTTGAACCGCTTTTTTGCTTGCAATCCAACTGAATACTGAAGAGGAGGAATGTCTAGACATTCAAACTGAATTACTGAGAGGGAAATGTTAGGAATCAACTGAACTACTGAAGAGGGGAACATGTTAGGAACTTCATGTAATACTGAAGAGGAATGTTAGGAAATCAACCATGAATATTGACGAGGACATGTTAGACAGAATCACTGGAAATACTGAAGAGGGGAAAGAATGTTTACGGAATCAACTGCAATACTTCGAAGAGAGGAAATAAATGTTAGGAAAAAACTCAACCTGAATACTGAAGGAGGGGGGAAATGTTAGATCAACTGCAATTACTGAATGAGGGGAAAAAATGTTTTAGGAAATCAACCTGTAAATACTGACAGAGGGAAAATGTTAGGAATCAACTGAAATACTTAGAAGAGGGAGAAATGTTAGGAATCATGCTGAAAATTTTATTGAAACATACGTTGAGAGTGAAAAAATTGTTAGCGAATCAACTGGGGGATACTGAAGAGGGAAACTTGTTAGGGAATCAGTATCCTGTGAATATGAAGACGGGAAAAAATGTTAGGAATCAATGAATTACTGAAGAGGGCGAAATTAGTAGGAACTCAACTGATTTACTGAAGAGGACAATGTTTAGGAATTTCTGGCAATACTGAAGAGGGAATGTTAAGGAATCATTGGAAATAATAAGCAATCTGGTTTGGTGTGTCAGTGTAGCCCTCACACCGCTCAGAGGTTAGAAGTTAAGGAAATTGTTTTTGAAATGTCTTGATTGGTTGATGATATTTTCTAATCTAGGCAATAAAGTTCCTTTGGCCAAAGGTCTGTCTGCATACGTCCAGAACATGACGATAAGGTTTGTCAGAGTGACCACTCAGCTGGCTGGTCTTGTTCGTCTTTCGTTCTCAGTATCTTGACTCGTTGCAGAGACCACAACACTATTGTCTATTTCATAGCTTCACCCATCCGTGACATTGCAGTTTGCAACAGCCTGGAACAGATCAAGGGAGTGAATTTTACGAGTCGATTTGAATGTGGGGGAAACAGTTTCAATTCACTTCTTAGGAAGTTCTGCAGTGAAAATCACTTTTCAACCATTTATTTTCCCTTCGAGATCCAGTCACAAGATTCATACCTAATCCTCATCTATCAGAGGGAAACAATACTCAAGTTACTGACTTGTCAGGACAATCCTATTTACCCCCAGCCGACGAACGGATACGGGCCCCCGCGACCGGCAACCCGACAAACTGTCCACAACACCAAATATACTGCTTTTGCTCTGATTTCATTTGTAACAAATGTTGGGAACTTTATGTTAATTTGACCACCTGGTTTGTTGTTAGGCAGAAACACAATGGCAATATATATAGATAGTTTCCAAGTTTACAGAAGGCTTTTAAAAGGTTTTTGTAATTTCCACTTAACAAACAATGTCGCTTGCTCTTAAGCTAAACACATGTATTATAATTCACACCAATATCAATTTTCTACAATTTTCCTGTTGCTGCAGGAACTAATTTCTTCCTGCTGGTCTTCGAGAAAACTTGGTTCAGATTTTTAAGATCCTCAGAACGAAGTGAAAATAAATCCCAGTTGCTCTTTTGAAACGGGGGGGAATCACTCACGAATGGTCTGGAACCTGATTTTGTTGAATTCAGTCATGTGAAGCACTTCCACACACGTATATATAAAAAATAATCAGAAAAATGACCAACTAGGTTGCTGCTCTACTGAAAGGAACTAAAAAACACAACTGATCTAAAAACATTAGTCCTGGTCACACAAGTTCGTCTAGATAAAAAAGCTTAAACACGTTAAAAAAAATAAATAGTGTGGAAAGGCTATTAAGGCCTCCTACTTGATTACCAAAATTCAAGTTGAGTAAGCTAAAAAGTTCAATTACAACAAATAATTCAACATATTTTATATTTGTCCATGACGAAAAAAAAATCCGGAATAATTACAACAAGAGTATAATGTAGTAGACCTTACCAGTTTTAAAATGCCTTATTTTACCAATGCCTTTAAACCAAACCATGCAGTTTTTTTTTTTTTAAGGAATATACCTTTAAAAAAGTAATAGAAGATAAAAGAATAAACAACTAATTAAAGAGCCACGCCAGTAACATAACACCAATAAGCTGGCTATATACAGCGGCTGGTTAGTTCAGGTACCCAGCAGATAAATGTGGAGGCTATATCACAGAGGGGAGAAGAATAAGGGTACCGGGGACGAGGTGCAATGTGGAGGAGTATATTACAAGGGACCGGTACCGGTACAGATCCAATGTGGGAGGCTATATACACGGGGGTTACCGGGACAGAGTCAATGTCGGGGGCTATTACAGGCGGGGCGGTACGGATACACGAGTCAATGTGGAGGCTATATACAAGGGCTTAGTACCGGTACAGGAGTCATGGCTTGGAGGCTATATTACAAGGAGGTACTGGTACAGAGTCCCAATGTGTCAATGTGGCGAGCGGCACCATTGTCAAGGGTAATTTAGGTAATTATGTCATGTAGTTAGCAGGTTGTTAAGTGACTATGCCATAGCTATAACTGAGTAGCAACAGCTAGGGGTGGGTTGGGGGGGCATGCAAAAAATAAGTCGGGGTAGCATTTGATTAGCTTGTTCAGGAGTCTATGGCTTGGGGGTAGAAGCTGTTTTAGAAACCTCTTGGACCTAGACTATGCGCTCCAAGGTTTACCGCTTAGCCGTGCCTGGTAGCAGATGAGAACAGCTTCTATTGACTAGGGGGTGGCTGGTAGTTTCTTTGACAATTTTTAGGCCGTCCTCTTGACACCGCCTGGGTATTAGAGGTTCCTGGATGGCTAAGGAAGCTTGGCCCCAGTGATGTTACTGGGCACGCTAAACGCACCACCTCTTAGTACCCTTGCGGTCGGAGGCCGAAGCAGTTGCCAATACAGGCAGTTAGATTGCAACCAGTCAGGATGCTCTCGATGGCTGCCGCTGTGTTAAAGACCTTTTGAGGATGCCAATTCTTTTTTCCAGTCTACCCTGAGTGGGAACAATAGTTTATCGGTCGCCCCTCTTCACGCTTGTCTTCAAGCTATTCACGTCTTCTTGTGAAATTTGAAATTTAAAGGCAGCATGTTCCCGCTTTAGCGCGAGACCTGCATTTCACGGGGTGGGTAACACTGATATGTCCGGGGTCCAATCGGAAACAATTACTTTTTACATTTCTTGGCCAGAATCGGCTAAACGCTCAGCTTTCACTTGATTTGAAAAAGAGCCTCTAACTTGGCTGAATGGCTGGATGGCTGAACTTCACTTCCTGAAAGTACCTGAACGTGCTTTATCTCTTTCTCTTTCTTGTCTCTCTCCTTCTGCCGTCTGTCTCTTCCCCTATTCTGTTCTCTCTCCTTCTTCCCTTCTGTGTGTCTCTCTACTTTCTGTCTCTCTCCTTCCCTCTGTCTCTCTCTTTCTGGCTCTCTCCTTCTCTCCTCTGTCTCTCTAGTTTCTGTCTCTCTTCCTTTCATCCCTCTTCTGTCTTCTATATTTCTTGTCTCTCTCCTCCTCGTGTTCGTCTCCTCTTTCTGTCTCTCGCCCTTCTCCCTCTGGGCTCTCTCCTTCTCCCCTCTGTCTGCTCGATTTCGTGTCTCTCTCCTTTTTCCCTCTGTTCTCTCATATGGTTTCTGTCTCTCTCCTTCTCCCTCTGTTTCTCTTTCTATTTCATATGTCTCTTCTCCTTCTCCTCTTGTCCTCTCTATTTCTGTCTCTCTGGCCTTCTTCCCTCTGTCTCTCTATTTCTCTATATCTTGCCTATCTCTCTCATTTTCTCACTCACCCTTCCCTCCTTCTCTCTCTTTTCTCCATTTCCCCCCACTCCCTGGTCTCTCCTCCCCCCCCCCCCTCTCTCTCTCTCTTCTCTTTTTCTCCCAATACTGCAAACCCTTCTCTTCTCTCTCCCATCCCCCCCGTTCTCATTTTTCCCCCTCTCCCTTTTCTTGTCCTCTCTCTCTCACCCCCCCTCTCAAATTTCCCCCTTACTCTCTTCTCTTCTTCACATCCTTCCCTCATTCTATCACCCTGTCTCTTCCCATTCCCCTCGTCCCTCCCTCTGTTTTCGGGCTCTCTCTCTCTCTCTCTGGTTCGTCTCTCGACCAGTCTCCCCCCTCTCAATTCAATTTCCACTTATCTTTCTTAAACATATTTGCTTTTACGCATGGCTCTATTACTTGACTAACAAAATCGCTAACAACATTATTGCCAAGCTTACTTTGGAATATTTTACAATATTAAAATTAAAATAATAAATTATTTTCAAAACATTGTCAAACGGCGACAACAGTAACAAGCGTCCAATACACCCAAAGGGTCAAAATAACCAGTTGAACCAAATACCATCATTATTAGAGGACATGTGCAGGTTGGTTTGGTCTGTCAGACACTGTCCCTCAAACTTATTGGCCGGCCAAGCAATATGTAGAGCCGCTTCCAACCCACCAGCTCTCTGCGCTCCTCCCCCCCAACAGGACAGGTTAAGCCTTATTTACTCCATCAGAGAGTTCTCTTTGAAACCTCTGAATAAGCGGTTTCTCAAAATTAGGGGAAATTTATACTCTCTAACTGGTTTTTTATTTATTTTCTTACAATTTGCCAGGGAAATGCGCTCATGTCTCAGGTTCTGCTTTCGTGCAGTAGTTTCACAGCCTTTCCTTTCTAACAGGCAGACAGGTTTTCTATGTCTCTCTCTCTTTCACCTTTCCCCTCTTTTCTTCTCTCTCCATTCTCTCCCCTCAACTATCTGTCACTCTCTCCATCATTCCTTTCTCCCCCTATTCTTCTCTCTCTCTTCCATTTTCCCCCCTACATCTCTGTCTCTCTCTCTCCTCTCCAAACCAAACCCTCTCTCTCTCTCTACCTCCCTTATCACTCTTCTTTCATGCTGGGACACAGACAACTAAGAGTACGATTACATACAGAGGAGTCACCTTAGCCCCCCCAGCATCCAAAATCAAATCACCATTTATTGAGTTGTCGTGCACAGCGTTCAGCACGTGTTCTCATGCGGGGTGCAGCGAACCAAATTGCTTAACCTGTCCTTCCTAGCTCTTATCAATCAATAGCACGTAAAGCTACGTCAACAAGATGTACTAACAGGCAGTAAATTTTAACCACCAGAATGTCCGGTGAGTCTTAAAAAGTAGTGCACATTATAGATAGGGTGCTCATTTTGCAGGCCCTTCAGTGTTGCTGATGCAGTGGCGCTCAGCCTTGACCATGCCTGGCTTTAATTTTATTGGAGTTGACTTCAAGGCAATATGCTGCTTCAAGGGCAATATTGCATGCAAAGAAGTAAGCCTGAAAAAAAAATCTAATTTGTAATACTGACACCGTATAACTCTTTGGGGCCACGAACCGTTTCGATATTGGGAGAGAAATGGTTAGACTTTTATTTTTGTTATTTTTTTTGAAAACTCTGTTTATTAAGTTTTACACACACACACACACACAAGACAAGACAACACAAAGCAATATAAATAATATACTCAACTAGAAAAAAATACAAATAATACATTAAAAAAAATAGCTTTAAAGATACCATACTTTAGACAAGTTAAACACACCAGGCAGAAGGCTACAAAGGTTAAAGTGCAATCTATAGTACAGGGACAGAGCAAACACCTCACCATTGTTCCTGTAAAAAGTCAAGGGATAGGGGTGGAGAAATGCAACCACTCACAGACAGTCATGGCCACAGACCGACCATCCACTGTGTCACGTTCTGACCATAGTTCTGTTGTATTTTCTTTGTTTTAGTGTGGTCAGGGCGTGAGTTGGGTGGGTTATCTATGTTTTGTGTTTCTATGTTGGGTTTGTCGTTTGGCCTGATATGGTTCTCAATCAGAGGCAGGTGTTTGTCATTGTCTCTGATTGGGAACCATATTTAGGTAGCCTGTTTTGTCTTTTGGTTTGTGGGTGTTTGTCTTCCGTGTCAGTGTTTGTCGCCACACGGTACTGTTTCGTTTGTTCATCGTTTATTGTTTTGTTTAGTGTTCTGAGTTTGAATTAAACGTCATCATGAACACTTACCACGCTGCGCTTTGGTCCGATCCTTCTACCACCACAGACGATCGTTACAACAGCACAACGGCAGAGTCATGTCTTAAGTGTAAAACTAACAATGACTCAATTATTTATGCCTTCTGGGAGTGCTATAAAGTCCAAAAGTTATGGTCAGAGTTAGAAAGCTAGCTGTCATAAGTTTTATAWTGTAAGTTCACTTTGAATTGATCTATGTATTTTAAGACATGGCATATGGGGGTGTGGTGAGATACCCAATGGGTTGAACAATATTATTTTCATCGCTTATAGTGCCCTTAGAAAGTATTCATACCGCTTGACTTGATTCCACATTTTTGTTTGGAATTCACTGCTCGACTGAGGGACCTTACAGATAATAGTATGTGTGGGGTACAGAGTTGAGGTAGTATCACACACAGAGTGAGGCCATGCAACTTATTATGTGACTTGTTAAGCACATTATTTCTCTTGAACTTATTTAAACTTGCCAGAACAACGGGGTTGAATACTTATTGCCCCAGAGACATTTCAGCTTTTATTTATTATTATTTTTAAACATAATTCCACCCTGACATTATGGGGTATTGTGTGTAGGCCAGTGACACAACATCTACATTTGAATCAATTTTAAATGTAGGCTGTAACACAGCAAAATGTGGACAAAGTCAATGGGTATGAATACTTTCTGAAGGCACTGTATATCTATTACTTAAATACTGGAAGTCAAATGATGCTCCAACATTAAAAGAATAGAAGAATCAAATGCTTTATTATTTAAATAGACATCATAACACAATTTGAAGTCATATGTGGTAGAGTCTTACAAGTTTTAGAAACAACATTGGGTGTGGATACGGTGGGAACATGTGGGTCTGAGTGAGTGATGTAATTAATGTTTGTGGAAATGTATGTAAATGTTAAGTCGTTTATTGTTGTTGTTTATGTGTGTTTTTTGTTTGTTGTAAAAAAAACAGCAACAAAAGTTTGTAGATACCTAATATATTGCTCTGAAAATGTGTCTTTCTCATAGACACAGGAAACAGATCTGACACAGATTTGGTACTGAAATATGACAGTTTCATCTGTGACATTATTTACATTGACTGAGAGTGAGTGAGTGGGAGTAATGTTCATTTCAAGACCACTCACAATAGATTAAAACACACATACTGTACAAATGTACTTACTAAAGAAAGGTGCTGCCAACTTTGACATTTGCATTGCTCACTCACTCACTCACATACATACATAGCAATATTGATGTTTTATTTATTCCTTCTGCTAATGTTAAACAGTTACTTTGTTAATATTCTTCACTGTGAACCTCATCCTTAGAATAATAGTTAGTGCCCTCTATTCCTTCATAATTACCACAGTCAGAATATTTTACTCATGACTGAACTCCGCTTGTGTTCAATAGATTCTCACAAATACTTACATCAGTTGTCAGCAGGATAGGCTGTTTGAGAAACAAGGTCTAATAAACCACTTGCCAGTGCAGCCATGCATACAGCACTGTCACATTTGATATGACTTGATTTGAAGCAAACACTTACATGATGTGAGTGACTCAACTTTTATATTTATGCGTTTCTATGCTGCTATTGGATGCCTGCTCTCAGCTGGTAACGGACTGAACTGCCACCTGGATATTTTAGCACATTTGAAATTATTATAATATATTTTTTAATTGAATCTTTATTTAACTAGGCAAGTCAGTTAAGAACAAGTTCTTATTTACAATGACAGTATACACCAGCCAAACCCGGACAATGACTGTAGTGCCTTAGACCGCTCCGCCACTCGGGAGTCAAAAGGCTTGTGGGTTGTAATTTGCAATGTGCATTTCTGAAACCTAGGTTTGTTTCTGTCATTCTGAATTAAAAGGTACCACACCGAACAGTGGAAGTTATTTTCTTATTTTCTGCCTCTTCTACTGAGTACAATTTTTTTCAATCATCCCTCTCTTCCTTATGCACCTTTGGGAGGAAAAACAATGGTTCCCTAATTCTATTGTCGGATACGTAATCATGGAGAAATACGCTTGAGATGAGACCAAGCGAAATTTCGTAAATCACTGTCTTGTAAACATCTCTAAGCATCTCTGAACTATTCACATTATGCTTGACAATACTTTGTAATGAGACAACTGAACCAACCTGTATTCTCTTCTGACAATAAGCACCAAAAAGAAGAAGAGAGAATTTGTGTTACCAATGCAAAAGCAGATGTAGCTACTAGCTTAGCATAATGAAAACCCCCAGTGGACAGTGTGAAATTGTCCTCAAGGCCATTTCTCCAGATCAGCCTAATGGATTTAGCTTTGCGGAGGAGGACCTGATGCCCAATTGATGAGTATGGACTGCAGACATCTATCCAGGGCCCCACCAATGAATGCACAAGTAACTGCTAACCTTCTGGCCCAATTATTCCGATATATTCACACAGAGTTTATAATAATGAGCTGCCATCACATCTGCAGGGTGAGGGCATTGAGAGAGAGAGAGCCTACACAACTACAGGACATACTGTCTAGCAGTGTATCCATCTAGACGGCAGAAATATAAGCCGGAAACTTAAGGTCGTGATTAGCTGTAAGGGGGAGGGGGAGAAGGGGTGTTTTTCAGATCTGGGTCAAATACTGTACATATGTCAAATGCATGCACATTCTTGAGCTGTGCTTTATTTACAGTGCATTCGGAAAGTATCAGACCCCTTGACTTTATCCACATTTTATTACGTTACAGCCTTATTCTGAAATAGATTAAATAGTTTTTTCCTCCCTCATCAATCTACACACAATACCCCATAATGATAAAGCAAAAACAGGTTTTTCACATTCTTTTGCAAATGTATAAAAAATGTCAAACTTAAATATGACATTTACATAAGTATTCAGACCCTTTACTCAGAACTTTGTTGAAGCACCTTTGCCAGTGATTACAGCCTTGAGTCTTCTTGGGCATGACCCTACAAGTTTGGCACACCTGTATTTGGGGAGTTTCTCACATTCTTCTCTGCAGATCCTGACTAGTCTCCCATACCCTGCCACTGAAAACATCCCCACAGCATGATGTTGCCTCCACCATGCTTCACCGCAGGGATGGTGCCAGGTTTCCTCCAGACGTGATGCTTGGCATTCAGGCCAAATAATTTCATCTTGTTTCTCATTATCTGAGAGACTTTAGGTGCCTTTTGGCAAACTCCAAGCAGGCTGTCATGTGCCTTTTACTGAGGAGTGGCCCCGTCTGGCCACTCTACCATAAAGGCCTGATTGGTGGAGTGCTGCAGAAATGGTTGTCCTTCTGGAAGGTTCTCCCATATCCACAGAGAAACTCTTGAACTCTTTCAGAGTGACCATCAGGGTTCTTGGTCACCTCCCTGACCAAGGCCCTTCTCCCCCGATTTGCCCAGTTTGGCTGGTCGGCCAGCTCTAGGAAGAGTCTTAGTGGTTCCAAACTTCTTCCATTTAAGAATGATGGAGGCTGTGTTCTTGGGGACCATCAATGCTGCAGAATTTTTTTGTACCCTTCCGCAGATCTGTGCCTTCGACACAATCCTATCTCGGAGCTCTACTGACAATTCCTTCAATCTCATGGCTTGGTTTTTGCTCTGACATGCACTGTCAGCTTTGGGACCTTATACTGTATAGACAGGAGTGTGCCTTTCCAACTCATGTCAAATGAATTGAATTTACCACAGTTAGACTCCAATCAAGTTGTAGAAACATCTCAAGGATGATCAATAGAAACAGGATGCACCTGAGCTCAATTTCGAGTCTCATAGCAAAGTGTCTGAATGTAAATAAGGAATTTCAATTTTTTATTTTCCATAAATTAGCAAATTATTCTAAAAGCCTGTTTTCACTTTGTCATTATGGGGTATTGTGTGTAGATTGATGAAAGAGAAACAAATATTTAATCAGTTTTAGAATAAGGCTGTAATGTAACAAAATGAGGAAAATGTCAAGGGGTCTGAATACATTCTGAAGGCACTGTATACAATGTAATCAAAGTTATAGTCTCCCAAGTGAAAACTTAAAGCTAATGAGTCTATTCATGCTATCCTTAGATGTATGCTTTGTCATTTTTGTTTCATACATGAGGACATTATGATTTGGAACTGTTAGAGTCCACCAGAGGATTATGGCATGGTACAATAGCCAGTGGCGATTTTAGCATGTACATCCTTGTGGGGCAAACAAACAAAAAAGTTTGGGATGCATGCCAGCAAAGCCACTAGACAACAAACTACTTAACAATACATTCATTGCACTATAACGGTGACAAACTGTGCCCACAGACTGTTAGGGCCTACATAAAGCTGTCCCTACAGCAGAGTCCCAACAGCAGTCCCAACACCTTACCAAACAGTTAATTCAGCCTCATTTACTGCCTTTAAAAAAACATAGCTGATATGGCTAACTTGCTTAAACAAATGTGGTTTCTCTGACAATTGAGATGTACAAACTATGGCATAAGGGGACGACAAGAGGCAATCCGTAATTTCGATTAAGACATTAATGAGCGAGCTAGGACGGACGTAGTCAATATAACAATTTGTTCAGAATTCAGAACATGGGCCGTTCTTAAAGTGTTATTCCTGTACACCAAGTCAGAACTGTAGGATAAATAAAGGGGGCATAAGCAGGCAATGAAAGCTCTTACAATATTCAATGATCACATTTCTCTAAAACAGGTTATAGGCTACATGTGCACCACCAAGTCAGAACAGTAGTCGAAATTAAAGGGAAAATAGACCACATTATTAGGGTGAGGCACATGGGCTACTAACAGCTTACTACACAACATACACTTACTATTACTTTCTTAGCTACAGTATACATATCTTCCTGGTATATTACATCATTTATGCAACAGCGTACAATACATTTTTAGACTCACCTTGTTGTGCTGTGCCCACTTGAACACAAAGGTGGCATGGCAGTCCTTCGTGGGCAAATTTTGTCATCAAAGTCTTGAAATCTTTGGATTTATGGTGCTTTCAAGACAACTGGGTACTCAGAAACAAACAAGGTCAAATCATGATGACGTCAGTGATCTTCAGGTCGTAGCTCTGGAAAGAGGCACGAGTTCCCGACTTACAATTACGAGTTGGATGACCGTACAAAACATATTTTTTCCCGAGTTCCCAGTTGTCTTGAACTCATTGAAGTCAGATTTCCACATTCCGAGTTCACAGTTGTTTTGAGCGTGGCAGAAATCATGCTGGATTGACAGCATGGCCAATGTTGAATGTTTATKATTTTAAGCTTGAAAAAGAAACCCTGAAACCCAGATTTGGGACCACATACCCACTCCACTAAATAGCAGGCTAGTGATTGCTTTGGAATGCTTGCAGTTAGCCACTGATTCCTTCCAAACCACTCATTGTTGAATTTGCGATTTCCAAGTTGTTGTGTAATGTTTATGTCCAACGGCCAATGAGCACCGAAACATTGTATCTATAATTTCTCTTCAATATTTCTCTTCATATGACAAGGGTTAAAAAGGATTTGCCACTAGATTGTCGACTTGATTAATGATGATGACTGCTAGCTAAGATTTTGAAAGTATAATGTTGACATCAAACCAATCAAAGCTACTGTAGATATAATGTGATTTGAAGTCATTTTATCTGTGGCCAATGACCTTGAGCCTTCTTGGATGGACACTTCTAATGTAACTCTATGGCAGCACCCAAGGGGCTTGAATTTTCTAGCTCTACCCTTATATTTGGCAGTGACGTACTGTCCCCATGAGTGACAGAACACTGAGCCAATCACGGCGCAACTAGAAAACATTACCAAAAGAATGTGGGTCTCAAAACAGGTGGGGCTCTGCCTGCATTTAATTCTGACTGTATTTTACTGAGAACATTTAACTTTTTAACAAACGGTAATTCTCTCACACATCCTTAAAGTGGAAGAGCTTAGTGATTTGATTCTGGGGCCAGTGGGTTCAGGTTCACACTTCTCCTATAGAGCTGTTAATTAAAGGCCCGAGACGCTAAAGGCACAGCGGACGCCAACAGGTCTGACTCTATGCTTTATTACTTTATCTAACCCTACCACTCCAGTATCCCTGCACATTGTAGATATGGTACAGGCACTGACCCTGGAACTGACCCTGTATAAAGCTTACTTACTTTCTCGTGTTCTTCTTATTTCTATTTCTTGTGTGCTTTGTTCTACTTTACTTTATAGTATAATACTACTGCATCATTGGGAAAGAGCTTGCAAGAAAGGTACTTCACTGCATGTGACAATAAAACATAAAACTTTTGACATTAAATCATTGTTGAAAATTTGTTGGATTGTCCTCAGCAGCCAGACAGACTTGATCACGCATACGCACAGATTCTCTCTGATCTGGACTTGGGAGAGGTCAAGCGGGTGCTTTAGCAATGCCTGTCTGGCTAAATAGTCTTGGCAAAGCTGGAGTGACAGGGCTGGTTGGGTTTTAAGATTTAATGGTGCATTAGTCCCACCGGTCTGCGTGAGGAGAAGGGGCCTCAATCCTCAGTATCTGTGGTGGTGTGAGCCGAGCCAGTGTGAGCCATCCGACATACCACAGCACAGCCCTACTTGAAATGCTTCTGAACAACAACATCAACAGAGCTGTTCTCCGACCTGTCATCTCTCACTCTCTCTGCTGTTAATCCTGACACTGTTTGACAGCACTGAACCGGGTTAGACACTGAAGCCTCTCTGCTTTTCCACACCAAATCACATTTTATGTGACTAATTGGAGCTATTATGCAAAAGCATTATTTTCTCTTCAAAGCGACTAAACGTCAAACTATAATTGAATCAATAATCAAGCGTGGCGAGAGGTGGAAGTTTGGGATTGATTAAACAGAGCTCCTGTTATGGGGCGAGGGAGAGCATGTATTGACGTTATGCAATGTATCGGTGCGTGGGTTTGGTTTTTGTAGATGCCATGTCGAATACTGGCTTTGTGAGTCCAGCCATGCCAGCACTACACTGAGAGAAATCACTAACTTATCAATAATTCAAGTAGACTATATACAGCTGTATCTCTGCTGTAAATATGTTTATAACTGCTAGTCAACACAGCAGAATATGCTGTCTACATTAACCTCAAGTAACTCCAGCAAAATGCGTAAGTCAGACGGCGTCCTGTGCCAATCCTGTTTCATACTTTGTAACGGGGATGATTGAGCCGCTGAAGCAGAAAATGAGTTAGCATTCAGGGCCCGTGGAGAAAATGGTCATGGTCTTAATAATGTGTTTGTGGGGGATTAGTAAATCTGATTGGTCTCAGATCTAAAAACATTCAGTCAATGGATTTTGTAATAGGCTAACCCTCTGCATTACTGCTGTTGCCTTGTCAGATTTTTACAGGGAGCTACACTGTACCCGGTGGATTGAGCAACACAGGTGGAAGTGAGAGTGCAATGGCATCAGTATGCAGTGGGGAACTGTGAGCACCTTCAACGCCTTCAAAGAAGGCCCAAGGATTAGTTTTAAAATGTAAATGTACCTTTTAATTAATATTTCATATTTTCAATAAGATTTCAATAATATTCTAATGATATTATTATTTTCAATTATATTCTGAATTAAATGGATACTTTGGTAATTTTACATTTAGACTGTAACACATCAAAATGTGGAAATAGTCAAGGGGTGTGAATACTTTCTGAAGGCACTGTAGACAGAAGGCATCTGCCATTCAACTGAATAGACTGGTGGGTTGTTTAGCAACAAAACCAATGTGTGTGCAACCGTGGAGCAAAACAGGCAGGGGTTGGCTTAGAATCAAAGGATTGTTGACAACATATAAACTATATTTCCTCTCCAAATCTTTACTGAGAAACATAAATACATTTGCACAATGAGCACTTGTTTTCTTACAATACATAATTACTGTTGTTGGTTCACTAGCTAACGAATTTTAGCAATATTAGCATAGACMTGACAAGAGTCAAGACACCTCAACAACAAGATACAACGAGCTGAAACAAGCCACCAACGATTCCCCACACGACAGCTTAATTGTTGCTAGCTATCTGACCATCCAGAATCATAACAGCACATGGCCTCCTGCCCCATCAACYCGCGTGCATTGTTTTCGTTATGTTGTCAGCTAACCCGTCTATTAGGGCAGAATTTGGGGGATGACAGTGGAATCAACCGATCATATTTTGACTTGTAATGGCTGTGACCGTTTTTACAAAAACTTATGCGAGAAGTAGTTTTCCCCACAGTCTAGCTAGCTAGTTTTTGTTGTAGGCTAGAATTTAGCCGCTGCAGCAGGTGTTATTGAAGAGGATGTTGTGGCTAATTAGTTAGCTTCGCCTGTTTCAAGATGAACTTTCAACAAAAAGTTACGTTTCAAATGGTCATCATCTGGTGAGTGGAACTGTGTTTTCTATTGCAGCTCGCTTGCTGTTGTTAGCTATCTCTTTGAAAATAACTTATGTGTATGAAACATCCCAGATAGCAATGAGGAATTGGCGCAGAAGCGACTTTCTTCTGGGGGGCCGGAACTGATTGAATCAGCCCGGAATCGMGTGTCGMACTCGGCCCGGAATCAAAATGAATGATTGCCCAGAATCGGCCCAAGTACATCAGGCCGTTTCCGTCTACCGGAATTCAGCCGACTTTGCCGGCATCTTACCAGAATCCCCCCAGAAGCGGCCCGATGCAAATTTAAATAAATGTATACAAAACTACCCGATTTTGTAATTTTTYATATTACTATTATACATTTTATACATACAAATTATACCTATCCACAAAAAAACATTTTGTGTCGGAGGAAACGCCATACACCTGGTGATGTGTCGCTAAGGCACGATGGCCAAACCCTCACCTAACTCGGACGGCTCTGGGCCAATTGCAAGTAGCCTCATGGGCCGCGGGTCTCGAATCAGCATCTGTAGCAACGCAGTTTACATTGTGATGCAGTGTCTTAGACCGCTGAGCCACTCGGGAGGCTCGGGAAGTTTTAATGCTTATCAATGGCCTTGCACAAAGTATCAAAATACTAAAATACTACACAGGACTCTTAAAGAATTTCCTTTAAATGTTAATTGTATTTTTTGAACACAGAAACAATGGAAAAACAATTATGAAATGTTAATTATATAAAGCAGCCCATGTAATAATCTGCCAGAGAGTAGCCTCAATTTGCCCAAGCTCCAAGTAATACATTTGGGCCAGATAACTCTCACTAGAAACGGCCCGAGCTCAATCACCCAATCCTAGCCATAAGTAATACTGCTGAAGGTGGCCACATGACGTCGGCACGAGTCTGACTCTCAGCTGAGTGCCKRGACTCTCAGCCGAAATCGCCCCAGATCCACTGTGCTAGCTGGGATTGTTGCATTTAAACTTTAGATCACAGGTTACTTTGTGTGCTGATTGCTGAATGTGAAAAATATGTTTGCAGTGGGAAGTAATTAGTTGTATGTTTCGATTGGGAAATGCTGAGCTTAATGGTTGTGCTTTTCTATTCTTATGATTGGGACCTACTGGCTTATTATGTCCTTGTGAAATGGCTGCTTATTCTTTAACATCATGCTGTGTGTGACTGCTGTCTTTCTATCGGCCCTATGTGTTTAACAAAAAGTAACCTCTCGCACATGGAGTGCGTTGCATTCTACATTTGCTGTCCTTTCAGAATCACAAGCCTGTCACACTCACATCCTTTGTGTCACTGTTGTCGCTTTAAGTGATAGTGTGATAGTGATGGCGTTAGGCTTCCATGGGTTGTGTAAGCAGTGTGGTTGTTGTTGTTGTTGGTAGCATTATCCATGCGGGTGCTGTCTCTGTGTGAGTGGCAGCCCAAACCATGGCTCAGTCTCATGCCTGTTTGATTCAGTTGGGGGCGCTAAGTGATGCTAAGTTTCTGTTATTTTTCTTGATTTTTGAGTTTGGCACAACGTGTTGAAAGATTTTTTCCCCCCACTGAAGGCCTAGGTCCAATAGCCACGGTTCGCAACAGTCTGTATGTATTCTGTCACTGGGGCATTTCTGCGTCTCTCTATAGGGGAGGAGGTTTCTGTACGAGGTCATTGTAGAAAGCGTGATTTGTTTTTCCTCTTTATTGTCTTTAAAGGTCATCGGCTTGTTTCCCTCCATCCATTCTGTCAGAAAATGGAGCCTAAATCTTTATTTATGACATGGCCCTTGGCTTTTGTCCACAGTGTTATTGAGGGATGTGTCTGTATTCCAGGGCTAATTGTTGTCTGCTATTGCCATTATTACTGTTTAAGGATCCTTTTAAAGAACATGATGTGTGATCTGCAAGCCTTCCAGGTGCTCATAGTGCTCCCTCTTTACACAATATASTGTATGTCTGCAAAGCGTGTTAAAACCCAACGCAGAATGCAAAGCTTACTGTACAATTTTTTATAATGTTTTATTTATTTCACTTTTATTTAACCATATAGGCTAGTTGAGAACAATTTTTCATTTACAACTGCAACCTGGCCATCTGCAACCTGTACCATCACTCATTCATATATCTTTATGTACATATTCTTTATCCCTTTACACTTGTGTGTATAAGGTAGTAGTTGTGGAATTTTTAGGTTAGATTACTTGTTGGTTATTACTGCATTGTCGGAACTAGAAGCACAAGCATTTCGCTACACTCGCATTAACATCTGCTAACCATGTGTATGTGACAATTTTTTTTTTATTTGATTTGAACCTGGCCGAGATAAAGCAAAGCAGTGCGTCACAAACAACAACACAGAGTTACACATGGAATTAACAAACATGCAGTCAATAGTACGAGAGAAAAATATATACAGTGTGTGCAAATGAGGTAAGATAAGGGAGGTAAGGCAATAAATAGGCCATAGTGGCAAAATAATTACAATATAGCAATTAAACACTGGAGTGATAGATGTGCAGAAGATGAATGTGCAAGTAGAGATACTGGGGAGCAAAGGAGCTAAATAAATAAAATAAATAACAGTATGGGGATGAGGAAGTTGGATGGGCTATTTACAGATGAGCTATGTACAGGTGCAGTGATCTGTGAGCTGCTCTGATAGCTGGTGCTTAAAGCTAGTGAGGGAGATATGAGTCTCCAGCTTCAGTGATTTTTGCAGTTCGTTCCAGTCATTGGCAGCAGAGAACTGGAAGGAAAGGCTGCCAAAGGAGGAATTAGCTTTGGGGGTGACCAGTGAAATATACCTGCTGGAGCGCGTGCTATGGGTGGGTGCTGCTATGGTGACCAGTGAGCTGAGAAAAGGCTGGGCTTTACCTAGCAAAGACTTATAGATGACCTGGAGCCAGTGCGTTTGGCGACGAATATGAAGCGAGGGCCAGCCAACGAGAGCATACAGGTCGCAGTGGTGGGTAGTAAATGGGGGCTTTGGGGACAAAACGGATTGCACTGTGATAGACTGCATCCGATTTTCTGAGTAGTGTTGGAGGCTATTTTGTAAATGACATCGCCGAAGTCAAGGATCAGTAGGTATGGGACAGATTGGTAGGTATGGGACAGAGAAAATGAAAGCTACCCATGTTAGATAACCTCATCAAGACCATAGAACCGAACAGGCTGTCTTTGTCGATACGTTAAGGGATCCTCTCAGCTAGCCTCCATACTAACCTCCTGTATTATACTGTCAGCCAGTGGAGTGTAGTCCTGCACGTTGCAGCCTATATTCTTGTCTGAGCTCCCCATTGGGAGGAACACTCCACAGCCTGCGACAGAAGCTGTGAGACTACCACCTAAATTATAGGTTGAGGTCATTCTGTAAGAAGGAAAGATGGGTGCAACATATACATTGTTCTGTTATGTCAGTGTTGGAGTAACACTCAGGCAGTAGACTGTTGTGTATAGAGGAGAAAACACAGCCATGCTACCGCGCCATCCTCTCCACTCCCAGGTAGGCAGAATACAGTGTGACAGCAACATACAGGGGTGGAGTGGGGGAGGTGCTGGGGTCAGGGGCTGCACTAATTACTCTGCCCATAGCTACTCTGCTATTACGAATGTGTTTATGAAGGTGATGCCTTTGAATCAATGTTCTGTCTGTATTTCTGTTTGTGTGTGTGTGTGTGTGCCTGCATGTGCGTCTCATGTGGAGATGCTGCTGTAGAAAGGCAGACAGGCCTGATAGATGTGAACATGACTGATACTACATTGCCAGCTGTCTCTAATACCCCCATCTCCTCTCCCGTCCTCTCCTCTCCTGTCTTCTCCTGTCCTTTCCTCTCCTCTCCCGTCCTCTCCTGTCCTGTCCTCTCCTGTCTTCTCTTGTCCTTTCCTGTCCTCTCCTCTCCAAACACAACCCCATAGCCCCAAGGGAAGATCCAAGTGCAAACACAAAATCAGCATAATGAGATTATGCATAAAATACCTGGCTGCCGAAAGCCATTAATAAAAAGGTGAGACATGTATGAATGGTTCAGCCTCATTGGCTGCAGCGGTAAACAATATCCAGTGAGCAGCAGTAACAACAGTAGTAACAACAGCAGTAACAGCAGCAGTAACAACAGGCAGGTAAACAACCAGCAGTAAAACAGCAGTAACAGCAGCAGTAACAACAGCAGTAACATCAAAGCAGTAACAACAGCAGTAACAGCAGCAGTAACAACCAGCAGTAAACAAGTAGTAACACAGCAGTAACTACAGCAAAGTAAACAAACAGCAGTAGAACAACAGCAGTAACAACAGCAGTAACAGTGACAGCTTCCAGAGAGCCATCAGAGATGGTAACATTCTCTGTTTCACGGAAACATGGATCACTCGGGATACGTGTATGTTGTCAGAGTCGGTACAGCCACCCGGTTTCTTCACACATGGCGCCGACAGAAACAAACATCTCTCTGGTAAGAAGAAGGGCGGGGTTGTATGCCTTACGATTAACAACTCATGGTGTAATCACAACAACATACAGGAACTCAAGTCATTTTGTTCACCTGACCTAGAATTCCTTACAATCAAATGCCGACCGCATTATCTTCCAAGAGAATTCTCTTCGATTATAATCACAGCCGTGTTTATCCCCCCCAAGCAGATCCCTCATCAGCCCTGAAAGAACTTCACTGGACTCTATGTAAACTGGAAACCATACATCCTGAGGATGCATTTATTGTGGCTGGGGATTTTAACAAAGCTAACCTATGATCAATACTTCCTAAAGTCTATCAGCATATCAAATGCGCAACACGAGCAGGTAGTATTCTAGATCATTGCTACTCGAACTTCTGCGATGCATACAAAGCCCTTCCCTGCCCTCCCTTCAGCAAGTCTGACCACGACTCCATTTGTTGCTCCCAGCCTATAGAAAGAAACTAAAACAGGAAACGCCTGTGCTCAGGTCTATACAATGCTGGACTGACCAATCGGATTCCATGCTTTAAGATTGCTTCGATCACGTGGACTGGGATATGTTCCGTATAGCCTCAGACAACAACATTGATGTATACTCTGACTCTGTGAGCGGATTTATTAGCAAGTGCATCGGAGATGTCGTACCCTCTGTGACTATTAAAACGTTCCCTAACCAGAAACCGTAGATTGATGGCAGCATTCACGCAAAACTGAAAGTGCGAACCAACGCTTTTAATCATGGCAAGGCAACCCGGAAACATGACGGAATACAAACAGTGCAGCTATTCCCTCCTCAAGGCAATCAAACAAGCAAAGTGTCAGTATAGAGACAAAGTAGAGTCGCAGTTCAACGGCTCTAACACGAGACGTACAGTTGAAGTCAGAATTTACATACACTTAGGTTGGAGTCATTAAAACTTGTTTTTCAACCACTCCACAAATTTCTCGTTAACAAACTATAGTTTTGGCAAGTCGGTTAGGACATCTACTTTGTGCATGACACAAGTAATCTTTCCAACAATTGTTTAGAGATATATTATTTCACTTATAATTGTTGCGTTCATCGTAATTTGGAAGAGAGGAGGACCAAGGCGCAGCGTGATACGAATACATTCTTCTATTTATTTAACACGAAACGAAGAACACTTAAACAAACTAATCAAAACAACAAAACGAATGTGAAGCTATATATATAAAGTGCAGACACAAGCAACCAATACATAGACAATAACCCACGAAATACCCAACGGAATATGGCTGCCTAAATATGGTTCCCAATCAGAGACAACGATAAACAGCTGCCTCTAATTGAGAACCAATCTAGGCAACCATAGACATACAAACACCTAGACWAGTKAACACCCCATAAACATACAAAACCCCTAGACAAGAAAAAACACATACATCCCCCATGTCACACCCTGACCTAACCAAAATAATAAAGAAAACAAAGATAACTAAGGTCAGGGCGTGACAATAATTCACTGTATCACAATTCCAGTGGGTCAAAAGATTACATACACTAAGTTGACTGTGCCTTTAAACCGGTTGGAAAATTCCAGAAAATGATGTAATGGCTTTAGAAGCTTCTGATAGGCTAATTGACATAATTTGAGTCAATTGGAGGTGTACCTGTGGATGTATTTCAAGGCCTACCTTCAAACACAGTGCCTCTTTGCTTGACATAATGGGAAAATCAAAAGAAATCTGCCAAGACCTCAGACAAAAACATTGTAGACCTCCACATGTCTGTTTCATCCTTTGGAGCATTTTCCAAACACCTGAAGGTACCACGTTCATCTGTACAAACAATAGTACGCAAGTAAACCATGGGACACCATGGGACCACACGCTCAGGAATGAGATGTGTTCTGTCTACTAGAGATGATTGTACTTTGGTGCGAAAAGTGCAAATCAATCCCAGAACAACAGCAAAGGACCTTGTGAAGATGCTGGAGGAAACAGGTACAAAAGTATCTATATCCACAGTAAAACGAGTCCTATATCGAGATAACCTGTCAGGCCGCTCAGCAAGGAAGAAGCCAGTGCTCCAAAACCGCCATAAAAAACCCAGACTACAGTTTGCAACTGCACATGGGGACAAAGATCATACTTTTTGGAGAAATGTCCTCTGGTCTGATGAAACAAAAATAGAACTGTTTGGCCATAATGACCATCGTTATGTTTGGAGGAAAAAGGGGGCGGCTAGCAAGCCGAAGAACACCATCCCAACCGTGAAGCACGGGGGTGGCAGCATCATGTTGTGCTGGTGCTTTGCTGCAGGAGGGACTCGTGCACTTCACAAAATAGATTGGCTCATGGGGAAGGAAAATGATGTGGATATATTGAAGCAACATCTCAAGACATCAATCAGGAAGTTAAAGCTTGGTCTCAAATGGCTCTTCCAAATGGACAATGACCCCAAGCATACTTCCAAAGTTGTGGCAAAATGGCTTAAGGACAACAAAGTCAAGGTATTGGAGTGGCCATCACGAAGCCCCGACCTCAATCCTATAGAAAATTTGTGGGCAGAACTGAAAACGCTTCTGTCATTATGAAGTGCTTTGAGAGACTAGTCAAGGATCATATCAAGTGCTAGTCAAGGATCATATGAAGTGCTTTGAGAGACTAGTCAAGGATCATATCACCTCCACACTACCTGATACCCTAGACCCACTCCAATTTGCTTACCGCCCCAATAGGTCCACTGACGACACAATCACCATCACTCTGCACACTGCCCTATCCCATCTGGACAAGATGAATACCTATGTAAAATACTGTTCATTGACTATAGCTCAGCATTTAACACCATAGTACCCTCCAAACTCGCCATTAAACTCGAGACCCTGGGTCTCGACCCCGCCCTGTGCAACTGGGTCCTGGACTTTCTGACGGGCCGCCCCCAAGTGGTAAAGGTAGGAAACAACATCTCCACCCCGCTGATCCTCAACACTGGGGCCCCACAAGGGTGCGTTCTCAGCCCTCTCCTGTACTCCCTGTTCACCCATGACTCCGTGGCCATGCACGCTTCCAACTCAATCATCAAGCATGCAGACGACACTACAGTGGTAGGTTTGATTACCATCAACAACGAGACAGCCTACAGGGAGGAGGTGAGGGCCCTCGGAATGTGGTGTCAGGAAAACAACCTCTCACTCAATGTCAACAAAACAAAGGAGATGACTCTGGACTTCAGGAAACAGCAGAGGGAGCACCCCCCCATCCACATCGACAGGACAGTAGTGGAGAAGGTGGAAAGTTTTAAGTTCCTTGGTGTACACATCACGGACAAACTGAAATTGTCCTCCCACACAGACAGTGTGGTGAAGAGGCTGAAAAAATGTGTTTTGTCACCGAAAACCCTCACTAACTTTTACAGGTGCACAATCGAGGGCATCCTGTCGGGCTGTATCACCGCCTGGTACGGCAACTGCTCCACCCTTGATGAAAACATGCTCCAGAGCTCTCAGGACCTCAGACTGGGGGCGAAGGTTCACCTTCCAACAGGACAACGACTCTAAGCATACAGCGAAGACAATGCAGGAGTGGCTTCAGGACAAGTCTCAGAATGTCGTTGTGTGGCCCAGCCAGAGCCCGGACTTGAACCAGATCGTACATCTCTGGAGAGACATGAAAATATCTGTGCAGCGACGCTCCCCATCCAACCTGACAGAGCTTAAGAGGATCTGCAGAGAATAATGAGAGAAACCCCCCCAAATACAGGTGTGCCAAGCTAGTAGCGTCATACCCAAGAAGACTCGAGGCTGTAATCGCTGGCAAAGGTGCTTCAACAAAGTACTGAGAAAGGGTCTGAATACTTATGTAAATGTGATGTTTCAGTTTTGTATTTTTTTTATAAATTAGCAATATTTTCAAAAACTGTTTTTGCTTTGTCATTATGGGGTAATGTGTGTAGATTGATGAGGTTTATTCTTTTTTTAATCAGTTTTAGAATAAGGCTGTAACATAACAAAATGTGGAAAAAGTCAAGGGGTCTCAGTGAGCTAATCCATTTCGGAAACTTGATCCGAAAATGTGGTCGGTGGCTCCATATGTGTGACATAATTGCGGAGGCTCTGGAGGCATGCAGAGGCCAAATCGAGCTCCATACTGCATCACCATACTCCTCTTAAATGTTGTAACAATGCGGAGGGCTATGTATAGCTCTAATCGATCAGTTGAAAGAACAGACCACTTTCGGGTTGACAAATATTTTTTTTTAGTCTGGGACAGCCCTACTGCAGACAAATGCAAGCAGCAAGTGCAATGCCCGATGGAGCATAATCTAAGACACCACAACATCCTCTTACAGCTTTAGGCCTGGCAGGTTGAGTACAATTTATTATTCTTTTGCTTTTCAG
Organism: Salvelinus sp. IW2-2015; assembly: GCF_002910315.2. Lineage (NCBI taxonomy): Eukaryota > Metazoa > Chordata > Actinopteri > Salmoniformes > Salmonidae > Salvelinus > Salvelinus sp. IW2-2015. The sequence continues at coordinate 29,127,719 of NC_036862.1, forward strand.
CTGTTTATTAAAAGGCCAGTGGAGACTAGTGGTGGTGAGGCTATCAGGCCAGAGAAGTAGTGGAGAGTGGTGCAAAATAATCCCTACTTCCCTCCCGCTCTCCGTCCCTCGCTCCATCCCTCCCTGATGTCGGCGTGTAACTGGTGGTGGCAGCTCTGAGTGAATGAATAATGTAGCACAAAGGGTTCCGGCCACGCTGGCGTCACTCTGGGAACAATTGCTGTGGTTAATATTCATTGCATGGAGATTTGCAGGGTAAAGGGAGAGCCCCTATGAATCACTTTACACTCTGCTTCCGCACAGCAAAATTCCTCTAGCTCTGTAATCTGAATGTAAAGGTGGCAGATGCCGTGCCACTGGTGGCAAGACTGCCCTGGTTTTACTGTTGCCCAGTCTGGGAGAGGATGGATGCAGACTGAGGGGAGAGTTTCTCTCTCTGTGAAATAGGGCAGGTGTGTTTGTATGAAGAGGTGAATGCACCAATTTGTAAGTCGCTCTGGATAAGAGCGTCTGCTAAATGACTTAAATGTAATGTAAATGTAAGAGTGCTACGCTATGCTCTACTCGCTCCTGTACCCTTTCCACACATTGCCTCAAGCTGGTTAAGATCCCTGAATCTGCTGAAAACCCTACTGCATTCAAACAGCAAAACAACATGTTTTGAGCCGACATCAAAAATGTTGTGTATTTCACCCAGTGGAACAAGGTTGAAGACATATATCAGTGCAGTCAGAATGAAAGTAGATGGTCTTTACAAGCAGCCACATGCTGGCCTTACTTTTCCTTAGCTCTAGAACCCTGCCGATCTCTTTTAAAACTTTCTGGCAGAGTTTTGGCTACAGTCTCCTCTAACCCGGCCTGTCATTCATACCCAGTGTGTCGGGCTGTGAAGTATGCATGGCGGTGATATAAATGTTAACCCATGAGTTATGGCTGACCGTTCTGGGCAAGCATGGCCAAATGTATATTTTGTACCATCAGCATTCTACACCATGTACTGTATGTCCCACGTGGTTGGGAGAGAGAGAGAGAGAGAGAGAGAGAGAGAGAGAGAGAGAGAGAGAGAGAGAGAGAGAGAGAGAGAGAGAGAGAGAGAGAGAGGAGAGAGAGAGAGAGAGAGAGAGGAGAGAGAGAGAGAGAGAGAGAGAGAGAGAGAGAGAGAGAGAGAGAGAGAGAGAGAGAGAGAGAGAGAGAGAGAGAGAGAGAGAGAGAGAGAGAGAGAGAGAGAGAGAGAGAGAGAGAGAGAGAGAGAGAGAGAGAGAGAGAGAGAGAGAAGAGAGAGAGAGAGAGAGAGAGAGAGAGAGAGAGAGAAGAGAGAGAGAGAGAGAGAGAGAGAGAGAGAGAGAGAGAGACGAGAGAGAGAGAGAGAGAGAGAGAGAGAGAAGAGAGAGAGAGAGAGAGAGAGAGAGAGAGAGAGAGAGAGAGGAGAGAAGAGAAGAGAGAGAGAGAAGAGAGGGAGAGAGAGAGAGAGAGAGAGAGAGAGAGAGAGAGAGAGAGAGAGAGAGAGAGAGAGGAGATGAGAGAGAGAGAGAGAGAGAGAGAGAGAGAGAGAGAGAGAGAGAGAGAGAGAGAGAGAGAGAGAGACTGGGTGTTGGGCTGCCTCATGCCAGGAAACAACATGGATATGCCACCAAATCCATGTACAATTTCACTGCAGTTTGGACTAAAATGCATCGGTTTGAATGCTATGTCCAAGTATGGGTTAAGAACACTGATATGGCAGTGATAAGTAAAAATTATATTTTACCATAATCATTAAAATTATTACATAAGTATTTACTGGGTGGTTCGAGCACTGAATGCTGATTGGCTGCCAGACGTAAATTTGTTCAATCATAGCCATGGTATAAAATACATAACCAACTCTGGGCTCTTTGCATTCGCTGGATAATAATGCAACTCTGTGACAGGTCACACCTTCTTCGTCTTCAATATTTTCCAGAGAAGATTATCCCATACTTAATAACCAATCCAATTTTTTTCTAGTGCCCTCTTTTTTCCCTTTCAAAAGTGGCCTGTAGTGGCTTGTTCAACATGACATCTACAAAAACATGTTTGTCCAGAATGCCTGATGTCATGGTGGGTGTCAGCATACTTGGACTGGACGAGTTTAAATTTCAAGGAAACTTGGTTTATCCAACTTGACACATGCGTATGGACTTGGGACAGTGTCCCAGACTGGGGTAATTGCAGCCACATCGAGCTGTCTTTTCCAATGAGAACACTGGGAGCCTCTGTTAATAACGTTAGAATACTACCCTGTGGCACAATCCTAGCTCTAATTGAATGATTTTTACATTTAGCTATTGCGGCCAGCAAGCTTATTACTGCTTGCCTTCTGCCCAGACCATCCCGACCATCCTAGTGCTGCCAATGTAAAATAAATGGGTGAGGGGTTATAGTCCATCTCGTTAACTGAGGCATGGGCATCTTATTAGCATAATAGGCTAAACATGCTGCCCGTTGTCCTGATTAGATCTGGAATGTAGGACAGAACATCAGACAATGGTTTTCTGTTTCCAGAGTGGGGGAGGTGCTGGATGTGTAAGTAGGGGTGACTGGGGCACAAGGTAACATGAGCACAATGCATAACTAAATAACTCAAATGAGAAACCACTTAGAAAACTGTTATTCAATGTGCTAGTGCTTGATTAGCTAGGAAGTTTTGCTTAAATCATTTCTAGTTTAATTTACAAATTATTATTTTTTCAGGCCGAATTCTAAATATTCTTGCTGCCTTTTTTTWAATTATTGATCTGTGGAACATATTGATCTGTGGAACATTCCCCATGTATTTAATCATATATCATTTTTATCAGCAATAAGTGGTCTTTTGACTTGTATAGTTGATTACAATAATTATGGTATTTTCTTGCAAGACTCATATTAGACTCGGACTTGAAATAGGGGGAACATTGTAACATTTGTTCAAACTAAACCCTGACCTAAAACTCTATGATATTTTATATGGTATTTAGACACATTCACATAATGATATAAAATCAGTTCTTTACATGAAGTTTGCCAGTACCATAAAAAAATGAAAAAAGTAATATTCATACTTTTCAATGGTAAAAGTATCTTATGTAAGTATACACATTTTGGCTACTACATTTTAGGTCAGTATGACATGCCTAAAAGATCAAATGAAAATAGAATATTTTGCCCATATAGTGTATTTTAATCCAAATATCAGTTTTAAATCAGAGCAGTTTTCAATTATTACCCCTCATTTTTACCATTGAAGACCGTGTTACAATTAACCCCGCGGCCTGTTATTCGAACCTCTTCTTGTCCCAGTTTGTAATCCCCACATGTTTTAAAATGACCACAATCATCCCTGTTCCTAAGAATTCCAAGGCTTCATGCAACAACGATTACTGCCCTGTAGCCCTCACTTCTGTAATAATGAAGTGCTTCGAGAGGCTGGTTATAGCACACATTAACTCCACCATCTCAGCCACCCTAGACCCACTCCAATTTGCTTACTGCTCCAACAGATCCATAGATGACGCAATCTCAATTGCTCTCAACACTGCCCTCATCCACCTAAATAATAGGAATACCTATGTGAGAATGCTGTTCGTTGTCCACAGCTCAGTGTTCAACACCATTATCCCCTCCAAGCTCGTACCCTCCCTCTGCAACTGGATCTTGGACTTCCTGACGGGCTGACCCCAGGGTGTGAGGGTAGGCAACATCACCTTCACCACGCTGACCCTTAACACAGGGGCCCCGCAGGGGTCTGTGCTTAGTCTCCTCCTGTACTCCCTGTTCACCCAAGACTGTGTGGCCACGCACGACTCCAACACCATTATCAAGTTCGCTGACGACATGACAGTCTGTTCACCGGTGACGATGAGTCAGCCTATAGGGAGGAGGTCAGTGACCTGGCAGTGTGGTTGCCAGAGCAGCAAACTCTCCCTCAACGTCATCAAGACAAAGGAGATGATCGTGGATGACATGAAACGGGGGGTGCGCACGGCCTCATCCACATCGACGGGGTGGCAGTGGAGCAGGTAGACAGCATCAAGTTCCTCAGTGCCAGATCTCTAAAGACTTAAAATGGTCCAAACACATACGTCCAGTCGTGAAGAAAGCGCGACAGTGCCTCTTCCCCCTCAGGAGGTTGAAAAAGTTTGGCATGGGCCCTCAAATCCTGAAAAGGTTATTCAGCTGTACCATTGAGAGCATATTGACTGGCTGCATCACTGCTTGGTATGGAAATACCACCGCCCTCGATCGCATGGCGCTACAGGGATTCGTGCGGAGTGCCCAGTATATCACTGGGGCCGAGCTCCCTTTTCCTTGCATCTTTTTGACCTTTAATTTTTCTCACTCACAGGGCGCTACACACTCACACACACTGTTACTCCAACACACACATAATTACGCACTGCATAATTTTCTCACTCATACATAATATACACATACATTTATACTGATTCCACACACTCGCACACCCACTCACATGCAAGCTGCTGCTACTCTGTTTATCTTATATCCTGTTGCCTATAGTCACCTTACCCTACACACATCTAGCATCCCTGTAAATATGGTATTAGAACTGACTTTTTAAGTATGTCCTGTATATAAACAGCAAAAAAAGAAGCATCCCTTTTTCAGGACCCTGTCTTTCAAAGATAATCCGTAAGAATCCAAATAACTTCACAGATCTGCATTGTAAAGGGTTTAAACACTGTTTCCAATGCTTGTTCAATGAACCATAAACAATTAATGAACATGCACCTGTGGAACAGTCGTTAAGACACTAACAGCTTACAGACGGTAGGCAATTAAGGTCAAAGTTATGAAAACTTAGGACACTAAAGAGGCCTTTCTACTGACTCTGAAAAACACCAAAAGAAGGATGCCCAGGGTCCCTGCTCATCTGTGTGAACGTGCCTTAGGCATGCTGCAAGGAGGCATGAGGAATGCAGATGTGGCCAGGGCAATAAATTGCAATATCCGTACTGTGAGACGGGCACAAACCCACCATCGCTGGACCAGACAGGACTGGCAAAAAGTGCTCTTCACTGACGAGTCAGGGTTTTGTCTCCCCAGGGGTGATGGTTGGATTGGCGTTTATCGTCGAATGGAATGAGCGTTACACCGAGGCCTGTACTCTGGAGCAGGATCGATTTGGAGGTGTAGGTTCCATCATGGTCTGGGGCGGTGTGTCACAGCATCATCGGACTGAGCTTGTTGTCATTGCAGGCAATCTCAATGCTGTGCTTTACAGGGAAGACATACTCCTCCCACATGTACCCTTTCTGCAGGCTCATCCTGACATGACCCTCCAGCATGACAATGCCACCAGCCATACTGCTCGTTCTGTGCGTGATTTCCTGCAAGACGGGAATGTCAGTGTTCTGCCATGGCCAGCGAGGAGCACAGATCTCAATCCCATTAAGCACGTCTGGGACCTGTTGCATCGGAGGTTGAGGGCTAGGGCCATTCCCCKCAGAAATGTCCGGGAACTTGCAGGTGTCTTGGTGGAAGAGTGGGGTAACATCTCACAGCAATAACAGGCAAATCTGGTGCAGTCCATGAGGAGGAGATGCACTGCAGTACTTAATGCAGCTGGTGGCCACACCAGATACTGACTTTTACTTTGACCCCCCTTTGTTCAGGAACACATTATTTAATTTCTGTTAGTCACATGTCTGTGGAGTGTACAAAACATTAGGAACACCTTCTTAATATTGAGATTCACRCCCTTTGGCCCTCAGTACAGCTTCAATTTGTGTACAAAATGTTAGAAACACCTGCTCTTTCCATGACATAGACTGATCAGGTGAATCCAGTTGAAAGCTAGGATCCCTTCTTGATGTTACTTGTTAAATCCATTACAATCCGAAGGGGAGGTAAGAAAGTATGCTTACTTACTTACTTTATTGTGTATTTCAAAACTTGTGGGGGGGGGGTGGGCATTTTACTTCTGCCACTTTCAGTTGAATTGTAAACGACTGGTATGGCCTAGAAATGTTGTTGCAGTGTGTAATGGTAGCTAAGATATGTATGTTGTTTAGATAAAAATCTACCTCAAATAATATTTAAAAAATAAGCAAAAGTGTTTGTGCCCTGGTCTCCACTGCACATCCACTGTGTTAGTACAAAAGCGACTGTTAGTACAGTGTTAATACACTGACACCTGTGTCTGATAAGGGAGCAAACACAGAAACTGCATCATAGCCCAAGGAGTCTCAAGGGTAGAGTACCTGTCGAAAATGAGAAAATACAGCCCACTCTCCAGAAATAGCCTATGAGTTTGGCTTAAGTCTGTTTTTCTAAGCCAGTGCCCTTTTTGTTTCTCTGGACACACTTGTTATTTCTTGTTAGAGGTGGTGAAGGGTTCCCCTGAGTCGCCAGGGAAACAGTGCTGCTTGACGGTCCAGGGTTCAGAAAACAAGCAGTGCGTTCTTTCTCTTAGTGTGTTTGTGTACTGTCTGTACACTCACTATTTGAGCAGGAAGGAGCATGATTATGGGGATTATCATTGATTCCTCATGTCAGTCAGTCAGTCACTTGGTTAGGCCATCAGATTCCCTGCTCTTTCACACTGCCTGCATGGCTCTGTAGTCTACTGCATACAATATGCATGGCTTAAATCTCCAACACTTCCACAATGCTGCTACAGCTACACATGTACAGCGACTCAGGACAAAGATGGCAATCTTCCCTCATGTTAGGATCTTTATCAGAATTTAAAAAATGTAATCTTCATGATTATAATGTCTCTGTTTGTGCTCCTGCTGCAAGTACCTATTTGCATTTCTACTGAAGGGTGTAATCAGGCATGGAGAGTGAGAGACATAAATATTATTTACCTTATTCGTAGACTTCAGTGACGGACTGCTATTCCTACCACATGCTACGGAAGGACTCCCATTCATTATCAAAGTCCTGCTTTTGTCCCTGCTTGTTGTGCCTCTTTCTGCTTCTCTGTGTGCCTTGTCATAGACAGAGGCAGCATTCAAAGCATCCCTTTATTTTATCCCGCTGTGGCAGCTGACACCGGTATTCAAGCCTTGGATGATGGATGGAGAAAAGAGGGAAACTAAAAGACAGAAGAAGAATTTCTCTGGCTTAATTTTCTTTCCTTCTCTCCTCCGTGCAGGCTCACACACAAACACATGCGAACGAGGGGGATGTCAGAGAGAGACGGCGATGTGTTTTGCTCCGTGGTAGTCCTTCTCCTCCTCTCTATATCTGTCCCTCCCTCCCTCCCTCTCTCTGTCTATCTCTGTCTCTGTCTCTGTTACCGCGACTCGGTGGTTGTCACAGAGACAGGCTGTGCTGTGCTGTCATAACGGGGGAGATGGCTCTTCGCGTGGAGAGACATCTGTGAATGTCTTTATGTGGGACAAAAGTAGCCTCTTAGGCAAGGCAGAGACCCCCTTCCCCTTATAGAAATGGTCTCGCTAATGGCATGTACCATTAAGGCTCAGAGCAGGGTGGGCTGCAGCAGAGAGAGAGAGGGATCAGGGAATAGAGAGAGGCAGGCAGATACATTATATTTTAACTTTATTTAACTAGGCAAGTCAGTAAAGAACAAATTCTTATTTTACAATGACGGCTTACCCCGGTCAAACCCTTGCGACACTGGGCCAATTGTGCGCCACCCTATGAGTCTCCTGATCACAGCCGGTTGTGATACAGCCTGGGATTGAACCAGGGTCTGTAGTAATGCCTCTAGCACTGAGATGCAGTGCATTAGACCGCTGCGCCACTCGGTAGCCATCAAAGAAAGGAAACATGGTGAGCTGAGCGTAGTCCTCATATATTTCCACCTCAGTCCTTTCTGGAACCGTTCTCCTTTTCCTCTCATTTCTTTTTTACCTTTTTACCTTTTACATGCCAGGATCCTTGTTATGCACACTGTTTCTCTGTGAGGGATGCAGCCAGTTAACCATACTGTATGTAATTCCCCCTACCACTACTGAAGGCTGTTTTATCACACAGCCCCCAACCCCCTTTTCACCATGGTACATGTGTGACCTCACTTTCAGAATTCCCCATCCCTAATATATCCGTGGAACATTTTTGGAAATGCTCAGAATTATTGTGTGGCAGAATATATGTATTATTTCTGAAAGAACTGTAAGCTTGTTGCAAATAAAGCATACATACACGCATGACTGACTGCACAATCAAACGTGTGCACAAACACACAAACACACACACACACATGGGCGCCAGCACACACCTACCAAGTTCTACCACAGTGACAACATAATTTCCAGTCACAGCGTAATTTCCCATCACGAACTCCTGTCACGAACTCAGAAGTTTCAGAATATATATACAGTTGAAGTCGGAAGTTTACATACACCTTAGCCAAATACATTTAAACTCAGTTTTTCACATTTCCTGACATGTAATCCTAGTAAAAAATTGGTTAGGATCACCACTTTATTTTAAGAATGTGAAATGTCACAATACAGAATAATAGTTGTAGAGAGAATTATTTATTCCAGCTTTTATTTCTTTCATCACATTCCCAGTGGGTCAGAAGTTTACATACACTCAATTAGTATTTGGTAGCATTGCCTTTAAATTGTTTAACTTGGGGTCAAACATTTCGGGTACCCTCCCACAATAAGTTGGGTGAATGTTGGCCCATTCCTCCTGACAGAGCTAGTGTAACTGAGCCAGATTTGTAGGCCTCCTTGCTCGACCACACTTTTTCAGTTCTGCCCACAAATTTTCTATAGAAGGAGGTCAGGGCTTTGTGATGGCCACTCCAATACCTTGACTTTGTTATCCTTAAGCCATTTTGCCACAACTTTGGAAGTATGCTCGGGGTCATTGTCCATTTGGAAGACCCATTTGAGACCAAGCTTTAACTTCCTGACTGATGTCTTGAGATGTTGCTTCAATATATCCACATCATTTACCCCTTCATGATGCCATCTATTTTGTGAAGTACACCAGTCCCTCCTGCAGCAAAGCACCCCCACAACATGATGCTGCCACCCCCGTGCTTCACGGTTGGGATGGTGTTCTTCGGCTTGCTAGCCGCCCCCTTTTTCCTCCAAACATAACGATGGTCATTATGGACAAACAATTCTATTTTTGTTTCATCAGACCAGAGGATATTTCTCTAAAAAGTACGATCTTTGTCCCCATGTGCAGTTGCAAACCGTAGTCTGGCTTTTTTATATGGCGGTTTATGTATGTAAACTTCCGACCTCAACTGTATATATATGGCATGGCTAACAAATGTTTCTAGCGCTGTAGAAGCTGTGTTTATTACGCTCTTGTCCGGGACAATATTGACAATCCGGAGTTCCAATCCACAATTGTTTTCTTGCGGAGGATTACAGGAATGAGGTTGCTATCCTAAATACACTTTATGGAACAGCGGGAACTGTGAAGAGACACTATCCTCCAAATTTCAATTCAGCGCGAACTTATGGGGAAAACGCAAATTGGAACTTTCTCGTTCTCAACTCCTGTGGTTGGACGCCGCTCGGCCCTGATGGATGTATCCCCTTCTTGTCATCTGTCCCTATCCGAGTGTCCTGTGCTACCTGGAACTTGCCATCCAAGGAAGTCATCTCCATCTGCATCTCCTCCTCCATTTTGCAGTGAAGTAGGCGTAGAACAGCAAGAGGATTGTTCCAATCAGTGCTGGTATCACGTCACAAGTCGTGGAAATCGATGGCAGCGGCATGCTGCTAAGCGGACTGGAATATCTGCGAGAGGTTCGGAGCAGATTGACATAAGGAACAGCTTTGCCGCACTGGTGCCTGATCTACCTGCGCCTTCATCACTGGGGCTGCCTGTGTCTGCGACGGCTGTGCTTACTCCAACTACGCTGATTCCAGATGCGGCTCCGTCATCAAGTTCGGCTCCTTTCCCTCTTTGGATCTGACAGTGTACTACCTGCTGTGGGAGATCTGGACCTTTCGCCGGGAGCAGCGGGCGTATGCTATCCTGCTTCTCGTGGCCCGTGAAAGGTTCAATGAATTGTGTGAGAGGTAAGAATGGGCAGAATTCTCCATCCCCTTCTCCGGCCATTGTATTGGGCAGTTCAATGGTGAGAAATGTCTCAGTCCCTGGAGTAATAACGTTGTGCTATCCAGGAGCATGAGTGCAGGACATCAAACAGCTGCTCGGAACATTTTAAACCTGCATCAGGAAATTGAAGATGGATTTTAAAGAAATTATTGGGTTTCTGCTTGACATCAACAACACCCCATAATATCTGGCCCTGCGCCCTCCCTAACTCTTGGCATTGAATGTTTCAGCAGACTTTTAGCCCTCCTTAACTGGCTTCTAGACTATTGCAGCTCTGCCGGTGTAACAATTTCGATACCTTCTGGAACTAAGCTTGTTTTATAGGAGGGTGGGATCCAACCAAATAATTTTGGTTCCTAGTTCCTTTCACAGCATTATTAGGCTGCGTTGAGACAATAACTTATCAATGACCCAAGCCCAGCTCAGTTAACCTCTACTATTGTGTCGTTGAGTTGTCATAATACTTCAGCAAATGTACATTATCCCAGGGGTGTTGGAAGACACAATGTAAGTAACCTAATTTTTGTCCCTCTAACCACCCTGAATGCCTCTGCTGATCCTATAGCTATTCTATGCAGTAATCATGTGCCTATGAACCCGAGTTATACTGTTAGCACTGAGGCTTTGTGCCCTAGTAGGAAGTCCATTGTGTGCAGCTCACCCTGCACTAACATATATAACATGAGCATATCTACTTATGTTAAGCTTCCCAGTAAAGCAATGAAAACAAGCAAGCATCCCAGAAAAAGGCTAAAAATAGCCCATGTTAACATATGTAGCTTAAGAAACAAGGTTCATGAAATCAATAATTTGCTAGTAACAGATGACATTCATATTCTGACAATCTCTGAAACTCACTTAGGTAATACCTTTGTTGTTACAGTGGTAGAAATACATGGTTGTATCATCTACAAAAAAAGACAGAAATGCCAAAGATGGAGGTTTATATTCAGAACCACATTCCTGTAAAGCTTAGAGAGTATCTCATGTTAAGCACTGTTGAACTAATATGGCTCCAGGTTCATCTGCCTCACCTAAAGCCCATTCTGGTGGGAAGCTACTATAGACCACCAAGTACTAACAGTCAGTATCTGGATTTTGAAATGTATTTAAAATTGAACCTGTATTTAACTAAGCAAGTCAGTAAGAACAAATTCTTATTTACAATGACCTACACCGGCCAAACCCAGACAATGCTGGGCCAATTGTGCACCGCCCTTTGAGACTCCCGATCACGGCCAGTTGTGAAACAGCCTGGATTCAAACCAGGGTGTCTGTAGTGACGCCGCTAGCACTGAGAAGCAGTGTCTTAGACCGCTACGCCGTTCAGGAGCCCAACATGTGAAATGCTTGATAATGTGTGTAATATCAACAGAGAGGTATATTTTCTGGGTGGTTTCAATATTGACTGTCCACTCAAGAAAAAGCTTCAAAATGTAACTAGTGCTTGCAATATGGAGGAGAAATCTCTCATGGCTCAAAGTGGAGGAGGGATTGACTTCATCACTACTTGTTTTTGTAAGAAGTGTTGACATGCTGAATGCACCGAGTTGTCTGTTTAAACTACTAGCAAACAGCTCAGACACCCATGCATACCCCACAAGACATGTCACCAAAGTCCCCTTCACAATCCCAAGTCAACAACAGACTATGGGAGGCGCACAGTACTACATAGAGTCATGGCTACATGGAGCTCTATTCCACATCAGGTAACTGATGCAAGCAGTAGAATCAGATTTAAAAAACAGATAAAAATACACCTTATGGAACAGCGGGAACTGTGAAGAGACACACACACAGGCACAGACACACATACACATGATAAGACACGCACTCTACACACACGTAGACATGGATTTTGTATTGTAGATACAGTGCATTCGGAAAGTATTCAGACCCCTTGACTTTTCCAAACTGTGTTACATTACAGCCTTAAATTGATTACATACATTATTTTCCTCATCAATCTACACGCAATACCCCACAATGACAAAGCGAAAACCTGTTTTTGCTGTGTCATTATGGGGTATTGTYTGTAGATTGATGAGAGGAAAAAAATGATTTAATCAATTATAGAATAAGGCTGTGACGTAACAAAATGTGGAAAAATTCAAAGGGGTCTGAATACTTTCCGAATGCACTGTATGTGATAGTAGAGTAGTGGCCTGAGGGAACACACTTAATGTATTGTGTAAAGTGTTATGAAATGTAATGTCATGTCAACTTTTAAATTGTATATAACTGCCTTAATGTTGTTTGACCCCAGGAAGAGTAAGGAAAGGGGAAAGGGAGATACCTAGTCAGTTGCACAACTGAATGCATTCAACTGAAATGTGTCTTCCGCATTTAACCCAACCCCTCTGAATCAGACAGGTGCGGGGGGCTGCCTTAATCGACATCCACATCTTCGGGTGCCTGGGGAACGGAACAGTAGCTGATGCCTTGGCAGGAACTAATGGGCATCCATAATAAATACAACTACAAATACTGTATGCGCATGGGCGCCATTGGAGGGAAAAAGGTTGATAATATACAATATTCTGGATGCACAGTGTATTCTCAGACGCTCATCTCAAACTTGATGACAAGCTGTCATTATGCTTTAAAATCAGATTTAAAGAGCTAGGCTAATAGCAATAGTTGGCAAGGATCATCCTTATCGCCATTTTGAATAACATACTTTTTCCATGAACCTGTCAAGCAGCTTGTTTACAGAGACTCCCAGAAAGAAGGGAAGTGTGTGTCTGCTTCAGAGATGAGACAGCGTCTGGTGTGAAGATTAAAACACAGCACCACCTCGGCTCAGCCTCCCTCCTCACAGCAGTGTGAGCATCCTGGCTCTCTGAGGAGCTCAACTAGGTCACCCAGCCCAGGGGAGGATCCTCCTGTCAGGCCAGAGCAGCACACAGAGGCCCCTGCCCAACGTTAGTCTGGGTGTCAGACTAACATGCCAGCACTTGGAGGGGGCAAGACCAGAGAGACAGAGCCTACAGCAACAAGGTGTAACATTGGCCCCAGGTAAAACCCTCCTCTTAGTACACATCTGTTCACACAGCTCTACAGAGCCTGGAGAGCTGGCACAGTGAAAGGGAAAAGGGATGTTCTGGGATGAAGGATATCATAGAGAATGTGGAAATTAAGATTACAGTAACTCATCAAGGTGTCACTGACGCTATTTTACATTAACATACAATCCCAATATTACTGAAAGGATGGTCAAAAGAAGGTGTATGCATCATAGGGATAATATGGTTTGATTATGGTTTGATTTGATTTATTGTTAGTATATGGTTAAAATACTCAAAATATTAATTTTGAAAGGATCAATGATGGCCTAACATAGAAGATGGTCAAAGCTCAAGGTTGAGAGAACAATAGGAATTTCAACCTGGATGGAGCAAACATAATCTCACAAAAATGCCATTAATGCAATGATATTGGAGAGATTGTAAGCTCCGAAGAGCAGCAGAGAAAGCCCTCAGATGAGCTAACGATTGCGTGATACATTTCACTAGGGAGCGTTATGCAGTATTTTGGGCTTGATCTCATCAGAGCTTTGGACTTGAGTCACTCCATCATAAATACAAGGCTGCTTCACATGGTGGGAGAGAACCATTTACTGACAGAGATGCATCTTTCAGGGATCTACTGATGCCACAGGAATTAGAAAATAATATATGACACATAAAGGGCTGTTTTATGCGAGATAGTCATTTTCGGTCAACATTTTAAAGCAGTTGTTGTTTGAGCGGTAATACGGGATCCTTTGGAGCAGCTTATGTCCTCTCTTATCCCAACTGAAATAATAGGGCCACATACAGTACCAGTCAAAATGTTGGGCACAGCTACTCAGTTTTTCTTTATTTTTCCTATTTTCTACATTGTAGAAATAGTGAAGACATCAAAACTATGACATAACACATATGGAATTATGTAGTAARKAAAAAAGTGTAAAACAAATCAAAATATAGTTTATATTTTAGATTCTTCAAAGTAGCCTTGATGACAGCTTTGCACACCCTTGGCATTCTCTCAACCAGCTTCACCTGGAATGCTTTTCCAACAGTCTTGAAGGATTTCCCACATATGCTGAGCACTTGTTGGCTGTTTTTCATTCACTCTGCGGTCCAACTCATCCCAAACAATCTCAATTGGGTTGAGAACGGGTTATTGTGGAGGCCAGGTCATCTGTTGCAGCCCTCCATCACTCTCCTTCTTGGCCAAATGGCCCTTACACAGCCTGGAGGTGTGTTGGGTCATTTTCCTGTTGAAAAACAAATTATAGTCCCACTAAGCGCAAACCAGATGGGATGGCGTATCGCTGCAGAATGCTGTGGTAGTCATGCTGGTTAAGTGTGCCTTGAATTCTAAATAAATCAATGATAGTGTCACCAGCAAAGCAGCCCCACATCATCACACCTCCTCCTCCATGCTTCGCAGTGGGAACCACACATGTGGAGATAATCCGCTCGCCTACTCTGCGTCTCACAAAGACACGGCGGTTGGAACCAAAAATCTTGGTTATATCACCCTTCCATAGATGAACTTTTAACAAGGCACACCTGTTAATTGAGATCCATTCCAGGTTACTACCTCATGAAGCTGGTTGAGAGGCTTCCAAGGGTGTGCTGCAATTAAGGCAAAGTGTGGCTACTTTGAAAAATGTCAAATGTCAAATATATTTTCATTTGTTTAACAATTTTTTGTTACTACATGATTCCATATGTGTTATTTCGTAGTTTTGATATTATTCACTATTATTCTACAATGTAGAAAGTAGTACAAATAAAGAAAAACCCTGTAATGAGTAGGTGTGTCCTAACTTTTGACTGGTACTGTACATAAACCCAGATATATTGGGATAGAATGATGTATTATGTGAACATCTGAATCAATTTCCAATCAAACTCTTATTTAGTTCTTATGAGCACCATTCTTTTGTAGATTGGAGTGCAGTTTAATTGGTGAAGTGTGAAATTGAGATGGCCATATACCCTGTTTTTGAACTATCCCACATATTTCTCTGCACCTGTTTTTTCTGTCTTAAACATTCAACGAATCCTTGATTGTACTTGTTGTTTATTCACAGGGTATGTCTACACATGATGCCTTTGACTCCAAACTCCAGAGCTTCGGTACATATGAAGGTCATGTGTGTGGTGAAAACAGTATATCAATCCTTCCATCTGATCCGCAGGTTGGCATTTATTGTCATGAATCTTGCCCTGGAGGCAGTTCTGCAGAGTGGTCATTATCTGCCACAGCCACAAGTCATTTTAAATCTAACCCTAACCTTTACCACACTGCTAACCCTACTGCCTAATCTTAACCATAAATTAATACCAAAAAGCTGAATTTTGTTTTCATACATTTTTACCATATAACCAATTTGACTTTGCAGCTGGCCCATCTTGCAGAAATTGCTAAGTTCTGCCTCCAGGGCAAGATTCACGACAATAAACGTCAGCCTGCATCTGACTGTTGATTTATCTACTTGTTTCAATCCCTTTATACAGTCCACATGGGGGGGGGGGCTTATCATTGGGACTCTTAAATCTTTCAGCACCCATCAATTGCCGTGGGTGGTGCCTTTCCAACTTCTGGAGGAGTGTGAGTTCCCACCAGCCATCTGTTGTGTGTTTCTGGGCCTAATGAGAGAGGGACATGAAGACATTGGAGCACCACATGCTATATGGGTGGTGTTCACATGAGCAGGGAAGGGGCAACAGATGGAGGGGACACTGGTATGGTGTCGCATACTTCCTGAAAGTAGTCCCGAGACCCCAGCGTCATTGGCCCATTGATGTTTAATGCTCTGACATTTTTTCCTACTATAGAAGGCATGCTTTGTAGGCATCTTTTGTAGTATTTTGGTCAGTTTTATTCTTCCTCTACCCTATTATAATAACTCTACCAAACACCTCTACAAATAAATGCCTGGAACCTAAAATAACGTTAACAACCGGTTCCCATGCTTTTAAAATAATGGTTTGGTTCTGGATCAATATGGATCACTTTCGTTCCTGGTTCTATTGCTGTTCCTTAAACATTTTGTTATTTTCCGGTTTTCGGTTCTGTTTTCTTAACAGGTTCCAACCCCTGATTGAAACACAGTTTTATTCACTCTTTAATGAAATATGGAACTATCATTTTCTTCATTGTGCCAAACAACAACAGCCAAAGTAATTTTTGTTCACTAGTCAAAGAGCTGTTGTCCAATGTGTCAGAGTTCAGACAATCCAGAAATGTTCCACTATTTAACTCAATAATTTGTATTCAAATGTTATGGTAGTGTAAGAGCACAGCCTGGACTCAGGGGTAGATGTACCAAAGTCAACATAAATTCGGGACACTCCAGTTAGTATGATATGTTTCGTATTAATTTGTGGATGTCCATCATCCATTTTGTATGATATGTTATGAATTGCAATTCATACAATATGTTATGAATTTGCAAAATTTGCAAAATGTTACGAATTCCAATTTGTTACGAATTCCAATTCCACCTTTGGGTTGCTAGATGTTCGAATGATATGTTACGAATTCCAATATGTTACGAATTCCAATTCCACTTTTGGGTTGTAGACATTTGCGTTATATGCCTACTCTTCCACCCCCGAACAACCACCCATTATTTTTCCTTAAGTAACCTTTTGTCTTATGTAATCATACCAAACGTAACATATTATACTAATATGCTTGTCCTGGATTTACAGAACGTAAATGTTGAGGGTTGTGTCCAGTATGTCATACACCAGCCATTTCATCATTTAAAAGCCATAGAGTTGCAGCGCTAAGAGCAGGGCTACATAGAGCTGTGGTGGTAGTGTAACTTCACATACAGTACTATTCATAGTATTCCAAGGGAAGTCCAAACGATAACTATTGGTCTGGTCTAGAGAACATGTCTGTAAGCATCACATCATGGATTTGGATGAATGAGTCTATACTCTATGATTGCTACACTTCTGGTAGTGGACGATCCAGCCAACCTACGAAGGAGGAGCTGTGAAAGACTCGAAGACTACGAGGTTCCGAGGAAGAGCTCCGGGGCCTGTTTGTCAGATGTTTTCTGCTTTCCTGCCTGGCTACTTTCTTGCATGGTGCATCAATGCTTCCTCCGCTCAAGATACTACCCTTCTGAACTGCCTATCATCTAAAGTTGTGGAAGACCATCGTACAAGAACTGCGAGATCCCTACATTTGTTCGGTTAAATTTGTATACATTTTTTTTAAAGCAACTTTGAGATTTTGCTTGTAATGCTATATAAAATACATCTATTGTTGATTATTATAAATAAAAAGTATTAATTGGCAGATGACTGGCCCAATATAACCTCCATAATGGCCTTCCTGTGTGCCTGGGTGCCTTGCCTTAGGCATTATCATTAAAAAAGTGAAWGTATTTCCAGGTGACCTCCAGAGGTACTACAGGGGACTGATAAGGGGCGAGATATAATAGCACATTTTTATATAATAAATGAGTGACCTTCTGCAGGGTAAGTTAGACAGAAGAGTGTGGAGGAGGGAATGAGAGTTCACCGCATTTGTTAACAATGTCATGAGAAGTCTGGAAATGACAGTTACTATGGCCTTCACCTTTGTGACCGCCCCTCCCTGCTCTGTCTACTGGCTTTTTCTGTGCTTACTTCCTGCAGGAGATTGGTGGGCGGAGTAGGAGAGGTGGGCGAAGCTGGGAGGGTTGTCAGTGCTGATGGGGCACACCTGTGAAAGCTCAGATGTGGCATAAAGGCACTGTTTCCCCATTCAGCAAGAGATTCCTCTCTCCATGCATACTTTTGGTTGTTTCGTTGTGGCTTTGGCAGTTGACACCTAATTTACTGACCTTCATGCCTTATCTGATTATTGTTGTGAGTGTTTACTTTATTTAWGGGACAAATTCATTTTGTTATTCCTTTTCAGTGTGTGGTTTCCCATTGTTACAATCTTGAGCCAGGTTGTAACACCTTGAACACAGCTAAGTCATACAGTATTATACAGCTCATAGTCATCTGTTTGTGGCACGTTGTTCTTGTGGTAGCTTGACCATTAGGAAATGGATGGTGTGGTTTAACCACAGTCAAGGAGAGTCATATCCCTCAGCAGTTTTCCAGTACTGTTGAAGGGTATTGTGGGATCTGACAAGTGGTTGGTTGTTTCTGTTGTTTTTATTGAACTGTGTTCAGCTCAGCAGTTAACACACGTCCCATGCAGATGTCATTTGGGTGTGGGATTGTCCCTTGGCAGTGTCAGGCACTCAGATGTAAGGTACACACATCATGTAGTACAAGCTGTGCTGTACGAACCAAAGGCACGGCATACCAAATCATGTCATACTGCACACTCCAAATAAAAAACATGTCTTCAGTTCAATAACCCTGTAGGGTCAACTAAATGTGCAGCACGCATCATAGAACTCAAAGCTGTAAATGTGAACCGTGATGAGAAATGTGAACCTTTGTGGAACCATGTGTTACATACATACATATTATAATTCATATGTAATTGGCTGTTTGAGGTTTGTTCTGTTTGTGTTTGGGGAGAGACTAGCAGACAATCAAATGTATTTAAAAAAAACTTTTTTACATCAGCTAAAAAGTGCACAAAGTGCTATACAGAAACCCAGCCTAAAACCCCAACAGTTGGTGCYCGATGTCTAATATTAAAGAAGTCTCAAGGTATTGCTCACCTTAAGTAGAGTACCTTATGAAAAGTTGTATACCACACTATCTACCAAGAGAGTTCCCATATATATTATTCGTAGCTGTCTATTTACCACCACAGACCAATGCTGGCACGAAGACTGCGCACATCCAGCTCTATAAGGCCATAAGCTAACAAAAAAATGTTCACCCAGAAGAGGCGCTCCTAGTGGCTGGGGACTTTAATGCAGGCAAACTTAAATCAGTTTTACCAAATTTTTACCATAGGAAAAAAAACTCTAGACCACCTTTACAACACACACAGAGGTGCATATAAAGCTCCCCCTCCATTTGGCAAACTGACCATAATTCTATCCTTCTGATTCCTGCTTATAAGGCGAAAACTAAAGCAGGAAGTACCAGTGACTTGCTCAATACGGAAGTGGTCAGATGACAAGGATGCTACACTACAGGACTGTTTTGCTAGTGTAACAGTATATATTCCGTCCCTCTCCTCGCCCCTACCTGGGCTCGAACCAGGGATCCTCTGCACACATCGACAACAGCCACCCTCGAAGCATCGTTACCCATCGCTCCACAAAAGCCGCGGCCCTTGCAAGGGGAACAACTACTTCAAGGTCTCAGAGCAGGTGACGTCACTGATTGAAACGCTATTAGCGCGCACCCCGCTAACTAGCTAGCCATTTCACATCGGTTACACTAGCACAGACTGGAATATGTTCCGGGATTCATCCAATGGCATTGAGAAGTATACCACCTCAGTCATCGGCCTCATCATTGAGTGCATCGACGACGTCGTCCCCACATAACTGTACGTACATATCCCAACCAGAAGCCATGGATTACAGGCAACATCCACATCGAGCTAAAGGCTAGAGCTGTTGCTTTCAAGGAGTGGGACACTAATCCGGACACCTATAAGAAATCCTGCTATGCCCTTAAGCAAACCATCAAACAAGCAAAGCGTCAATACAAGATTAAGATTGAATCCTACTACACTGGCTCTGATGCTTGTCGAATGTGGCAGGGCTTGAAAACTATTACAGACTATAAAGGGAAACCCAGACGCAAATCCTGTATGTCCATGTATGCTGATGACTCCACCATATACGTGTCAGCAACCACAGCTAAAGAAGTGACTGAAAATGTTAACAAGGAGTAGCCGTCCATTTTGGAATAGGTGGCCAGTAATAAACTGGTCCTGAACACCTCTAAAACTAATAGCATTGTATTTGGTACAAATCATTACCTCAGTTTGAGACCTCAGTTGAATCTGGAAATGAATGGTGTGGCTGTTGAACAAGTTGAGGAGACTAAATTACTTGGTGTTACCTTAGATTGTGAACTGTCATATACAGTCATGGCCAAAAGTTTTGAGAATGACACAAATATTAATTTCCACAAAGTTTTCTGCTTCAGTGTCTTTAGATATTTTTGTCAGATGTTACTATGGAATASTGAAGTATAATTACAAGCATTTCATAAGTGTGAAAGGCTTTTATTGACAATTACATGAAGTTGATGCAGAGTCAATATTTGCAGTGTTGACCCTTCTTTTTCAAGACCTCTGCAATCCGCCCTGGCATGCTGTCAACTAACTTCTGGGCCACATCCTGATAATCAATGCTTGGAGTTTGTCAGAATGTGTGAGTTTTTGTTTGTCCACCCGCCTCTCGAGGATTGACCACAAGTTCTCAATGGGATTAAGGTCTGGGGAGTTRCCTGGCCATGGACCCAAAATATCGATGTTTTGTTCCCTGAGCCACTTAGTTATCACTTTTTCCTTATGGTAAGGTGCTCCATCATGCTGGAAAAGGCCTTGTTCGTCACCAAACTGTTCCTGGATGGTTGGGAGAAGTTGCTCTCGGAGGATGTGTTGGAACCATTCTTTATTCATGGCCGAGTTCTTAGGCAAAATTGGGAGTGAGGCCACTCCCTTGGCTGAGAAGCAACCCCACACATGAATGGTCTCAGGATGCTTTACTGTTGGCATGACACAGGACTGATGGTAGTGCTCACCTTGTCTTCTCCGGACAAGTTTTTTTCCGGATGCTCCAAATAATCGGAAAGGGGATTCATTAGAGAAAATTACTTTACCCCAGTCCTCAGCAGTCCAATCCCTGTACCTTTTGCAGAATATCAGTCTGTCCCTGATTTTTTTCCTGGAGAGAAGTGGCTTCTTTGCTGCCCTTCTTGACACCAAGCCATCCTCCAAAAGTCTTCGCCTCACTGTGTGTGCAGATGCACTCACACCTGCCTGCTGCCATTCCTGAGCAAGCTCTGTACTAGTAGTGCCCCGATCCCGCAGCTGAATCAACTTTAGGAGACGGTCCTGGCGCTTACTGGACTTTCTTGGGCGCCCTGAAGCATTCTTCACAACAATTGAACCGCTCTCCTTGAAGTTCTTGATGATCCGATAAATGGTTGATTTAGGTACAATCTTACTGGCAGCAATATCCTTGCCTGTGAAGCCATTTTTGTGCAAAGCAATGATGACGGCACGTGTTTCCTTCCAGGTAACCATGGTTGACAGAGGAAGAACAATGATTCCAAGCACCACCCTCCTTTTGAAGCTTCCAGTGTGTTATTCGAACTCAATCAGCATGACAGAGTGATCTCCAGCCTTGTCCTCGTCAAAACTCACACCTGTGTTAACGAGAGAATCACTGACATGATGTGAGCTGGTCCTTTTGTGGCAGGGCTGAAATGCAGTGGAAATGTTTTTGGGGGATTCAGTTCATTTGCATGGCAAAGAGGGACTTCGCAATTAATTTCAATTCATCTGATCACTCTTCATAACATTCTGGAGTATATGCAAATTGCCATCATACAAACTGAGGCAGCAGACCTTGTGAAAATGGATATTTGTGTCATTCTCAAAACTTTTGGCCACGACTGTGTATTAAACTGTTGTAAAGATGGGGAGAGGTATGACCATTTTAAAGAGATGCTCTGCTTTTTTGACACCACACCAAAAACCAAATCCTGGATGCTCATGATTATTGTCCAGCCATGTGGTCAACTGCTGCTAAGAAAGACCTAGTTAAGCTGCAGTTGGCCCAGAACAGAGTCGCACGTCTTGCTCCTCATTGTAATCAGAGTGCTAATATTAATGCTATGAGAAAAGACTGACCGCTTTACCTGTTAATTTTATAAGAAACATTGTGTTAAAAATGTCAAATTGTTTGCATAGTCAACTTACACACAGCTCTGACACGTGCTTACCTCTCTAGACATGCCACCAGGGGTCTTTTCACAGTCCCCAAATCCAGAACAAATTCAAGAAAGCGTACAGTATTATATAGAGCCATTATTGCATGGAACTCCCTTTCATCTCATTTTGCTCAAATTAACAGCAGACCTGGTTTAAAAAATAGATAAAGCAACAGGCCCAACAGGCCCAACGCCTCTCCCCTATTTGACCTAGGTATTTTGTATGTGTAATTATTGATATTTTACCTGTGTGCGCCATTTTTAAAATTTATGTAGTTCTGTCCTTGAGCTATCCTTGTTTATTAATGTTCTGTATTATGTCATGTTTTATGGTTTGTGTGGACCCCAGGTAGAGTAGCTGCTGCTTTCGCAACAGCCAATGGGGATCCTAATAAAATATAATTGATCTGGATTTCTCATGTCTTACTCATTGTTAGAAAGAAGTTTGGTCCAAATCGGATGTTAGGTAATATCATTTTTTTTWTATTATGAGTCCTATATTTTTGGGGGCAATCAATTATCTTAATTTCTCAGAGATCTAATTATATTTCAACAAACAATGTTGCAGGAATAATAATCTTATCCGTTTCTAACTACAGAAACGATTTTAGAACAATCTGAAATGGCTGGTGTCATGGCTTGCTGAAATGATATGGAACGACCCCAAGACCAGTATAGAGCAGTTTGTACTAGGGAAGAAATGCATCAGGGAGAGAAGAGGACTATTTCTCCCAGGGAAATCACATTAGGGTCTGCCTCTGCCTGCCCCCTTCCCCATTCCTTCTCCCTGCTACATTGAATTTCAGAGGGTTGTCACTGCAGATCGATACTGTACCAAGCATGTGCATGGCCCCGATCTACATTTCTCTTAGGGCTACATCACCATGTTAAATGGGAGGCAAATATAGAGCTTATATAATGAATTTATTTTGATTAATCAATCAGATGATTACATTATACTGAGCCATGATGATAGCTACAAAACAAACTCAGTATTGCCACAAACCACTCGGTCCTAAAGATACAAAGGCCATTTTGTGTTTATATTTATTTATTTGCCAAAACAGGAATGATATGGTACCCTTTTGTATCCTCTCTGTTTCTCTTTAGTGCCAAAAAGCCTGTTAGGTAAACTTGGAATATGCCATTAGAGCCTTCCCTTTAATTGTCTGTCTGATTCCTCTTCTCTGTGGAGTAACACTATGCATCATCATCATCATCGACGACAGCCCACTCTGAAGAGAAAGAGATTGCAGCAAGCCTGCCTCTTGATTTCTTACTCACAGTGCACCTTCTGACATTCTGTAATGGGGAACAAAGCACTGTTTTCTGGAACAAGCGGACATTTTTTGTTCATCCCTAACAACAATTTGACATTGAGGGCAACATTCATTTCCATGGGAAATGAAAGCTGATTTTATGTAGCAGTGCAGAAATGTTAAACGAGCTGCTAGGGGAAGTGTCATGGAGGATAATGATGCACACAGTACCAATCTGATGAATGTATAGAGTTTGATCAAAGACTGACTGTACGAAACGAAGGATTATTTKAAATAGAACTTAAATATATTTCCACTACCATCAATAAAATCATTCTGATGAATCTAAATTAAAGAATAGATTATATCTCAAATGTAATGGGAAAAACAGTGATATGTATTATTATGAGATGGTTAGGACAGTTTATTCAAGGACTGCACATTAGTGTGAGCCATTTAGATCTGATTGTCAAGGTATTATGAGATCCAGTGCATTTCCAAGATAGCCTAAATCATCCCTCTACCACTAATTTTGAAGTACCATCATTAGATACTGCATATAAAACCCAAGGGCTATCTTTTAGTTTTCCCATAGGACTAGTTTTTCTGCAAGGCTAGGGTTTGATGTATACTCTGTCTGATGTTTGTGTCTCTCCGCTGTGATCAAGCTGTGTTTCAGACATAAAGAAAACAGATGACGTAGAATCAACGATTGTCTCCTCTGTCCTCTCAAATGATTAAAGATTTTTTCACGAACAGTACTGTCTCCTTCGAAAAGAGAGGCTGTCATACATATCCAAGTGAGGCATTTGACAATCATTCTTTAACCACTCTGGTTATTTCCCCTCAGTTTGAATACATTCATTATAGTTTTTATATTCCATTTGATTAGCTTTGCAAAGATATCTAGAGATTATTATTCTTGGTTGTGTTGACAGGAGGAGCGAAAAAAACTCAGATTGTCAGGTTGTAGCGTTGCCTCGGGGTGGTTTGAAGTGGCGGTTATGTTCTTGAGGTTTCCATTTGCATCATGGGAATATCATTGGACTTTTTTTCTGTTACATTTGAGAATCTCTTCGCTTTACAGTACCACACTGTAGGTGTTAAACAAAACAACTTTTCCATTGGAAAGTCAATATCTTCAACGGAAGCAGATGTACTTGATCTGAGTGGTGGCATTTTGTAAAAATATCAGCTCAGATACTAGCGATAAGGGAATGTAGCAGAAATGTGATACATGTTCTTTATTCCAGGATGCATTAATACGTGTCAGCATCTATATGATGCATACGTTGAGGTCTTTATCCACTAAAATAGGCCTTTAAGGTTGGTTACATACCAGACACCGTTTGTGTAGGAGAATCAATAGCTTGATCGTGATTAAATTAATATGCCTTCATAATTGTCAAACAAGCTATTCAACCACGGCCAGTATGACAACTACCCAGCAATGAAAGCATAACAATTTCCTCCCTCAGTTCAAGTTAATGTGTAATTGGACACAAGTTGGATTGGAATGCTTTGTTTTCATCAGATAATATACTGAACAAAAATATAAACACAACATAAAACAATTTCAAAAATGTTACTGAGTTACAATTCATATAAGGAAATCAGTCAATTTAAATAAATTCATTTGGCCCTAATCTATGGATTTCACATGATTGAGCAGTGGCGCAGCCATGGTTAGCCAGGGAGGGCATGTGACTATTGCCACTGCTGTCGTAAGAACGGGACCAAGGCGCAACGGATGTTGAGTTCCACATTTAATTCAAAGAGAAACTTAAACAAAATGTATCAATAAACGACCAACTAAACGTGAATACGTGGTGCACAAACACAAAACAATATCCCACAAACAACAAGTGGGAAAAAGAGCTACTTAAATATGATCCCCAATTAGAGATAATGATTACCAGCTGCCTCTAATTGGGAATCATACAAAACACCAACATAGAAAATATAAACTAGAACACAACATAGAAATTATAAACTAGAATACCCCCTAGTCACGCCCTGACCTACTACACCATAGAGAAACAAGGGCTCTCTATGGTCAGGGCGTGACAACTATATCCCAGAAAACCCAGATAACAGTGAATCAGTTATTAATAACATGAACTATTTATTAGAGTGGAGATAATATCTATGTATAAGTAATATCTATGTATATGTTTGTGAATGTGCTATAAATCAATTCATCAATCAAGCTGATTATATTATCATGATTAGCCTTTCTCTCTAAAATGTATCAACCCCAACAAAAATGTAGATTAATTATAATCCACATAATATTTCACAATTCCTGTTGCTGCAGCATTATTTCCTGTGTTTTAGCAAACTGGCTCAAATTAGATACTACATCTGTATGTATTGCATAAAGTGGGAATATGGYGTGGACTATATTAACTACATTAAAGCATATTTGTCACGCCCTGACCTTAGATATCTCTGTTTTTCTATATATTTTGGTTAGGTCAGGGTGTGACTAGGGTGGGTACTCTAGTTTTTGTACGTCTAGGGGTTTTGTATGTCTAGGTGTTTTTGTATGTCTATGTTGGCCTGATATGGTTCCCAATCAGAGACAGCTGTTTATCGTTGTCTCTGATTGGGGATCATATTTAGGTAGCCATTTTCCTCATTWGTGTTGTGGGATCTTGTCTATGTATAGTTGCCTTAGTGCACATCAGTAGCGGCACCGTGCGTTGTTTTGTTAGGTGAGTTTCAGTTTATTAAAATTATGTGGAACTCTACTCACCCTGCGCCTTGGTCTCATCATTATGACGAACGTGACAATATTCAAGTAATGAGAAATGTTCCTCTGTAATATGATTTGAAAGGGAACAATCTGTATAAATAAAAAGAACTCATCTGACAAAAACTCTTTGAAGAGTTTTCCAAGGGAATGTCAAGTATTTTCTGAAATTATGTTTTTTCAAGTGTTTTCCTTGCAGCTCATAGAAATCAAAACCATAAGTGTTGGAGTCATCTTTTCACATTGAGAAATGTCTGAGGTCATACAACAGAACGYGGGGTTGTGAGGGATTAGGGACAAGACATTGGACAGCAATGTGTGGCGTGTGTCGGGTAGAGTACTCCAATTAGATTTTGGCCATGCAGAATTTCTTATCAATCCACAATGTGCTTCCTTCCGATGTTAGAAATCCAGGTTTTTATATAGGGAAAAATAGAGTTGTGGATATTTGATTTTGTGCAATTCTTTATTTAGGGCCAGTCCAAGGATATGAATAATGTTGTGAGACGTAGCTCTAGTCAAATGTGTCTAGTAGGCAACGCCTACAAATGACTGACCTTATTATACAGTTCAATTACAGTTCATCATGGGTCATGTTTATTTTGAGTGAATTACAATAGTGGTATACACAGTATTTATATAATACTCCCCCTTGTGCATTTCAATAGAGCTTTTTTCTCCTTTGAGTAGCACTTTCACTTTTCTACCCTCCAGAAAACAAACTAAAATACAGCTGTGCCACAACATTATTATTTATCTGATGCAGATGTCTGACAATCACTTGTATAATATCAATAAATATGAGCACTAAACTGATTTGTTGTATATATTTATATTGCCTATCAAAAATATTGGCTCCCTTTTCTCAACTGACAATATCATTATTTAAATGTTGATGAGTGAGGCCGATATAGTCTACAAACAATATCGACAAAGGTAAAGGATGTATTTCTAACTCAAGATGAAAATGCGAAGATGAATGTACATGCAAAATAATCCAACAAATTGCCATGTGTACTATAGTTATGCAATTTCTTAGAGACCCAAAAGAGACACTTACACTGCCATTCAAAAGTTTGGGGTCACTTAGAAAAGTCCTTGTTTTTGAAAGAATAGCACATTTTTGTCCATTAAATTAACATAAAATTGATCAGAAATACAGTGTAGATAGACATTGTTAATGTTGTAAATGACTATTGTAGCTGGAAACGGCAGATTTTTGTATGGAATATCTAAATAGGCGTACAGAGGCCCATTATCAGCAACCATCACTCCTGTGTTCCAATGGCACGTTGTCTTACCTAATCCAAGTTTATAATTTTAAAAGGCTAATTGATCATTTGAAAAGACTTTTGCAATTATGTTAGCACAGCTGAGAACTTTTATCCGGTGCATGACCCAAACGTTTGAATGGTAGTGTAGGTCTAGCAAAATAGAAACAATATAACTCAAAAGTGTGCTGGACTTGCCGTGGTTCCTATGTTGCCATTATAAGACAGGCAGGCAAAGCTGCCAATTCTAGTCAATGAGATTGCTGCTACACACCAGGTGATGAAATTAGCTTGAGGCCACTCTCTGCCTTCCCACTGGTCTGAGAGAGAAATTACTTCGATAAATCATAGCAAGAAGAACCAACTGAGATCAGCCTTCATTAGGTCAACAACTGGGATACAAATCATCATTATGTTTATTATTTTTCTGCTTGTTTGGCAGCTACCATCCAATACCCAGGGGCACCTTGGGTTATGATGGCTGGCTGGGTGTGTGCATGTCCAGCCAAAGGTTTTTCATGTCCAGATGTGACAGAAACAATCAAGAGACGGATGAATTCAAATAACAATGCAATGCAGTTATGTTCGAATGTTATGTTCTGGATGTTCATTCAGTATACGGCACAAGAATGAGAAATGGCTGTGAGTGGAGTAATATCAGGTCATTTACTGTAGTATGGTATCTACTGTATGCAGAAAATGAACCTTTTGAAAGATTCAGTGGCATGTGAATTATGCAGAGTTCATCCTGTCCTCCTCAGATGAAGTGAATGACAGGAAGATGACTGAGTGATGCTGCAGGGAAGGAGGCCAGTCAGAATAGGACAAGAGCTATTGTCAGCATGTATTCCATCAGGAATACGTACTGACAATAGATGTTGGTATTTTTTGTATTTTATTAGGATACCTTTTAGCTGTTGCGAAGCAGCAGCTACTCTTCCTGGGATCCACACAAAACATGAAACATGACATYATACAGAACATTAATCGACAGAACAGAACTACATCAATTGGTAAAAAGGCACATGTAGCCTACATATCAATACATACACACAAACTATCTAGGTCAAATAGGGGAGAGGCGTTGATTTGAGCAATATGAGATGGGACGAAGTTCTGTGCAATAATGAGACGAAATGCCCTCTGTACACTACAGTATAGCTGTGCCTTGTCAAGGTAATAGAGGGAGAATATCATTGAATGTACTCTGGAATAAAAAAAACAATGCCCAGTCTTGTCTCCTGTAGTTATGCCTGGTCTGTACGGTCTCTACACCCCGCAGTGGTGTACCTCAGATGACAGTGTCCCATCACAAGTCCCCTGCCGTTACCGTTAGCCGTCCCCTCCCTCTCAGCCCAGGGGGTGTTTTCACTACCCCTCGCCTCTCCTTAATCTCTCCCAGCAGCGGACACCTTGACAGCAGGAAACTCACRGGCATTTTCCACCTGAATGAGCAATTTCCCAACCCTTTGCCAGAGCTGGCAGTTAAACCACACAGGGCCTCAGACATTACCTTTGTTCAAGGCATCAAATGAGTGTGTGTGTGTGTGTGAGTGTTTGTGAGTGTGTCTCAGAACTCAGTCCACAATGCAGACATATACTGTCACAGTCTACCTTAGCCATTCAAAAAGAGGTCCGTGTGAGTTTGTCATAGTCATGAACCCTTCATGTTGCTTAGGTAAGTAGGCTACCATAAATGTTCTGAAGATACAACTGACTACATTTTCATGCACCGGATAACTGTAGTTCTTATTAATGATTTTTTTCACTTCAGGCTATGATGAAATGATGAATGTGTATTCTTGTCTTCAAATCAATACTTCACAATGGTGAATAACCCACTGCCAATCATGTCCTTTATTCCAGCTTTAGGCTGATTGTTTATTATTATGTTGTTTGTACAACTAATCCTAATTTTCAATTGCGTCCTATCCGCATTAGGTACAGATCTAAAACCAACTGCAGTGAGTTCCCTGAACTCTCTTATTCATGCTACAACAAAGTGTTTTCCAAATTTCCACTTGTTTGATCATCTACAAATATTTATCTTCAATAGGCCTGCTTTGCAATAACTAACTAGAATAGGTCTGCTTTTCAATGGTCCAAACCTCATGTCTCTATAATTCAAGGTTCAAAGCTTATTTGAGTTTATGCCCTTGTAGGATGGCCAAAATTAGGGTGACTAAATCAATTGAGGCAAGTGAAAAAAGTGTTAAAAAATAAGGAAAATTGCACAGCTTCGCATCAGCTAGGCTGGATGCTGTGTGGAAATGAAGGCTACTTGCCAGGCTCACTTTCTCGTTTAACTTGTCAGCATCTCATTTTTATTTAACCTTTATTTAGCTAGGCAAGTCAGTTAAGAGCACATGTTCATTTACAATGACGGCGTACCAAAAGGCAAAAGGTTTCCTGCGGGGACGGGGGATAAAAAAAAATATATAGGACAAAACACATATCACGATGAGACACCACAACACTACATAAAGAGACCGAAGTAAACAACACATCATGGCAGCAACACATGACAACCCAGCATGGTAGCAACACCACATGACAACATTGCAGCAACACAACATGGCAGCAGCACAACATGATAGTAGCACAAAACATGATACAAACATTATTGGGCACAGACAACAGCACAAAGGGCAAGAAGGTAGAGACAACAATACATCACACGAACCGGCCACAACTGTCAATGATTGAGTTTTTGAATGAAGAGATGGAGATAAAACWGTTTTTTGCTGCTCGTTCTAGTTGCTAGCTCCAGTGAACTGAAAAGAGGAGAGACCCAGGGAAGTGTGTGTTCTGGGGACGTTTAACAGAATGTTACCGCAGAACGGGTGTTGTATGTGGAGGATGAGGGCTGCAGTAGATATCTCAGATAGGGGGGAGTGAGGCCTAAGAGGGTTTTATAAATAAGCATCAACCAGTGGGTCTTGTGACGAGTATACAGAGATGACCGGTTTACAGAGGATTATAGAGTGCAGTGATGTGTCCTATAAGGAGCATTGATGGCAAATCTGATGGCCGAATGATAAAGAACATCTAGCCGCTAGAGAGCACCCTTACCTGCCGATCTATAAATTACGTCTACGTAATCTAGTATGGATAGGATGGTCATCTGAATCAGGGTTAGTTTGGCAGTTGAACTGAAAGAGGAGTGATTACGATAGAGGAAACCAATTCTAGATTTTACCGTGTACCGTCTAACCATACTCTCAAGTACTTGTAAGAGGGGACTACCTCAAGCGCTAAACCCTGAGAGGTAGTAATCACACCGGTGGGAAGAGGGGCGTTCTTCTTACCAAACCACATGACCTTTGTTTTGGAGGTGCCTGTCACCAAGGGAGTACCCCAAGACTCGATCCTAGGCCCCAGGCTCTTCTCAATTTACATCAACAACATAGCTCAGGCATTAGGAAGCTCTCTCATCCATTTATATGCAGATGATAAAGTCTTATACTCAGCTGGCCCCTCCCCAGATTTCGTTTTAAACACTCTYCAACAAAGCTTTCTTACTGTCCAACAAGCTTTCTCTACCCTTAACCGTGTTCTGAACACTTTTTTCCAAATCCAACTTTTTGGATATACTTTTAATAAAATGGTAGAGAAAGACCCCACTGAATGATTCAGAACATTAATAATCATATTTGTCTTGGTAAAATTGATTTTATAACATAAGGAAGTGAAATMTCATCCCCAGTGTGTTTTCACCCACTCACTCTGGAAACAAGCAACATTTTCCATAGCTTCCTATATGCATGAAGTACATATTGGGTTCTGATGGCTCATTAGAGTTTAACTGACGAGAGGCACTACTTTTTCAGATGGCAGCTTCATTAAATAGTACCCCGCAAAACGCCAGTCTCAACGTCAACAGTGAAGAAGCGACTAAGGGGTGCTGGCTTTCTAGGCAGAGTTCCTCTGCCCAGTGTCTGTATTCTTTTGCCCATCTTCATCTTTTATTTTTATTGGCCAGTCTGAGATATGGCTATTCCTTGCAACTCTGCCTAGAAGGCCAGCATCCTGGAGTCGCCTCTTCACTGTTGATGTTGAGACTGGTGTTTTGTGGGTATTATTTAATGAAGCTGCCAGTTGAGAGTTTGTGAGGCGTCTGTTTATCAAACTAGACATTCTAATGTACTTGTCCTCTTGCTCAGTTGTGCACCGAGGCCTCCCATGCATACTTGTAACTAGTGCGCTGAGAATTGGGAAGCAAGTTCAGGGATTGAGTGTTTTAATAAATAAACGCAACTCAATACAAAACAAGAAACACAAACAACGCACAGACATGACACTGGAACAGAAACAAAAACGCCTAGGGAAGGACCCAAAGGGTGTGACATATTTAGGGAAGTAATCAGGGAGGTGATGGAGTCCAGGTGAGTCTGAAGATGCGCAGGTGCGCTTAATGATGGTGACAGGTGTGCGCCATAACGAGCAGCCTGGTGACCTAGAGGCTGGAGAGGGAGCACACGTGACAATACTACCGTGCTCCACAATCTCKTGCGCCAAGTGAATTTGCCGAGGACATTCTCTTGAGTACGTTCTTGTGAGGACGAGAGTGTGGAGAACACATAAAACATTTAATTTGAGAAGCACTCACACTCCCTCTAATGTATTACCTCACACTGCATCTCCCCATTCCCTGAGTCTTCTTCCAGCCAGGACAATGGCAACAATAGAGACGTAACAAGATATGCACAAAGCAAACGTTTTACTTCATAACTATGAATCGTGAATCGTAATAATGTAGCTAACCAGAAAGTACAACAGGCAAAAATGACCTAAAACCAATGTTATCCAAGGTACATGTCAATTATTTGTGAGTAGCTAGCTAACAATTCTTGGTGGCTGTCTGGCTAGCTAACAGTACTAGCTAGCCAGTTAGCTCCATTGACTTACTTTAGGCTTATGACCTACACACATTATAATGGGTATTGTAGTCAGCTAACTATGCCAAAATTAACACAGCATGTATTTATTCACGAATCAAGATAAAATGTCAATAGGCAACATTTCATTCTGAACACGGAGTGTATTGTCTCTCACTTCAGCTCATATAATGGCCACCATTGATTTCAAGAAAATATGCATAATTTTTACGTGGTTGCGTCATATTTCTTGGAAAACAGAAAGGAAAACACTGCACACTGCTGCTCATGCTCCCAGGTGATATTTATTTACAACGTTTTGACCCTTAGGTCTTCATCAGGCATCCATATCCCAGGTGGGGGTGGAAGGTCCTATATATACGGGCAGTACTCAGCAACATCACTTCCTGAAACGGGAGCTAAAAATGTATAACATAATTTCGCAATATTAACATTCAATGTATCAAAATATATGATCATACACAGAGAATGTGATCAATATTTGTATTAATATACATACACATACATTATTCAATTAGGATAAAAAAAACACAATTAAGAATTATTTAATCTATAAGAACGGTTCCAAGTCAAACTCCTCTTTAAGGCCAAGGTCATATTTCTTTGCATAATTTCCGTTGAAGCTTGCATCGATGCATGCTTCAAAATATGTACAAGCAGAGTACACATTCAAGAAGTGCTCTCRGTGCTCTGTTTCGCATACTTTGATTTGGACTCATACTCCGACCCTCCCTTGCTCCAATTTGCGTGCTCGGAGCATGGTAGTATGTATTTTGAGAAACACCCATTGTGTCTCTGCACCCCACCAAATCTAACCAGCTGTGCAAAATGAGATTCAGAAATCTCAAAAGCACATCCAGATAGTGTTAATTGAGCTAAGGAATGCCTCGCTGAAGCTGTGTAATGCTACACTGGAAGCTAACGCCTCTGCGTGAACACTGATGACCAAACAAAGGCTTCAGCGCCAAATAATTAAATGTTAATGAAAAGCTTTCACGACTGAAGTCAAGGCTCTTATCGGTCTAAACAAACACGTGTGGCTTTTTCATTGGCAAGGAGTCTCTAGTGTTTTTCAACGGCAAATCAAAGTGAGAGATCCAGGAGTCAACTGCCGCTGCAGCTACCGGAGTACAGTGTGCACCAGACTCACGATGAGCCTTACAAAGAGCAAGTGAGATTAGTGGGTGCATGGCTCAAAGAGAATCCAGAATGAGACACTGTTCTCTCTCTATTATAATTATTCAAAATTAACCGCTTCCTCTCTCCTATTCGTCCCTCCAACAAAAACGTTATAGCTCTAATGATGGCAGAGAGAGAACATGGATAGGATTGAGTTTTCAGAACAAGCCCAATTACCACAACGGTCATCTGGCTGGGGTGCAGTCAATAGAAGACAAAGTGATGTAACTGTGCACCTAAGCACATCCTGTTCCTTCCTTTGTTCTTCACTGTCTTCTTTTCCAGATCATTTCTTATTTGTGTTTTTGTTTGATGTTTGATGTTGCTATCACCAAATTATTTGTTGAGAGAAAACAAAAAATTAGAGAGGGGAGTGGGGGCAGGACAGGGAGATAGATGCTAGATCAGCATTCCTACTCTGGGATGCTTTGTATGGTAGATACGGGCCCTCATCTGAGAGTGTCCTCTCAGGACCAAGATGGTGGATCATGGGAGCCTACAAGCCACCAGTTATTTTTTATAGTTTAAAAGTCTCAGATACGCATTACGTATTTCTGATMATAAAATGTCTTATTCCAAAACCATGGCTACATGGCCAATGGTAACAATTATGTACACAACCTTCTTTCATTAAGTCCAACTTTGTAGTCTGGATCTATAAAGTTGCTCAGTAAATTTAGAGATCATATCAAAAGAGTCAGCAAGTCCAGATATGTACTGCTTACAGCCAGGTAGTACCAGCACTGTTACACTTGGAGAAGCAGATGCATCACTGTATTACCACAATTTATGAGAGCYATTGTTCATACGCAGACAAATCTAAATCTAATAAAACACTCTACACTGTATATCTGTCATCACCTTAAATGGTACACTGGTCATACATGCGTCCTCATTCTGCCTGCTCTCATATTAGATTTGGATTTACTATAAAAGCAAAAGAACAATGGGGCTATTCCCTGCCAATCCTTTTTGATAAACAAAGATGGCACTTTTGTGGCGCTTAAAGGACTGGACTGTCACCTAGTCTTATGAATACAATTCATATTATATTATTTCACCAATGCATGTCATAGTGGTCGATTGTATACATTATAATACRCTTTCTTTCCATGGATCATATGGATGGCCCTGATGCAATTTATATGCCACAGGCGGCTGACATTCATATGCTGTGCTCCACCCAATACACTGCTACATGACATTAAACAATGTGCTTCAAACAGGATTTTTATAATCCTTACATTATAAGGATTTGTATAATCCTTATAAATACCAACATACAARCCATTGCTTGAAATGTGGGACAAAGGACTAGAACTGACACATTACTTTACAGTTCATCTACAAAGTGGAAATGGAATTAATAAAAGTCTTGACCTGTAACGTGGCCAGTAATGCCAATTAATGTTGACATTTTACAATTTCAAGGTCTTCCGTGACAAGATCAACAAGTAGGGGGAAAAAACTAATGTGAAAGCATTTGTCTGCATGTGTCGATTTATGTCCTGTTAAATAATATGTTATACTTGCAGAATTTCATAGCAGCAAAAAGGAAGATACAAGACAAAGAGTCACATTGACATACTGGCAATCACCACTTCTTATCATTCTGTTCAAGTTTGTCCTGTTGCCAAGGAGATTTATGAGATTAATGACAATACCTCTGTGATAGAACATAAATAATAATGCTTCTAACGAGACAAGTACATGAGTTATAAAATGCATGCCAAGAAAACCGACAAGTACACTATATTAATGAAATGTCATGCCCCTGAGTGTATTGTATTGGAGGACGTTTCAAGGGCCTTTTTCTATTAACAAGCATTGCTTTATTTGGAGGCGAGCCAGACAGTGGATCTAACCGAATGGATGAATATTTAAACAACATTACCTTACTGGCATCCACTTTGCAACTTTGAGAAAGAAGTTGCAGATTGCAACAGCAGAAAGAACGTTTAACATTAAGGAGATTAAGTGTGTTGGTCAACCTTTCATGTACAGCATAGTATGGTGTGTTCCTCTTGTGGGTCTGGGTGAGGAAGGTAACTGTTAGGGACATGTGTCTAAAAATACTCTGCTGAGTCCTTAGGATTTTCCTTCTTGTCATTTGAGACAGGTCAACGATAAAGGCGTATTCAATGACGGCGACATTCTAAAGGGCAAAAATCTAACGATTGCAGTTTATTATGAAATCATCCAGCACTGAATCTGTGAAAGGATGAAGTCAACATGCAGAACATATGAATCTCAATCACTAAATACTATGCAAAACATGAGCCAATGATTCACAAGCATGTTGAAAATCTTTGCATGTCTGTCTAATAATGCGACACTTCAGTGCTGCATAAAATGGCATGTAAGGTGATTATCACACTTACAGTTACATTACCCATCATGTGATAAAAAGCTGGCTTTGATACTTAACTGTGATTTCTGTTCTCCAATGCACCCAGCTAGCACGTAACGTTCTGAGAACCATACTGTATGTTTCTTAGAGCTTGGTGAGAGTGTA
This sequence comes from Salvelinus sp. IW2-2015, assembly GCF_002910315.2. NCBI lineage: Eukaryota > Metazoa > Chordata > Actinopteri > Salmoniformes > Salmonidae > Salvelinus > Salvelinus sp. IW2-2015. Next base: position 29,163,498 of record NC_036862.1, read on the forward strand.
CTGTAGGAATGGTGTAGGATAGTTACTTGGCTATGGAACATTCTCAGCATATTTAAGGAACTTGACAAAAAACATAATTTTCTTGGTATTTCATTACTTCAACAGAACGTTTCCTAAAAGTTCAAACATGGTGACATTCAATTTCAATTTTGGTAATATCCTAGGATCATTCTCCAACCGGTTTGACATTAGGAATTTTCTCAAATAGTTCAGAGAATGTTAAGAAACAACGTTCTTCTGTGTGAATTTTTGTATTTCTACATAACATTTCCTGCAGGTTTCCTCATGGTTCTATTTAAAATCATGTTCTCAAATTGTTCAAAGAACATGAAGAAAACCATGTCCCCCAAAAAGTTAAATATTGCAGGTGTGTTGGCCGTGCCCATTAATAAGTTCTTGTTTCCTTTGAAATGAAGAGCTTGTAACAAAACATTGCATGCTACCTCAATCCTGGTGGCACAGTGGAAAATTCAATGGGTTTAATGCCGAAATAAATTAATTTTCCTGTGTCCTATCTGTGCTCAAAGTAAAAAAAAATGTTAAACCAAAACAAGCTAGCAACATTCCATAAAGTTAAGGAAGTTATTCAAAAACCTCCATATAATCTACATTTGTCGTTCTTAGAGTGTTAAGTTAATATAACTTCCCAGGAAAACTTTCAAGAAAACCAGAGCAAAACGTTCTCAGAACCTCCATGCAACCTAAAAATGTAACTTCCCAGAACAGGCTAAATGTTCAGTTCCGTTTTCAGAATGTTTAAAAAGCATTACATTTTCTGGTCAGGAAACATTTGGCTTCGTTCCCAGAACCAATGAGAAATGAAAAACTTACACTACCGGTTAAAAGTATTTTAGATTTTAGATTCTTCAAAAAGCCACTCTTTGCCTTGATGACAAGATTTGCACAATCTTGGCATTCTCTCAACCAGCTTCACCTGGAGTCTTTTCCAACAGTCTTGAAGTAGTCCCCACATATGCTGAGCACTTGTTGGCTGCTTTTCCTTCACTCTGCGGTCCGACTCATCCCAAACCATCTCAATTTTCCAAAACGATATCATAATCGCTATCGATAAAAGACAATACTGTGCAGCCGTCTCCATCGACCTGGCCAAGGCTTTCGACTGTGTCAATCACCGCATTCGTAAGGATAGACTCAACAGCCTTGGGTTCTCAAATGACTGCCTCGGCTGGTTCACCAACTACTTCTCTGATAGAGTTCAGTGTGTCAAATCGGAGGGCCTGTTGTCCGGACCTCTGGCAGTTTCTATGGGGGTGCCACAGGGTTCAATTCTCGGGCCGACTCTTTTCTCTGTATACATCAATGATATCGCTCTCGCTGCTGGTGATTCTCTGATCCACCTCTACGCAGACGACAGCATTCTGTATACTTCTGGCCCTTCTTTGAACACTGTGTTAATACAACACTCCTTCCGTGGCCTCCAACTGCTCTTAAATGCAAGTAAAACTAAATGCATGCTCTTCAACCGATCGCTCCCCGCACCCGCCCACCCGTCTAGCATCACTACTCTGGACGGTTCTGACTTAGAATATGTAGACTACAAATTCCTAGGTGTCTGGTTAGACTGTAAACTCTCCGTCCAGACCCACATTAAGCATCTCCAATCCAAAATTAAATCTAGAATCGGCTTCCTATTTCGCAACAAAGCATCCTTATCTCACGCTGCCAAACATACCCTCGTAAAACTGACTATCCTACCGATCCTTGACTTCGGCGATGTCATTTACAAAATAGCCTCCAAGACTACACAGCAAATTTGATGTAGTCTATCACAGTGACATCTGTTTTGTCACCAAGCCCCATATACTACCCACCACTGCGACCTGTATGCTCTCGTTGGCTGGTCTTCGGTTCATATTCGTCGCCAAACCCACTGGCTCCAGGTCATCTATAAGTCTTTGCTAGTTAAAGCCCCGCCTTATCTCAGCTCACTGGTCACCATAGCAGCACCCACCCATAGCACATGCTCCAGCAGGTATATTTCACTGGTCATCCCCAAAGCCAACTCCTCTTTTGGCCGCCTTTCCTTCCAGTTCTCTGCTGCTAATGACATGGACCGAATTGCAAAAATCACTGAAGCTGGAGTCTTATATCTTCCTCACTAACTTTACGCATCAGCTGTCAGAGCAGCTTACCGATCATTGCAGATGTACACAGCCCATCTGTAAATTGCCACCCAACCTCCTCATCCCCATATTGTTATTTATTTTTTGCTCCTATGCACCACAGTATCTCTACTTGCACATTAATTTTCTGCACATCTATCACTCCAGTGTTTAATTGCTAAATTGTAATTATTTCGCCACTATGGCCTATATTGCCTGACATTTGCATACACTGTATATAGACTTTTCTATTGTGTTATTGGCTKTACGTTTGTTTATCCCATGTTTAACTCTGTGTTGTTTGTGTCACACTGCTTTGCTTTATCTTGGCCAGGTCACAGTTGTAAATGAGATCTTGTTCTCAACTGGCCTACCTGGTTAAATAAAGGTGAAAAATAAATAAATAAAACATGTTTACCCTACATCGGACATACAGTGCATTTGGAAAGTATTCAGACATCTTGACTTTTTTCACATTTTGTTACGTTACAGCCATATTCTAAAAGATATATATTTTTAAAATCCCATTATCAATCTACACACAATACCCCATAACGACAAAGCCAAAACAGGTTTTTAGATTATTTWGCAAATTTATAAAAAACAACAACAACTGATATATCACATTTACATAAGTATTCAGACCCTTTACTCAGTACTTTGTTGAAGCACCTTTGGCAGCGATTACAGCCTCGAGTCTTCTTGGGTATGACACTACAAGCTTGGCACACCTGTATTTGGGAAGTTTCTCCCATTTTTCTCTGCTCTGTCAGGTTGGATGGGGAGCGTCACTGCACACCTATTTTCAGGTCTCTCTCGAGATGTTTGATCGAGTTCAAGTCCAGGCTCTGACTGGGCCACTCAAGGACATTCAGAGACTTGTCGCAAAGCCACTCCCGTGTTGTCTTGGCTGTGTGCTTAGGGTCGTTGTCCTGTTGGAAGGTGAACCTTTGTCCCAGTCTGAGGACTTGAGCGCTCTAAAGCAGGTTTTCATCAAGGAGCTTCTGTACTTTATTCCATTCTTCTTTCTCTTGATCCTGAATAGTCTCACAGTCCCTGCTGCTGAAAAACAGGAATGGTATTGGCCAGAGGATGAGTGTTGCCTGGTTTTCTCCAGACGTGACACCAGGCCAAATAGTTTAATCTTGGTTTCATCAGACTAGAGAATCTTGTATCTCATGGTCTGAGAGTCCTTTAGGTGCCTTTTGGCAAACTCCATTCGGGCTGTCATGTGCCTTTTACTGAGGAGTGTCTTCCGTCTGGCCACTCTACCATAAATGCCTGATTGGTGGGGTGCTGCAGAGATGGTTGTCCTTCTGGAAGGTTCTCCCATCTCCACAGAGGAACTCTGGAGCTCTGTCAGACTGACCATAAGGTTCTTGGTTACCTCCCTGACCAAGGCCCTTCTCCCCTGATTGCTTATTTTGGCTGGGCGGCCAGCTCTAGATAAAGTCTTGGTGGTTCCAAATTTCTTCKATTTAAGAACGATGTAGGCCATGGTGTTCTTGGGGACCTTCAATGCTGCAGACATTTTTCGGTACCCTTCCCTAGACCTGTGCCTTGAAAACAATCCTGTCTCGGGGGTCTACGGACAATTCCTTTGACCTCATGGTTTGGTTTTTGCTCTGACATGCACTATCAACTGTGGGACCCTATATAGACAGGTGTGTTTTTTCTTCTTCAAATCATGTCCAAATAATTGAATTTACCAGAGGTGGACTCCAWTAATTTGGTAGAAACAAGGGTATATCATAGCGAATGGTCTGAATACTTATGAAAATAATGTATTTCTGTTTTTTATATTTAATAAAGTTGGAACAATTTCTAAAAATCTGTTTTCGCTTTGTCATTATGGGGTATTTTGTGTCGTTCGATGAGGATAAAAATAATTGAATACATTTTATAATAAGGCTGTAGCGTAACAAAATGTGGAAAAAGTCAAGGTGTCTGAATACTTTCTGAATACTTTCCGAATGGGCTATATGAGGTGAACATGTTATTTTAATAGTCAATGAGAAACACAAAGCCAGCTAGTCTTGGTGATGTAAATTCCTAGAATAGCGATCAAGACAGTATGTCTTTCGACGCATGTATATGTTTCTCCCACAGAGCAGACTGTGTTTGTGTTTTCCATAGAGACAGAGAAACATCCCCCATTCTATTGGCCGGCAGACAGATGGTTGGTTTCTTATGTGAGCGGTAATCTCCCATTGCAAGAGAAAACACAGCCAAGCTGAGATAAAACACATGTAATGCTGTAAAATCCTGAGGTTTTATCCATGCTCTGGTGATAGCGCACATATGGCTCGACATCTGGGGGGTATGGTGAGCAAACTGGTCTGCAATGTTTTCAACTGGGTGTAACACTGGATGTGACATTCGCTTTGTGTAAACCAAACATACAGTACAGCACAGGTTTATGTTTTACACAACGCTTCCCTTGCCTGAACATGGCAGTACTTGCTTGATTCAATCTTATGACATTTTGAAGGTTAAAGAAAACGAAATGCTGGAAGAAGACATTTTTATTTCAGAATGAGAAAAATAATACATAGTAGTAAACATCTTAGACCGAAAAACAAGCCCATTCGCCTGCTTTAAATGTTCTAGTAACATTTCAATGCTTTTGAATGCTTATTATCTCCCCATGTGAAGATGTTGGAGGAAGGACAAGTTGTGGGGTAATGGAGTTTGAATTGCATCTAATGCTTTTAATACTGAGGCTTGAAGTGCATTAGGGGAACAGATTAGATTTCAGTTTTTTTCTGAGGCCGTTTCCTTGGCACCACTGGCCCTGTGTGTATGTGTGTATGTGTGCTCAGATCAACCTAGACATATCCCTTCCCAGGCCCCAGACTTATGTTACCATTGATTGTTTTCGGATGATATCARAGTCCAAGGTCACTGCCCCTCATTAAAACTAGGTTCATACATTTTTACAAGACACTCTAGCGCCATGCTTTACCAACTGAGCCACACAGGACCACCCTAATGCTCCTGAGTGGCACAGCGGTCTAAGGCACTGCATCTCAGTGCTAGAGGCGTCACTACAGACCCTGGTTCGATCCAGGGCTGTATCACAACCGGCCGTGATTGGGAGTCCCATAGGGCGGCGGGTTAGGGTTTGGCTGGGGTAGGCCGTCATTAAAAAATAAGAATTTGTTCTTAACTGACTTGCCTAGTTAAATAAAGGACGAATAAATAAAATAAAATAAATAATGCTAACAGACCTACACCGTATAGGTTTATGTACAGATTTTAAACATGCAAGCCAAAGTCATACCAAACACGAGGGGACAAACATCCCCTTTAAAACTCTCATATCTGCACAACATGACAGAAATAATATAACCAGCAATTCAGCAGACACGTTGACATTTATTTACAGCTGTCATTGACGTGCAGGAACAGTTTTTGCAGACATTGTTGAACTTGGAATGGAAGTGCATCAGTGTGAAAAACATCTACATTCTGTACAATGATATTTAACGGCTATACAGAGGCACTAAGGAGACTCAAGTCCATGATATATGGCATGAATGAGTGTGATATAATGAGGTATATACATACCAGTGGAGGCTGATGGAGACAGGCCAATCCCATAGCCTGAGATGAGTTACAGAGAAGAGATGAGCAAAAAGGATATGACATTTATAGCTCTATCATGGAAATGGATTTCGCTAGTCATAACCCCCAAGACTGACAACATCCCTTTAATTCTGGATGATTGTGTTGTGTATGTATTATTGATGACATCTCTTCAATTCTGGATTGTTGCACTGCATGTGTGTTATTGACGACATCCCTTTAATTCTGGATCATTGTTCTGCATGTGTTCTTTTTTATTTATTTAACCTTTATTTAACTAGGTAAGTCAGTTATGAACACTTTCTTATTTACAATGACGGCCTACCAGGGAACAGTGGGTTAACTGCCTTGTTCAGGGGCAGAACGACAGATTTTTACCTTGTCAGCTCGGAGATTTGATCCAGCAACCTTTCAGTTACTGGCCCAACGTTCTAACCAGTAGGCTACCTGCCGCCCCAAAATTGACGACAGCCCTTTAATTCTGGATCATTGTTCTGCGTGTGTGTGATTGACAATGTCACGTTCTAACCATAGTTCTTTTGTGTTTTCTTTGTTTTAGTGTTGGTCAGGACGTGAGCTGAGTGGGCATTCTATGTTGTGTGTCTAGTTTTCCTGTTTCTGTGTTTGGCCTGATATGGTTCRCAATCAGAGGCAGGTGTTAGTCGTTTGTCTCTGATTGGGAGCCATATTTAGGTAGCCTGTTTTGTGTTGGGTTTTGTGGGTGGTTGTCTTCTGTCTTTGTGTCTATGCACCAGATAGGACTGTTACGGTTTTCACGTTTGTTGTTTTGTATTTGTAGAGTTCTGTTTTGTGTGTTATTAAATCATGATGAACACTAACCACGCTGTGGTCTTCTCCTTCGTCCACAGAAGAAAGCCGTTACAGACAACATCCCTTTAATTCTGGATCGTTGTTCTGTGTGTGTTATATCTCATTTCAATTTTTTCCCTGAAAGGTAAGGCATTAAGATATTTACTTAATAGAAGGGTATCTTCTACAGCTAATATAATGCCTCTTGATACCAGAGAAAGTGAAAACTAAACTTTGAAAAAGGAAAGGCAATTGGTCACTCAGGCAATTATGATAATAATAAGAGGGGCTATTTTTGTTATTGTGTTAAAAATGTGGGATTTGGTGGTGATAGGATAGCATCAGTGTCTGACATGGCCTGTGTAGTGCAGGAGTGTAATAGCCCAGGAGCAGTGTGGTGTGGCTGAGCCAGATGGATCTGACAGGCAGGCAGACTGAAGGACAACGTTTCAAAGGGAAGATGAAGAAGAGAGAAAGAGGAAGGAGAAGAGCTCTTAGCTTTGTGACATAAGACCTTCTGAGACACAGGAGAAAGGGCATGTTAAATCAAAGCTTGGTCAGTGACAACTGAGGCTTCTCACACTATCATGTTTCACTCTGCCCTTTCCTCTCTTCTTTCAAAACATGTTGTTTTGTATGTCAACAGCTGAACTGGAGACTAGTTTTCATAGATGTCAAAATAATTGTATATTATTTAAAGAGACTGATCCACACACAGTATTCACACCACTAGGTGTGTCATTTTCCTAATTGCTACATACTGGTAAAGGATAGTCCAAAGCCATTTAAAATAGCATCCTCTGATACAGTGTACACAACTAGAGGAAGCCTCTTGTGATTACATGACATGCTTTGATCAATCATGAACACAGTCTGTATAATAACCCTGACCCGTTCAAGGGAAAGTACAAGGAAATGGAGTGACTGAGGGTGTTGTTTCAACCATGGAGTCACGTTAAGTTATTATAAAGAGCAGTCAATTTACATGTACCATTTGTAATAACTCACTTTAAAAGAGGTTTAAGGACATTATGAGTCATATGACATCTTAACTCAACTTGCATTGAAACATATTTTTCCAGTTTTTTATTTTCAAAAATGAGAATTGTTGACAGAAAGTAAGGACATTTAGTTTACGCACTAATTACTAATGAAGGGAAATATGTTACATCAAACCAAACACATAGCAGGTGGTAAATTATGTTTCAATTACATCTTGTCAGAAGAAAAAAATATATATATAGGTCATGGTTCTCCAGCAGGAAAGTCACAGCACTCAAAATCACAGTTTTAACTACAATATTTTTGAGCCAGTCAGTGTCTATCCAAAATGGCTGTGTTATTCTGGACTCCAGGCAGGTGTCTGGTCTGCAGCACTGCCCCACTGCATGCTAATACCCAGAGTCCAGACGTCCCCCGTCAACAAGTCTGCACTCCACTCTGCTTGAGTGAACTTTAATAACCCAATTCTGCCACATTATCCATAGTCTTTCTCAGCCAAACCCTGACAGACCATTAGATGCCACACCCTATAAATAATATGCTTAGAGTTATGTACTGTATCACCACTGCTGCAAACAGAAGCTTACTATACACAGCTCCTGTACAGCTCATACTCTATATATAACATCAGAGATATTTGATGACAGCACAGTCTAAATCTATAAACCGTGGAGACTGTTAGGAGGTGGGGCCATCTGAAGGGCAACATACAGTAGATCACTGCCTCTGACGGACAGATGTTGCCAATTCTTTTAGCAAGCTATCTTGGGTGGTTGAGCGTGACTTGAAGCTGTGAGGCAATGGTGTGTGATTGATAATTACTAATCCACAGATTTAGGTCAGTTAAATCATTCACCATGACAGCCACTTCCTTTGTAAACCAGCCTATAATGTTTGATCTATCCCCTACCCTATCGCTATACCCTCCCTGCCTGGCCCTTTGCAATGTCCCACATAATCCCACTGGAGTTCTCTAGCTCTCACAGCCTGCTCTGTCTGTGTTTACTTATTGATCTATTGGTAACTTTGTAGGGGTCTTGAGATTTTCCTAGAGTGGTATACAGAATGTCTTCTCGCTTCAGAGCCAAAGGAAAATGTTGTTGTTTTACTAGACTATTTACATTTCCAAGAATGTATTTTACTGGACTCATTAGATGCAAAGTCAGTAATATACATCTTGGGTCTAGCTAAATCCACCACTCTCCCATAGCTAATACCATTTCCCTGCTTATCTTATCTCGGCCACCAAAAGTTTGCTTGAGCTAATTCTGCTCTAGTATTTTACATTCATTTCATGCCCAGGCTGCATATGATGTATGGTATTTCAGAAAGAGAGCATCATTGTGGCCTATTGCAGATGTACAACATAAGGTGTTCTAAAGGGAATAGAACATGAGCACATTGGTTGGTAGACCCACGGATGGAGGACAGGACGTGGTGTTCAGCTCTGGTCCATTCTGTCCATATTCACAATAATTAAACTGAACGTTTTTACTTCAGATCAACATGTTAACAACTCATACAAAACTCACTCATCCAATCCTCACACCTCCGTTTACACACAACGTGCCTGATACATTCTTAAAGCAACAGTATTCAATACTCAACTGAGCTACAATACTATATTACTGAACACAACATCCCCCTCCCCTCTCTAGTTCACATAGTCTTTAAGCTACGAGGGAGGAGCTATGACCCGTTGGGGTCTCCCAGTGTTCAAAGGTGTGGCTGGTGGCAGGGGAACTTCAGGAATTTGAGGCCTGACTGGTTGAAGGGACCTGAACTGAGCAGGGTGTAGGGTGGAGGTGCGTGAGCCCCTTGACCTTGCTCCTGCCCATTGTGAATTGTGGACAGACGGGTCAGGAAAGGATCCCCCACAGGCGAATGGACCTTTCTGAGGTGATTTGCATGGCAGCGGGATCCATCCTAAAATTGGCATGTTGCAGGCTCTAGCTGCCGTTCCACTCTCAGGGGCTAGGACCAAAATGAGGAGAGCTTGTTCCGACGGTTGTCAGTCCTGATCCGCACCCAGTCCTGGGCCTTCAGYCTTGTTTGTTTCACTCTGTGAGATGTGTCATAACGGGGTTTCATCCATTGCTGTGCCTCTCCAACATAGTCTTGCCTTGCTGCAGCATGCTTGTTCTTTTGGGCAGAGGCAGTCCAAAGGGAGTTTCAGTTCCCTGCCAATCATCAGAGAGGCAGGAGACATCCCAGTTGTTGAGTGCTTGGTAGCCCTGATGTGGAGTAGTGGAAGGCATAGAGTCACATCAAAAGGTCGTCTCTGCCAAGTAGCCCCGTATTCCTTCCTTCAGGGTCCTGTTCAAGCGTTTCACCCCTCCGTTTGCTTGAGGGCGGCACACAACCGTCCAGATGTGCTTGATGGATTGCTTTTCAAGGTACACAGACAGATCATTCGAGACAAACCGGGGGCCATTGTCTGTCGTAATGGTGCTGGGCAACCCCCACCGGCAGAACTGTGCAGTCCTTCACAAGGGACTCAATGTCTCTGTCAATATTTTGCCACCAGACTGTGTCCCTGCATTGTTGCTTCACCTTAAAGATGCCCAGGTGCCCCTCATATGTCATAAGAAGCGCTCACGATTTCAGGACCTCTGGAATCAGTGTGTGATGTCCTCTGGAGATGCACACTTCCTTCCAGCATGAGAGCTCATCTCTCTCCCTGTAGAATGGCAGTCTCTGTCCACCATAGCAGGTCATCCTTCCCTGATGCAGGTGCGAAGCCTTGCGAGCAGCTRGTCATCCTGTGATGCCTGTCTGAGTTCCTGCATTGTGACTGTAGCTTCCAGTGGGCCATGAAGCATGTSGACCAAGTTGTCGTCGRCCCCCTCTGTTGCATCACCCTCTGTCTCCATGCACACCATTGACGCAGGTTAGATCCTTCTGGACAGCAGGTCAGCCACAACGTTGAGGCGTCCTGGGGTGAACTCAAGATCAAAATTATACAGGTGGTCTGCCCATCTGAAAAGCCGTAGAGGCTTGTGTCCGGAGCCCTTTGTGGCCAGCAGTGCTGTGAGGGCTTGATGGTCTCTCCAGGAGGTTGTCATGTCCTTGTCAATGGGCTCCCGAAGGGTCAGCGTAACCCTCCGCAGTGTCTGGATTACTGGATAACTGGTACCAGACGAACTTAATGCCTTCTATAGTTGCTTTGAGGCAAGCAACACTGAACCATGCATTAGAACATCAGGAGTTCCGGACGACTGTGTGATCTCGCTATCCGTAGCTGATGTGAGAAGGACCTTTAAACAGGTTAAAATTCACATGGTTTTCCAGGGTGCGTATTCAGAGCATGCGCTGACCAGCTGGCAGCTGTCTTCACTGACATTTTGAACCTCTCCCTGACCCAATCTGTAATAACTACACTACTGTTCAAAAGTTTGGAGTCACTTAGAAATGTCCTTGTTTTTGAAAGAAAAGCAAATCTTTTGTCCATTAAAATAACATTGAATTGATCCGAAATACAGTGTAGACATTGTTAATGTTGTAAATGACTATTGTAGCTGGAAACGGCAGATTTTTTAAATGGAGTATCTACATAAGAGTACGGAGGCCCATTATCAGCAACCATCACTCCTGTGTTCCGATGGCACGTTGTGTTAGCTATTCCAAGTTTATCATTTTAAAAGGCCAATTGATCATTAGAACACCTGTTTGCAATTATGTTAGCACAGCTGAAAACTGTTCTTCTGATTGGCCTCTGTACACCAGTATGTAAATATTCCATAAAGAATCTGCCATTTCCAGCTACAATAGTCATTTACAATATTAACAATTTGTTTCTGATCAATTTTATGTTATTTTAATGGACAAAAAAATGTGCTTTTCTTTCAAAAACAAGGACATTTCTAAGTGACCCCAAACTTTTCAACGGTGTGTACATGTTTCAAGCAGTCCACCATAGTCCTTGTGTCCAAGAATGCCATGGTATGTAAATGACAATCTCCCCGTAGCACTCAGATCTGTAGCCATGAAATACTTTGAAAGCTGGTCATGACTCACATCCAAACCATCATCCCAGAAACCGTGGACCCACTACAATTTCCATACCTCCTCAACAGATCCACAGATGACATCCACACTGCCCTCTCCTACCTGGACAATAGAAACACCTATGTGAGAATGCTGTCCGTTGACTACAGCTCAGCGTTCAACACCATAAATCCCTCCAAGTTCATCACTAAGCTCAGGAACTCTGGACCTAACACCTCCCTCTGTAACTGGATCCTGGACTTCCTGACGGGCCGCCCCCACACTGACCCTCAACACTGGGGCCCCTCAGGTGTGCGTGCTTAGTCCCTTCCTTTACACCCTGTTCACCCACGACTGCGTGGCCGTGCACGACTCCAACACCATCATTAAGTTTGCTGACGACACAACGGTGGTAGGCCTGATCACCGACGACGATGAGACCGCCTATAGTGAGGAGGTCAGTGACCTGGCAGTATGGTACCAGGACAACAACCTCTCCCTCAACGTCAGCAGGAAAACGGAGCTGATCATGGACTACAGGAAACGGAGGGCCGAGCACGCCCCCATCCACATCGTCGAGCTGAATTGGAGAGGGTCGAGAAGCTTCAAGTTCCTCTGTGTCCACATCACTAAGGAATTAACATGGTCCACACTCACCAACACAGTCGTAAAGAAGTCACGACAATGCCTCTTCCTCCTCAGGAGGCTGAATATATTTTACATGGGCCCTCAGATCCTCAAAAGTTCTACAGCTGCACCATTGAGATTATCTTGACTGGCTGCATCCCCGCTTAGTATGTCAACAGCTTGGCATACGACCGCAAGGCGCTACAGAGGGTAGTGTGTACGGCCCAGTACATCACTGGGGCCAAGCTTCCTGACATCCAGGATCTCTATACAAGGCGGTGTCAGAGGAAGGCACTAAAAAATGTCAAAGACTCCAGCCAACACAGACTGTTCTCTCTGCTACCACACGGCAAGTGAAACCGATTCAACAAGTCTGGAACCAACAGGACACTGAACAGCTTCTACCCCAAAGCCATAAGACTACTAAATAGTTACCAAAATAGCTTTCCTAACTATCTGCATTGACCCTTTTTGCACTAACTCTTTTGACTCATCACATATGCTGCTGCTACTTTTTATTATCTATCTTGTTGCCTAGTCACTTTACCGCTGCCTATATGTACATATTTACCTCAATTACGTCGTACCCCTACACATCGACTTGGTTCTGGTACCCTGTGTATATAGCCGAGTTATCTGCATTGTTGGGAAGGGCCCGAAAGTAAGCATTTCACTGTAAGTCTACACCTCTTGTTTACAAAGCATGTGACAATTACAATTTGATTTGATTTTGATTTGATTTATTACTGTTGTGTTATTGGAGCAAAGCTCCATGAACCAACCCCATCTCAGTAGTGTAAAATATGACTGATTATTTAGAGATTGTGATATTGATACAGGCTGCCATTGCCCAGCTGTGGTCGTTTATCAGGTTGACACAAGCCATGTGGACAATATGAACGATACAGAGGATTACGGTATCTGCCTAGTGTCTCAGTGATACATCTCAGCTATTAGGTGAATAGATGATAATAGTTCCCCAGGAAATCAAGAGAACTGTGTGTTTGTAGTTTTTTCTCTCCCCTCAATTTGCTCAAACAAGAAGTACTTTGTTGCGACCCTTAATGTGCGTAAAGGCCTGAGGAGTAAGAAGCCCTCAGTGTTTCATGTCTCGAGTATCCAGAAGTTCCTGAGCAGTGTGAAGTAATTACAGCTCCAGATCAACCTCCTTTTAGCCAAGTTTGACATTGGCAGTCTAGCTATGGGTCTCCAAAAGACCCCCCTTTTAACATACTGTGTTTGATTTATGCCTTAACCAGGGCAGCATTTGTCAATTAATCTCTTTTGAATTGACCCGTTTTGGTTACTCTCATGGTCTTGTCAGAATGTGAAATTCACTAGCTCAGCTTCTGGTAATAGTGTGTGTGCGCACGGCCGTGCACATGCATGCATACAAGAGAGCGAGCGATAGAGAGAATGACAGAGAGATAACAGAGAGAGAAAGAATGATACAGATAGAATGACAGAGAGAGAGAATGAGTGGGAGAGAATGGAGTGTCTTGTTCCACAGTTACCTCCGGAGAGGACGTTTGTTATGGTTCATGATTTAGCAGCTCCCCGTGAAGCTCTACTGATGAGAGACATGACTATGGAATGACATGACGAATGTGAAAATAAACAGCCTGTGGTCTCATACATGGTTTACATACTTAACTTCACACTAAAACCTACCAAGCAAACAAAAAAACAAAGATAGCTCTTACTTTTTTTTGCTTTCATGGCACATTTTCAGTGGATCTATCTCACACCTGTTTGAACATGCTCATCATATCCAAAACAACTAAAATCCCTAAGCTTTCAGATTTGTATCATAAGCTTAGAATCCACGTGTGAGAGCATTACAACGAGAAGTCTCAGATTTAAAGCTCAACTAATAACTAAGTGTAGAATGTCAAAATGTGTCTTTTGCTTCTTCAAAGTGTTACGACTGCGCTGAGAGTCGGGACACAAGTTCAGGGAGTGAGCGTAAACATAAAATAATACAAGAACCCACGAACAACAGAAACAATAACGCCTGGGGAAGGAACCAAAGGGAGTGACATATATAGGGAAGGTAATCAGGGAAGTGATGGAGTCCAGGTGAGTCTGATGACGCGGAGGTGCACGTAACGATGGTGACAGGTGTGCGCCATAATGAGCAGCCTGGTGACCTAGAGGCCGGAGAGGGAGCACATGTGACACAAAGTAACAATAAAGAGATGCATGAGTCATGATGCTCTTGAATGATGAGACAAGTTATTGACACCTTCCTTTGGCAAGCAGGAAATAAGTACTTTTCATATTTCCAACCAGATTATGACCACAATATGAATGCCAGTTCCAGGCCTCTCTGTTAGGCAGATGAAGCCTCTATGATAATGTAATCAGCTAAATCTGATGAGAGGCGCTCTGAAATGCAAATTATAATTTGACTCCACACTATAATCAAAGTGAATAATTATCCAGSCCTTGTAAAGATGCATTGATAATCTGATTCTGGACTCATACATCTTTGCTCTGAAAAAGAAACACATTAAACACAGTTCTTTCAAGTTGAAGGGATCATTAGGTTAATAGCACTTTAATGGTGTGAAGAAAGGTTTACAGAGATCGGTCATCTTGTACTGTCATTCTCTATTCATGCCTTGGTACGTCAAGAATGCCTTTGTCATGACTAGCCCTTTATTATACACAGACACATACACATACACATACACTCTCTCTCTCTCCTCCTCTCCTCTCTTCTCTCTCTTCTCTCTCTCTCTCTCTCTCTGCATGCTGGGAGTGTTTGTGCATGCTGGAATTGATGTGAGTGAGTGAGTGCTGTTGTGTAGAGTAGATATTCAGAACTTTCTTCGGTTTTTTCTTTTTGTGCATTCTTTGGTTTCTTCTGTGGCCATGATTAAGATATATATATATATATATATTTTTTTTTTTTGTTGTGTGGTAGAATTAAGTATTTAGGTTTGTCGTATCGAAATTACCTTGATTTTCGGGGATGCTTCCAGAATTGGAATGCCGTCCCTTCCTTCGGCACGGCTTAGTGTGTCACTGAAAGCTACTGTCACGGTGAGAGTTTCTGGTCGCCGTAGGAGAGAAGGTAGGATACGATAATGTTCGTATGCGTCACGGAATGAAAAAGCGGTGTGTTATTCTTAAGGAAGAGCGCCTTGTTGATCGTATGGTTGAGCAGGGCGTACTTCTTAAGGGAATGTGATTATCAAGTTACCCCGCTTTTTCTCCTCAACAAGGTAACGATTTCAAAGTACCACCGTTATTCCAAATGAGCTATTGGAGCGCGAGTTATTGCACTTTGGAAGTTTGCAAGCCAATTAAGTTGTTCCGTTGGGTTGCAAACACCCGGCGTTGAAACAGAGTATGTCGTTTCGGCGACAGGTGTTATTTTTTTGACTCACCGGAGCAGACTTTAGAGTATCGTTTAAAGTCAAGTATGACAATAGAATGTATATGCGCTATGCGAGTACGGTAGATCAACGGTTTTTGAGTGGGGATTTGGCCATAAGCCCATGCTTGCCCGAAAAGGAGAAGCAAGGAGGGCGCAGGTGTCATCGTAACGCCGGCCCACTGATGTAGAGCGGGGCTACAGTGGTTGAGCAGCCACAACACCTGTTGCCGAGAACAAGTTATCCGTGTTGAAGAGCCAGTTCCTCAGACTGGGTGAGGAGTGCCCAGTACGAGTACTGGGCACAGGAGGGGTTCATATGGAGTTAATCTCAAAGGTAGGAAATGCCCACTACGAGTAATGGCAAGTAAGGAGTTCATGTGGAGCTAATCCACAGGTAGTGGAGAGATGCCCACTACAGAAGATACAGGAGGGTTCATGTGGAGCTAGACTCCAAGGGAGAGGAGATGCCCATACGAGTAATGGAATACAGGAGGGTTTCATGTGGAGTTACTCCCAGGTAGTAGAGAAATGCCCACTACGAGTAATGGGGTACAGGAGGTTCATGTCGGAGCTGGGCTCTCATGTAGTGGAGGAGATGCCCACCACGGTAATGGGTTCAGTGGGCTAGTCCCAGGTAGTGGAGGAGATGCCTGGTACGAGTGATGGGGTGCAAGTGGGAGTGTTGAAATGATGTTAGAGGAGCATGTCTTGCCTCAGCTGAGGAGGATCAGGAGAAGTATGGATATCTCTTCTTATATGACAGCAGCTGGTGAGGACTCAATTTATGATCTAGAGGAGTAAATGGGTTTCTGGATCAGACTTTTGGAAATCTGTAAATTGGCAGAATATTTTGATGTGATAAGTTGTGAGTCAGCTGTGATGTTACAGAAGACGGTGGGGTTAGACCAGGTGATGAGAAGAAGCGGTTTCGCTTTAGAAATTTGTTACATGCTGTTTACAGCAGCAAAAGGGGTGGAAACGTGGTCAGGTTAAGAAGAAAGATTTAAATAATGATGATGATCATGCTTCATAGGGTGTCTTTTTCTCTTTGGTTTCTCTGTGTGTATCTTCTGCTTCCTTTCTCTTTCTACATGGAGGTACTAAGTGGCTCTCAATATTAATGGGGAAGGACAGAAATAAGAGGGCTTGGTTTAGAAGAAATAAACAGAAAAAGGCTAATGTATTTTCCTACAGGAGAACAAGGATGAGGATAATGAGGTTGACTGGGAATGTGTGGGAGGGCAGCATATACTCAGTCATGGTACTAATTTCAGTGCTGGGGTGGCCATCTTGTTTTCCTCAGTTTAGGGTGATGGATATCTACAACAGAGATTGTCAAGGGGTCGGTTTATTGGTCAAGGTGGATTGATGTTTTTTTTTTTTTTTTTTTGAATGTTTATGCTCCTAATATGAGGTACCGAGCGTCTTGTTGTGTTTGATAAAATAAAAGAAACCTTAAGACAGTGTGACCAAGAGGGTGTATGGTTGTAGGGGGGATGAACTGTACTGTGTATTTTACTGTTATCGCAACGCTGAAGAACCTCACCTGCGGTCAGCCACTTCCTGTCTGCTTACTAACTGTTAGAGCTTTCTGATGTGTGGAGAGTAAAGGAATGCAAAAGTTAGGCAATACACATGGTTGAAAGTGAATGACAGTCTGTCAGTGCAGCAAGGTTATAGTTGTACGTATCCGATCAATACTGTAGTAGGGTTGAAAGTGCCATTACTCCTGTGTGGTTTCTCTGATCATCACATTATAACTGTTGATATTCACTAGCCTGTCCACGAAGGTCATCACCTTACTGGTATTTAATGTTAAATTGTTACATGACAAGTTTTGTGAAAGGTTTTGTTTGTTGTTGGGAAAAATGGAGGGTTACAAAAGGGAATTTTGATCCTTGAGACAATGGGGATGTTGGGAAGGCCAAATACGAGTATTTGTCAACAGTATACTGCTTTGTCTCAAATTGAAGTTAAAGAGACTATCAATGCCCTTGAACAGGACATCAAATCAATTGAATTGAAGCTGCTCACTCAGAATGACCCTGGACTAGTCATGAACTTACAGGACAAGAGACATGAACTGAAGTCGTTTCTGCATGAAAGAGTGAAAGGTGCCTTTATTTAGGTCTCGTTTCGCTTCCTCAAGATATGGATGCTCCTAGTGCCTTTTTTTTAACCTGGACAGTCGAATTACAACGTAAACAGATGGTCGTCCTTCGTCTCCCTGATGGGAAGGTGACCACGATGAGCAGTGAATGCGTCAACATGCCGTGGATTCTTACTCTGCCTCTATAAGGCGGAGATTGTGACTCTCTGTGTACTGAACAGTTTTACATGGTCTTCCTAAATTGGGACCTGAACAGGAGTCGCATTGGACTCTGACATACACTGCAGAGCTGTCCACCAGCAGTTATGCAAGCTCTCAACAGGCGAGCCCCTGGCATTGATGTTTACCATCTGAGTTCTATAAGCACTTTTGGGGTCTATTGGGAGGATTTTTATTGAGTGGTGTGTATCTTTCACTGAGGTTCTCTTCCTGTTCCTACCTGTCAACGTCGGTGCTTTCACTGTTGCCAAAAAGGGGATTTGGCTCTCATAAAAAAATTGGAGACCTGTTGCTTTGCTGTGTGCAAATATAAAATAGTTTCAAAATGTCTCTCAAACAGGTTGAAAGAGTATCTGATTGTTGCTCCACAGGACCAGTCCTACTGTGTACCTGATCGCTCAATGTTGACAACTTGTCTGATAAGAGATGTTCTAGACATTTGTAAACTGTCTGATGTAATGTGGGTTTACTTTCTTTGGATCAGGAGAAGGCTTACCGAGTGGACCACCAGTATGTTCAAAACGATGAAAGCCTTATGGGTTTGGGGATGTTTTTTTGTCTTGGATGAATTTACTGTACTGCTGGCCTCGTGTATTGTGAAGGTGGGGTGGTTTGAGTTGCCCCATTCCCGTCCAAAGGGTATCAGCAGGATGGCCCAATTCAGGGCAGTTATATAGTCTGGCGATTGAACCACTATGCTTTGTTTTTTAAGAGCGAAGCTTACTGGTTTCTCTCTGTGCCAGGTGTAATGAAGGTCCCACGATAGCACTGTCTGCGTAGCAGATGATGTGACAGTTTATTACAGGGCTGAGGATGTTAGGTTCTCTCAGACGCTTTAATTGTATGAGGAGTGCCTCCTCAGCTAGAGTCAATTGGGGAAGAGTGAAGCGCTGTGGGCAGGTCAGCTTCAGATAGGGTCCGCTCCACGGTTACCAGGGGGCTTCAGTGGGGGAATGGGCATGAAGACATTGGGTGTTTTTCTAGGCTCTGATGTCTTTCAGAAAAAGAAAGGCTGAGGTTAGTGGAAAATGTGTGCCAGACTGTCAAGATGAAATGGGTGCTACCCCAGTTGTCTTATAGGAGAGGTACTGGTAATAATAACTTGCTGCCTCTACACCTGTCACAGACTAATGATTGCAAGCCACCAAAGGGTCTGATACAAGAGCTTCAGAGGACCTTGTCAATTTCTTCTGGTCTGGACAACACTGGATCAAAGCTGCAGCTCTTGTACCTGCCAGCACGAGGGGGCAAGGCCCTGGTGGACATTCCTCTAGGATCATGGCTTTCCGCTTCAAGCACCAGAACTGTTGTACAGTGACGGTTCTAGCTGGTCGACACAGCCTACGCACTGATGAGGAGAGCCTGTTTGGGCTTAGACAAGCACCTTTTCCTCTTAAAGCTGAGGGTGAGTTGAATGGCCTGACTCCTTCTATGAGTTCTGTTATGCAGGCTTGGAGGATTCTGGTCAAGTCCCGTAAGGCCGGCACGCTACCAGAGGATGTGGCTTTTTTGAAGAAGCCTCTTTTTAAACACTGTCATCCAGTCCAGTGCTCTGGGTTCAGCCAGCCTGCGTTCATGCCTGTTAGGTGTCGGTGCACCCAAGTGTCATCTGAGCATAGCAGGAGCAGATCGTTGGAGGAGCTGGAGAAAGAGGGGGATCCGATCATCTCGCCTACTGAGGAAGGTCGTCGCTGAGGTCTGTGACTCTTGCCAGTTCTTCATCGAGCAGTTATGTGACTGACTTTCCCAATTCTATCGTGGATAGGAGGTCTGGATTATGTGTTCCCTGCACTGTATGTTAGTGCTGCGGTTGGGCATTTGAGGAGGACGGGGGATGCTGCTTTCCTTCGATACCCCGGATCTGGGGATTTCAAGGAGGTGGGAAAGAAGCCATGTACAGCAATATGTGTAAAGGTTCCCATGCCTCTTCCCTGAAGGGGAAAATCGACGAGTGGCGGGTGCTGGTCCATGCTCCCCAAAGAGTGCTCCCGATCCCTCCCCTCTAATCGCGATCTGTGCTGGACCTCCTCACCAATAGATCATCCATGAGCTTAAGACCTACCATCATCTGGCGAAACTCCATGACTAAGAGATCAGCTGTCCCCATGCATCTAACCATCCTCTGGCGACGCCCAGGGTGTCCATTCTGTGCAGAGTCTGAAACTCTGGCACACCTTTTTTACTGTGTCCCAGGTTGTCGGGTTAATGATTGACCTGATCAGTCACTACTGGTTCTCAACTGTTGCGGAGAGGTTTCTCTTCCCCAACTGTATATATTTGGGCCAAAGTGACAATTCAGTCAAAAGGGTGTCGTTTGTTTGCTTAATTTTGGTTAGGGCAGCAAAATAGCATATGGAAGACCCGAAAGAACAGTATCGGGACAAGGGTCGGTTGATGGTGGGAATGCTGGAGGGAATGGTGGCAGCGAGACTAAGGGTTGAGTTTGCCTATTATAAACTTCGTCAATAATATGATCTGTTTTTGAGTATATGGGTATTCAGAGAGGCTGTTGTGTTTAGTTACTGTGGAGGAGGAGTTGGAGTTGTGTTTTTAATTATGTGTAACTGTGGTTTCTGATGAGTAAGTATTTATTGTGTGTGGGCTCCCAGACCCAATAAAGATTATTCTCTCTCTCTCTCTCTCTCTCATCTCTCTCTCTCTCTCTCTCTCTCTCCTCCTGTCTCTCTCTCTCTCTCTCTCTCTCTCTCTCTCTCTCTCTCTCTCTCTCTCTCCTCCTCTCTCTCTCTCCTCTCTCTTCTCTCTCTCATCTCTCTCTCTCTCTCTCTCTCTCTCTCTCTCTCTCTCTCTCTCTCTCTCTCTCTCTCTCTCTCTCTCTCTCTCTCTCTCTCTCTCTCTCTCTCTCTCTCTCTCTCTCTCTCTCTCTCTCTCTCTCTCTCCTCTCTCTCTCCTCCTCTCTCCTCTCTCTCTCTCTCTCTCTCTCTCTCCTCCTCTCTCTCTCTCTCTCTCTCTCTCTCTCTCTCTCTCTCTCTCTCTCTCTCTCGCTGCTCTCTCTCTCTCTCTCTCTCTCTCTCCTCTCGCCTCTTTTCTCTCTCTCTCTCTCTCTCTCTCTCCTCTCATCTCTCTCTCTCTCTCTCTCTCTCATCTCTCTCTCTCTCTCTCTCTCTCTCTCTCTCTCTCTCTCTCTCAGGATGAGAGTTCTGTCCTTACACAAAACCTCAATCTCTTAATATGCCTGTGGAACTGGGTGGTGTTACCATGGAGACAGGGCTTTTGAGTCATATCCTCCAGTGGCAGGGCTGAGCTGCATGGCTCTGTACCCTGTACAGCTAGCTACGGACCCTCTGCAAAACACGCCAGAGCAGGTGAAATATCTGCACCTCAAAGAGCTGCCCCCTACATTTCCCACTGATCCGTGCCCACAGGTAGTGGATGAAGTGACTTAAAATGCTTTCTTAGGGCTGACATGGGATGAGGGATCAGGGTCTAGCAATTCCACTGGAACGTGAACAATAATTTGTTGAGTCGTTTGACATTTTTGATGCACACAATTTTTTCAAAGGCCATCAGATCACTGAAAGGTTTTGATGAGTTCCTCCACGTACTGTAAGTGACACCCTCTCTTTTTGTAACTGTGCAACTGCTCACCCCCTTTTCTATTCTCAGGCCAAAGTGAGATCAGCAATACATGGTAATGTCAGTGTAGCAAATAGAGATGAACATTAAAATAAAATATTTTGGTATTTGTATCATTAGTTCATTGTTGATATAGTCCCAAAATGCATCATACCGGCTGTATTTCTGTATTTTGAAAGTTGTATATCTTGAAAACTTGATCGCTGACATGCAAAACATTTTGAGACTATGTACTGTATGTCAATAATGGACTAATTAAAAAAATACAAAAATTGTCACACCCTGATCTGTTTCACCTGTCCTTGTGATTGTCTCCACCACTCTCCAGGTGTCACCCATCTTTCCTTTTATCCTCAGTGTATTTATACCTGTGTTCTGTTTGTCTGTTGCCAGTTTGTCTTGTCAATTCAACCATTCGACACCATTCTGTATACTTCTGGCCCCTCTTTGGACACTGTGTTAACTAACCTCCAGACGAGCTTCAATGCCATACAACTCTCCTTCCGTGGCCTCCAACTGCTCTTAAATGCAAGTAAAACTAAATGCATGCTATTCAATCGATCACTGCTCGTTGGTTGGCACTCGCTTCACACTCGTCACCAAACCCACTGGCTACAGGTTATCTATAAGTCTCTGCTAGGTAAAGCCCCGCCTTATCTCAGCTCACTGGTCACCATAGCAGTACCCACTCGTAGCACGCGCTCCAGCAGGTATATCTCACTGATCACCCCCAAAGCCAATTCCCCCTTTGGCCGCCTTTCCTTCCAGTTCTCTGCTGCCAATGACTGGAACGAACTGCAAAAATCACTGAAGCTGGAGACTCATAGCTCCCTCACTAGCTTTAAGCACCAGCTGTCAGAGCAGATCACTGCACCTGTACATAGCCCATCTGTAAACAGCCCATCTATCTACCTCATCCCAATACTGTATTTATTTATCTTGCTCCTTTGCATCCCAGTATCTCTACTTGCACATTCATCTTCTGCACATCTACCATTCCAGTGTTTAATTGCTATATTGTAATTACTTCGCCACCATGGCCTATTTATTGCCTTAACTCCCTTATCTTACCTCTTTTGCACTCACTGTATATAGACTTTTTTTCTTCTTTTTTTCCTATTGTATTATTGACTGTATGTTTTGTTTTTTCCATGTGTAACTCTGTGTTGTTGTATGCGTCGAATTGCTATGCTTTATCTTGGCCAGGTCGCAGTTGCAAATGAGAACTTAAAATAAAATAAAAACCAGCGGTTTTCCTCATACATCTTTTTTAGTCCMCCCGGTTCTGACCTTTTGCCTGCCCTGACACTGAGCCTGACTGACCATTCTGCCTGCCCCTGATCTCGAGCCTGACTGACCATTCTGCCTGCCCCTGATCTCGAGCCTGACTGCCGCACTGTACCGTTTGGACTGGTTATGAACTCCTGCCTGTCCTCAGCCTGCCTCTTGCCTGCCTCTCAATGGTCAATAAATATCAGAGACRCGAACCATCTGCCTCCTGTGTCWGCATCTGGGTCTCGTCTTGTCGTTATAGTACAAACTGGCCATGACTGACCCAGCAGACTCGGACCCGCTCCGTCACGCTGTCTCCCTGCAGGGAGCCACCATTAAAAAAAACATGAGGAGCCACGTCAGAACCTAATGGAAGAGTTCCAATATCTGGCGGAACGCCACGACCAGGGGTTCAAGGCGTTAATGGAGCAGTTCTGTGAATTTTCACAGGCAGCWTGCTACATCTGAGACCTCCCAGTCGCTCAGTAACCCCCCTATCAGTGGTGGGTTTATTCAGCCTACACCGACTCCCCGAGAACCCTGTTTACTATCTCCGGAGTGATATGCTGGGGATCCTGGAACCTGCCGGGCGTTTCTTTCCAGTGCTACCTAATTTTTGAGCTACAGCCATCTTCGTTCCCTTCGGATATGTCGAAAATAGCGTATCCTATTACGCTAATGTCTGGAAGGAAGCTCTCCTGGGCTACGGCTGTTTGGGAGCAACAATCCGCCGTTTGCTACAATCTGGAAGATTTCATGGCGGAGGTGAGGAAGGTGTTCAACTCTTCGGTGCTCGGGAGAGAGGCGGCCCGAAAACTACTGAAATTACATCAGAACTCCAGTAATGTGGCAGACTACGCGGTAGATATTCGCACATTGGCCGCTGACAGTGCCTGAAATCCGGAGGTCCTGTTCGATACCTTCCTTCACAGACTATCAGAGGAGATAAAAGACAAGCTTGCAGCTCGGGAGTTACCTTTGGACCTCGATTCCCTCATCGCCCTTATCATTAGGATTGATGGGTGTCTACGGGAATGCAGGAGTGAGAGAAGGACGGATCTCGGTCACACTCATTCATCCGCTGCTGCTTGCTCACCTCCGAAGGAATCCGGAGGGGTGAGAAGGCTGCATTTCCGAGAAGATCCGAAGCCACCTGAGTTCCCTCGAATCATCGGCGATGGGTGAGTCAGACACACTGGAGCCTATGCAACTGGACAGAGCTAGATTATCGCCTAGGGAACGTTCACGTAGGCTGAGCTCCAACTGTTGTCTGTTTTGTGGTGCTGCGAGGGATTTCATAGCCACCTGCCTAGTCAAGAGACCTGACTCATTATTAGGTACGAGTACACTGAGCCAGACTCTTTTTGTAATCCTTCTGTGGGGAGACCAGGTTAAAAGTCCCTCCAGGTGCTCATTGACTCTGGGACAGATGAGAGTTTTATGGATGCTACCCTGTTATCGGAACTAGGTATCCCCACTCAACTCCTCTACGTTCCCAAGGACGCTAGGGCACTGGACGGCCGCTCCATTGGAAGAGTCACGCACAGCACAGTTCCCATTAATCTGCGGGTATCTGGAAATCACAGTGAGTCTCTACAGCTTCTCCTTATTGAATCCCCTCATGTCCCTGTTGTGTTGGGATTTTCTTGGCTCCAAAAGCACAATCCCGTTATTGACTGGACCACGGGTTCAATCCTGGGTTGGAGCCCGTTCTGTCACTCCCACTGCCGTAAAGCAGCGCAGACACCCCTGAGATGTCCTCCTCTGGGTTTAAGTAAAGCCTCGGATTTCCCTACTATTCCCGCAGAGTACCAAGATCTCCTGGAGGTATTCAACAAGGCTTGTGCTACCTCTCTTCCTCCACTTCGTCCCTACGATTGTGCCATTGACCTCCTCCTGGGCACCACACCACCTCGAGGTCGGCCATATTCCCTATCCGGCCCCGAGGCCAAGGCCATGGAGGAGTACATTGAGGACTCTCTGGCTGCTGGGAGCATTCGTCCTTCTGCATCCCCTGTAGGCGCAGGGCTTTTTATTTGTGGAAAAGGACAAGACCCTACGTCCATGCATCGACTACCGGGGCCTCAATGACATCACGATTAAGAATCGTTTCCCCCTGCCACTCCTCTCCTCTGCTGTTGAACCTCTCCAGTGGACTACCATCTTTTCCAAGTTGGACCTTCGGAATGCCTACCATCTTGTTCGGATACACGAGGGGGATGAGTGGAAGACAGCTTTCAACGCGGCCAGTGGACACTGAGTATCTGGTCATGCCGTTTGAGCTCACCAACGCTCCCTCTGTTTTCCAGACCCTGGTGAACGATGTACTCCGTGACATGCTGAATCATTTTGTGTTTATCTACCTCGATGACATCCATCTTGTCTTCTGGTCTGCCCAAGAACACGTCCTTCAGCGCTTCCTGGAGAACCAYTTGTTTGTGAAAGCTGAGAAGTGTGAGTTTCACTGCTCTACTATCTCCTTTCTGGGATACGTCATCGCTGAAGGAAATGTCCAGATGGATCTTGAATTAGTGAGAGCGGTGGTGGATTGGCACAAACCCACATCCAGAGTGCAATTGCAATGTTTCCTGGGATTTGCTTATTTCTACTGCCACTTCATCCGGGGTTACAGCACCCTGGCGGCTCTCCTTTCTGCACTCACTTCTCCCAAGGTACCTTTCACATGGTCCCCAGCTGTAGACAAGGCTTTTGTGGATCTTAAGCATTGGTTCACAACTGCCCTCATCCATCCGGACCTCTCCCGTCAGTTTGTTTGAGTTCGATGCTTCTGACGTTGGAGTTGGGGCCATCCTGTTCCAATGATCTGCCCAGGATGAAAAGCTCTCTCCCTGTGTCTTCCGGTCCCATCATCTCAACTCCGCTGAGAGAAGTTACTACGTAGGTAACTGGGAACGTCTGGTGGTCAAGATGGCGCTGGAGGAGTGGAGGCACTGGCTGGAAGGAGCGGTACATCCATTRTTGGTTTGGACCGACCATAAGAATTTGGAATATCTCCGCACAGCCAAGCGCCTTAACTCAAGGCAGGCAAATTGGGCTCTGTTATTCACCAGGTTCAACTTCACCATCTCCTACCGTCCCAGGGTCTAAGAATGTGAAGTCAGACGCTCTCACCTGTACAGTTCTGCTACACCATCTCTGACTCTGAGACAATCCTCCCTACCTCATGCCTTACGGCTTCAGTTGTCTGGGTTATTGAGACGCTGGTCTGCAAGGCACAACAATCCCAGCCGGACCCTAGGGGGGGCCCGGCTAACCGGATGTCCGTCCCCTTTTCGGCCCACTCACAGGTCCTGGAATGGGCTCATTSCTCCAGGCTTATCTGTCATCCTGGCTCCCGTCGAACTCTGGCTATCAACACGGGATCTTCCCCTCCGGGTGGAGTCCTGCAAACTTTCCCTCCATTTCATTGGTCCCTTCCCCATTACTAGAGTCCTTAGTCCCACTGCTGTTTGTCTTCTGTTACGAAGTACCCTCCATATACACCCTACTTTTAATGTGTCCAGGATTAAGCCCTTGTCRCACAGCCCTTTGTCTTCTTTTTCCAGGCCCACCCCCCCTCCCATGTCATCGATGGCCAACCGGTGTACAGGGTGAGACGCCTCCTGAGTGTTCGACCACGGGGCAGGGGTTTCCAGTACCTGGTTAACTGGGAGTGTTATGGCCCAGAGGAGAGGTGCTGGGTCCCCGCTAAGGACATCCTGGACCCGGCTCTCATTGCCAACTTTCACCGCCAGCACCCCGGTCAACCAGGTATGCACCCAGGTAGGACACCAAGTGGTGCCC
This sequence comes from Salvelinus sp. IW2-2015, assembly GCF_002910315.2. NCBI lineage: Eukaryota > Metazoa > Chordata > Actinopteri > Salmoniformes > Salmonidae > Salvelinus > Salvelinus sp. IW2-2015. The sequence goes on from NC_036862.1 coordinate 29,190,019, forward strand.
CTAGAGGGGGCTACTGTCACACTCTGATCTGTTTACCTGTCCTTGTGATTGTCTCCACCCCACCGCTAGGTGTCACATCTTCCCTGTTACCCTCAGTGTATTTATACCTGTATTTATACCTCCCGGTTCTGACCTTTTGCCTGCCCCTGCCCTTGAGACTGCCTGCCGCCCTGTACCGTTTGGACTCTGACCTGGTTATAAACTCTTGCCTGTCCTCGACCTGCTTCTTGCCTGCCCCTCGTTGTTCAATAAATGACAGACTCGAACCATCTGCCTCCTGTGTCTGCATCTGGGTCTCGCCTTGTGTCATTATAAAATATATTTTTGGGGTGGAGTTTACCACTAACACTATTTACAGTGGACAGAATGTTAATTTGTTGCTTTTGGTGATCATTAAGCAAAATATTTCTCAAGCWAAAAATTCTGAGGGTCTAAATATTCAGAAGTTCTCATCTGTCGCAACAGACCGTTGTATCTTTCTGGCCATGCTGGGTGGCAGGGGCTGTTCGTCTTCCATTGAAGTCTGTAGTTGTGGGGAGATTCAATATAATTTTCATGTACACTAAACAAAAATATAAACGCAACATGTAAAGTGTTTTCATGAGCTGAAAGATGTTCCATACTCACAAACATATTTCTCTCAAATTTTGTTTTCATCATTGTTAGTTAGAATTTCTCCTTTGCACAGATAATCCACCCACCTGACAGGTGTGACATATCAATAAGCTGATTAAACAGCATGATTACACAGATGCACCTTGTGCTGGGGACAATAAAAGGCCACTTTAAAATGTGCAGTTTTGTCAAAACACAATCCCACAGATGTGTAAAGTGTGTGTGCAATTGGCATGCTGACTGCAGGAATGTCCACCAGAGCTGTTGCCAGATAATTTAATGTTAATTTCTCTACCATTAGCCGCCGCCAATGTCGTTTTGGAGAATTTGGCAGTACGTCCAACCGGCAACACAACCGCAGACCACGTTTAACCACGCCAGCCCAGGACCTCCACATCCTGCTTCTTTACCTGTGAGAGTCTGAGACCTGCCACCCAGACAGCTGATAAAACTGAGGAGTAGTTCTGTCTGAAATAAAGCTGTTTTGTGGGGAAAACTCATTTTGATTGGCTGGGCCTGGCTCCCAAGTGCGTGGGCCTATGCCCACCCATGGCTGCACCCCTACCCAGTCATGTTAAATCTATAGATTAGGGCCTAATGATTGTATTTAAATTGACTGATTTCCTTATATGAACTGTAACTCAGTAAAATCTTTGAAATTGTTGCATGTTGCGTTTATTCTTTTCAGTATATATGCTAAGTTGGGTGAGCGGTGACTTATTTTTTCTTTCTTGCAGGCGTCATCAATGATCTTTATCTCTGCAGCACAAAATGGAAATGTTGTTCATGGTCACCAGACTACTGGACTTTTCCTCTTCACGGTGCGCAGGAGRAGGATCATGACATTCAGACACCGCTCCGTGCCATTCTCACATGATTGGTGGAGGAGAGCAGAACCCTGACTCCGGGGTTAGAGAAGAAGGCGAGCGCTCTGGGCTGAGGCATGCATCTCATTACTGAAGCAGAGGCCTCTGGTGGGGAAGGAGGAACAGAAGGACACAGAGTGGCTGGGAGAGGTTTGGAGAGGCAAAGGACTCACAGCCAAGAGGAAGGGAATGGTGGGGCCCAGGGGGCAGACAAAGTCATGTACAACAGGCCTAAGTGGCAGAGTGGCAGGCACAAAGAAGAGCCTTCCTTCCCTCAAGCCACACATTGAATATGCCCTCGGCTTGGAATCTTAACAGATGGTGACTATTTCTCTCAGTATATCTTTATTACTTTTGCATAATACTGTATGTTTGGATCATACTGTACTTTTGCACGTTTATAACTTATTGTGGCCCGATGAACCACGTTGTGCATAATTTGAAAGTTAGAGGTTATATTTMAGCAAGCTCTCTCAGTCTTGACTGAGGTACAAAGCAGCACATTATGGTAATTTTTCTCTAGAGCAAACACAATATTCAATTTAGGGAGAGACTTCATTTTTAAATATTTATGCTCATTCTTAATGCAACCTACATTGGCCCTAGATGCAAGTCCTCATGGACTTGGAGAGTACACTGCGGTTCTATAATAATGTTCTTTCATTATTCCCTGGGTCTTCTGAAAGGTCGAATAGCCCGGAAACGCCATGTTTCTTTTTTTATGAAAAACCTAGATTGTCATTAGGACAGCATGGCTGCACAGAAAGCCCTTGATGAAATACTCAGAATCATACTTCACTGTCTGAAGAGTTATTCTGCTTCACCAAGATCTCCTTCATTTATTAAGACACAACAATGGTCTGAGCAGAGTTATTAAAAGCCTTTACAAACTCTGCACATATTTCTGAGGGGCTCTCTCTATCAAGTTGGACTTTCTCCATGAAACAGAACACCTGTAGTACCTCTTGATTCATTTTTAATATGTGGCCCTCGTGTACTGTCTTCACATGCTTTCATGTCATTCCACCCAACTCATTGTTTATTATTATTAACCCTTATTTTACCAGGTAAAATGACTGAGAACACGTTCTCATTTACAGGAGTAACCWGGGGAATAGCTACAGGGGAGAGGAGGGGGGATGAATGAGCCAATTGTAAGCTGGGGATGATTAGGTGACCATGATGGTATGAGGGCCAGATTGGGAATTTAGCCAGTAGACCGGGGTTAACACCCCTACTCTTACGAAAAGTGCCATGGGATCTTTAGTGACCACAGAGAATCAGGACACCAGTTTAACGTCCCATCCGAAAGACAGCACCCTACTCGGGGCAATGTCCCCAATCACTGCCCTGGGGCATTGGGATATTTTTTTAGACCAGAGGAAAGGATGCCTCCTACTGGCCCTCCAACACCACTTTCAGCAGCATCTAGTCTCCCATCCAGGACCAACCCTGCTTAGCTTCAGAAGCAAGCCAGCAGTGGGATTAGGCTAGTTTGCTGCTTGTTTCGTGTGAATTTGATTTATTATCTACTCAAAAACATTGCTAAAAGGAAAGTGTACCCTACACCAGTGAAGGGAACCTGCCTTTAACATGCACACTTCACTCCCCTTCAACTACAAGCTTGTTATACCTTTGGTAGTTTCATCAGACAAAGGATGGACAATCAAACATACAATAGCTCAGTCTTTCAATAGTAACCCTAATTATTATCATGATTGGAGAACGCATCTCTCTTAGCTGTATGTACAATAGAGAAGACATAATTGAGAGGTTGAATATAGTGTGTATCATAAATGGCAATAATGGAAGGAAAGTTGGAGCATAACTAATAAATTACAGTTAACAAAAATGAATGCTTAATTCAGTATAAACTAATGTATAGAATTTATTATACAAGAGACACAATTCACAAATTATACAGCACAACGGCAGAATCATGCGTAAATCTAATAATTACTCAATAATCAATGCTTTCTGGGAATGCTATAAAGTCTGGAAGTTGTGAGCGGAGCTAGAAAGTTGGCTGTTGGAAGGATTACAATCCACCTGTCTGCATATTTCAATACATTGCATATTTATTTTTTATTTTATTTCACCTTTATTTAATCAGGTAGGCTAGTTGAGAACAAGTTCTCATTTACAACTGCGACCTGGCCAAGATAAAGCAAAGCAGTTAGACACATACAACAACAGAGGTAAGGAAAGTTTGGAATAATACACAAACATAAGGTCAATAATACAGTGGACAAAAAGTATATACAGTGTGTGCAAATGCGGTACGATGAGGGAGGAAAGGCAATAAAACAGGCCATAGTGGCGAGGTAATTACTGGAGTGATAGATGTGCAGAAGATGAATGTGCAAGTAGAGATACTGGGGTGCAAAGTAAATAAATAAATAAATACAGTATGGGGATGAGGTAGTTGGACGGGCTATTTACAGATGGGCTATGTACAGGTGCAATGATCTGTGAGCTGCTCTGCTCTGGTGCTTGAAGTTAGTGAGAGAGATATGAGTCTCCAGCTCCAGTGATTTTTGCAGTTCGTTCCAGTCATTGGCAGCAGAGAACTGGAAGGAAAGGCGGCCAAGGAAGGAATTGGCTTTGGGGGTGACCAGTGAAATATACCTGCTGGAGCGCGTGCTGTGGGTGGGTGCTGCTATGGTGACCAGTGAACTGAGATAAGGTGGGGCTTTACCTGGCAAAGACTTGTAGATGACCTGGAGCCAGTGGGCTTGGCGACGAGTATGAAGCGAGGGCCAGCCAACAAGAGCGTACAGGTCGCAGTGGTGGGTAGTATATGGCGATTTGGTGACCAAACGGATGGCATTGTGATAGACTACACCCAATTTGTTGAGTAGKGTGTTGGAGGCTATTTTGTAAATGACATCGCCAAAGTCGAGGATCGGTAGGATAGTCAGTTTTACGAGGGTGTTTGGCAGCATGAGTGAAGGATGCTTTGTTTAGAAATAGGAAGCTGATTCTAGATTTAATTTTGAATTGGAGATGCTTAATGTGAGTCTGGATGGAGAGCTTACAGTCTTACCAGACACCTAGGTATTTGTAGTTGTCCACATATTCTAGGTCAGAACCGTCCAGAGTTGTGATGCTGGTTAGACTGTAAACTCGAAAGCCTTGGCCAGGTCGATGAATACGGCTGCACAGTATTGTCTTTAATCGATGGCAAAGAGGATATCGTTTAGGACCTTTAGCGTGGCTGAGGTGCACCCATGACCAGCCCGGAAGCCAGATTCCCTAGCGGAGAAGGTACGGTGGGATTCGAAATGGTCGGTGATCTGTTTGTTATCTTGGCTTTCGAAGACCTTAGGAAGGCAGGGTAGGATAGATATAGGTCTGTAGCAGTTTGGGTCTAGAGTGTCTTCCGCCTTTGAAGAGGGGGATGACCGCGGCAGCTTTCCAATCTTTGGGGATCTCAGACGATACGAAAAAGAMGTTGAACAGGCTAGTGATAGGGGTTGCAACAATTGTCAGAATTTTAGAAAGAGAGGGTCCAGATTGTCTAGCCCGGCTGATTTGTAGGGTTCCAGATTTTGCAGTTCTTTCAGAACATCAGCTATCTGGATTTGGGTGAAGGAGAAATGGGGGAGGGTTGGGCGAGTTGCAGTGGGGGGTGCAGGGCAGTTGACCGGGGTAGGGTAGCCAGGTGGAAAGCATGGCCAGCCYTAGAAAAACGCTTATTGAAATTCTCAATAATCGTGGATTTATCGGTGGTGACAGTGTTTCCTAGCCTCAGTGCAGTGGCCGCTCTTATTCTACATGGACTTTACAGTGTCCCAGAACTTTTTGGAGTTTGTGCTACAGGATGAAAAATTCTAGCCTTAGCTTTCCTAACTACTTGTGTATATTGGTTCCTAACTTCCCTGAAAAGTTGCTTATCACGGGGGCTATTTGATGCTAATGCAGTACGTCACAGGATGTTTTAGGGGGTGTAGTGAGATACCAATGGGCTGGGTGATTCTCTTCTCATCACTCTTCTTGAAAAAACGTATACTAAAATCTTGGAAGTCAATCAATACGCCATTATTAACACAATGGAAAAATCTAGTGATTTATTATTGAAATAGCAAGTGCGACCGAGAAAAAGTGGCAAACAATAATGCAGGCACTAGGGATGGGGGTGTGATCATGTGGGTCTGMGCAGATGAGATGTAGACATTGTTTGTGTGTGTCTGTAAGTTGTTGTTTGTATGTATAAGTTTGTATGTGGAGTGTAAAAAAAATGTATGGCAAAAATTGTAATGGTTTAATGCATTTAGCTTTCATAAAGCAGGAATTAATTGGTCTAGTCCTTCTCATTAGCTCCCCAACAGCCCAAAGCAATTATTCATGGTGAGTAATGTGTATTTATCTGAACATGTTAACGGTAAAAGTGTCCTTTCAGCTGTAGCTTTAATGAGCATGTACCATTTAATGAGAGAAAAAATATGTCTGTATAGACTTTGACACCCCTAATTAATAATTATTTATGGCAAACGATGTGAATGCACAGTCTTACAATGATTTTGAGAAACTGCATGTTACACAGTATCATATCATAAAAGATACATAACAGCTTACAGTAACAGTTTGTATGCCATAGCATGGATGAAGGAATTATTATATGTTCATTATGGCACTGATATCAGAGATGAAGTGGCGAAATGAGAGGCCCCGCTCCTGTCAATTTGTCAATTCGAGAATACAGCGATAAGCAGACCAAGCTGGGTTTTTTTGTATGGAGGTGTATGAGAAAGTGTCAGATTTGGTAAACAAAAAAAGTTATTGCTAATTTGCTAAGTGACGCTTATTTGATCTAAGAAGTTTCGTAACGTTTAGGTTGTTACAAATATACTGATTAAAGTGGACACACGTGGCATCTAGGCAAAAAACACATGTATTTTATATCGGAGTTGTGTCTGTTGTTCACACGCATATCTGCCCACTCATTGGTTGGAATTTTCCCACCTGATCCCGCCGCCACCCACCTGCCTTTCCGCCATTGTGACAACGACTCCTATTAGGGCAGAGGCAAGAACATCTTATCATTACGTAGAGTATCTCTGCTATTATGCAGAAATCTACATTAGAGTTTTTCCCAATTGTTTACACACTAAAACTGACCCATGAGGAACAATGACCCAAACCCATTCAGCAGAACCATGTACCAAATCTGCAATACTAATGGCACATGTTTTGCTTTACACTCAGATTGCAATTCTATAACAAACATTTGGCATAACGCAACATACAATGCTCTACTTTTGGCACAAACTTCACATGTATTGTGTGCAAATGAAAAGCAACACTGTTCAAGAAGCTAAGCTCAATTACCAATTTATCACTTTCACTCTTCACATGCAAACACTAATTGGTAAATGTTCACTTTGCAATCAGACCTTGGTATAGATAAAAAGGCCACCAGTGAGTACTCCTGTGTTTGGAGAACAATGAAAGCAAACTTGTCAGAGAGAGGTAGAGGTGGCGGAAGACCAAGAACAAGAACAAAAACAAGAGTCATCTCTGATGAAATTCGGTCGACTGTGGTGGACCATGTGGTCAACCATGGTTTGACCTTGAGAGAGGCTGGGCAGAGAGTGCAGCCCAATCTGAGCCACTTCCATCTGGACGTTCCAAAATGGGCATAGGTATGTACTGCAGACATTGGACCTACATTATCTGCTACTTTTATTACTTGACAGTAGTACAACATAAAGCAGAGGAAAGACAGCAGATTCCAATACAGACTCTAAGGGGAAACAAAGTAAATGTTTCAAGTATTACTGTATGTATGAAATTAGGAGCTACAGTGTCTTGCAAAAGTATTCATCCCCCTTGGTGTTTTTCCTATTATTGTTGAATTACAACCTATAATTTAAATTTATTTTTGGGGGGTTTGATTCAGAGTGAGCTTATCAATCATAGCCCGCATCCTTAAGAAACACCATCTCCAGATCAGGCAAATCTACAGAGTCCCATTTGAAAGGAATTCCCAAAGAGTGAAGGATAAACGGTGRGAATATGCTCAAGTAAGTAATGTACTAGTACTACACTCTTGAAACATTAAAGACTCACTGATGTTGCCAGTGAACGTTACTATACAGCAATTACAGTATTTACTGTAATTTCAGAGAATCATGGACTTGGATGCAAATACTGACCCATGAWTACTCACCTTGAATTGGACGAAGAACTTTTCTTGAATGAGTCGGAATAGAGGGAATTACTACAGACACCCGAACAGGCACTCATCCCCATCAAGCGCAGGAGAAAGAGACAGATTTCGCGGAAGGAGATRGGGGTGCCTTGTGAGGATCAGGCGACGAGTGGCTAATCTGCCTTTGCCATCCGTACTATTGTCCAATGTACAATCGCTGGAAAATAAATTGGACGAACTAAACGCATGTACAGTTGAAGTGGGAAGTTTACATACACTTATGTTGGAGTCATTAAAACTCGTTTTTCAACCACTCCACAAATGTCTTGTTAACCAACTATAGTTTTGGCAAGTCGGTTAGGACATCTACTTTGTGCATGACACAAGTAATTATTCCAACAATTGTTTACAGACAGATTATTTCACTTATAATTCACTGTATCACAATTCCAGTGGATCAGAAGTTTACATACACTAAGTTGACTGTGCCTTTAAACAGCTTGGAAAATTCCAGAAAATGATGTCATGGCGTTAGAAGCTTCTGATAGGCTAATTTACATCATTTGAGTCAATTGGAGGTGTACCTGTGGATTTATTTCAAGGCCTACCTTCAAACTCAGTTCTTCTTTGCTTGACATCATGGAAAAATCTAAATATATCAGCTAAGACCTCAAAAAAGAAATTGTAGACGTCCACAATTTCCAAACGCCTGAAGGTACCATGTTCATCTGTACAGACAATAGTACATAAGCACAAACACCATGGGACCACACAGCCGTCATACCGCTCAGGAAGGAGACGCGTTCTGTCTCCTAGAGATGAACGTACTTTGGTGCAAAAAGTGCAAATCAATCCCAGAACAACAGCAAAGGACCTTGTGAAGATGCTGGAGGAGACAGGAACAAAAGTATCTATATTCACAGTAAAACAAGTCCTATATCGACATAACCTGAAAGGCCGCTCAGCAAGGAAGAAGCCACTGCTCCAAAACCGATAAAAAGCCAGACTACGGTTTGCAACTGCACATGGGGACAAAGATTGTACTTTTTGGAGAAATGTCCTCTGGTCTGACAAAACATAAATAGAACTGTTTGGCCATATTGACCAATTTTATGTTTGGAGGAAAAAGGGGGAGGCCTGCAAGCCGAAGAACACCATCCCAACCTTGAAGCATGGGGGTGGCAGCATCATGTTGTAGGGGTGCTTTGCTGCAGGAGGGACTGGTGCTCTTCACAAAATAGATGGCATCATGAGGGACAATTATGTGGATATATTGAAGCAACATCTCAAGACATCAGTCAGGAAGTTAAAGCTTGGTTGAAAATGGGCCTTCCACATGGCCAATGACCCCAAGCATACTTCCAAAGTTGTGGCTTAAGGACAACAAAGTCAAGGTATTGGAGTGGCCATCACGAAGCCCTGACCTCAATCCTATAGAAAATTTGTGGGCAGAACTGAAAAAGTGTAAGCGAGCAAGGAGGCCTTCAAACCTGGCTCAGTTACACCAGCTCTGTCAGGAGGAATGGGACAAAATTCACCAAAATTATTGTGGGAAGCTTGTGGAAGGCTACCTGAAACATTTAACCCAAATAAAAAATGTTTTAAGGCAATGCTACCAAATATGAATTGAGTGTATGTAAACTTCTGACCCACTGGGAATGTGATGAAAGAATAAATAAATGAAAGCTGAAATAAATCATTCCCTCTGCTATTATTTCTGACATTTCACATTCTTAAAATAAAGTGGTGATCCTAACTGACCTAAGACAGGGAATTTTTACTAGGATTAAATGTCAGGAATTGTAAAAAACTGAGTTTAAATGTCTTTGGCTACGGTGTGTGTAAACTTCTGTCTTCAACTGTACAGTATATCCTACCAGCAGGACATTAAAAACTGTAATACTTATGTTTCATCGAGTCGTGGCTGAACGACGACATGAATAACATACTGCTGGCGGGTTATACACTGTATAGGCAGGATAGAACAGCAGCCTCTGATAAGACAAGTGGTGGTGGTCTATGTATATTTGTAAGCAACAGCTGGTGCACCATATCTATGGAAGTCTCAAGGTTTTGCTCGCCCGAGGTTGAATATCTCATGATAAGCATTAGACCACACTATCTACCTCGTGAGTTTATCTGTATTTTTCGTAGCTGTCTACATACCACCACAGACCGATGCTAGCACTAAGACAGCACTCAATGAGCTGTAAACGGCCATAAGCAAACAGGAAAAACAGACAGAACAAAACAGGAAAATGCTCATCCAGAAGCGGTGCTTCTAGTGGTCGGGGACTTTAATGCAGGGAAGTTTAAATTCCTTTATACATAATTTCTATCAGCATCTTAAATGTGGAACCAGAGGGAAACAAACTCTAGACCACCTTTACTCCACACACAGAGATGCATACAATGCTCTACCTCACCCTGCATTTGGCAAATCTGACCATAATTCAATCCTCTTGATGCCTGCTTACAAGAAACATTTAAGCTGGAAGCACCAGTGACTCTGTCAATACAAAAGTGGTCAGATGAAGCAGATGCTAAGCTACAGGACTGTTTTGCTAGCACAGACTGGAATATGTTCCAGGTTTCTTCCGATGGCATTGAGTACACCACATCAGTCACTGGCTTCATCAATAAGTGTATTGATGACATCGTCCCCACGGTGACTGTACGTACATACCTCAACCAGAAGCCATGGATTATAGGCAACATCCTCACTGAGCTAAAGGGTATAGCTGCTGCTTTCAAGGAGCGGGAGCTTATAAGAATTCTCGCTATGCCTTCAGACGAACCATCAAACAGGCAAAGCGTCAATACAGGACTAAGATCGAATTGTACTATACCGGCTCCGATGCTCGTCGGATATGGCAGGACTTGCAAACTATTACAGACTACAAAGGGAAGCACAGCTGAGAGCTGCCCAGTGACACAAGCCTACCAGAAGAGCTAAATTACTTCTATGCTCGCTTCGAGGCAAGTAACACTGAAACATGCATGATAGCATCAGCTGTTCCGGACGACTGTGTGATCACGCTCTCCGCAACCGATGTGAGTAAGACCTTTAAACAGATCAACATTCCCAAGGCCACAGGGCCAGATGGATTACCAGGACGCGCTCTCTGAGCATGTGCTGACCAACTGGTAAGTGTCTTCACTGACATTTTCAACCTCTCCCTGTCTGAGTCTGTAATACCAACATGATTCAAGCAGARCACCATAGTCCCTGTGTCCAAGAACACTAAGGTAACCTGCCTAAATGACTACCGCTCTGTAGCACTGACGTCTGTAGCCATGAAGTGCTTTGAAAGGATGTTCATGGCTCACATCAACACCATTATCCCAGAAACCCTAGACCCACTCCAATTTGTATACCGCCCCAACAGATACACAGATGATGCAATCTCTATTGCACTCCACACCGTGCTTTCACATCTGGACAAAAGGAACACCAATGTGAGAATGCTATTCACTGAGTACAGCTCAGCGTTCAACACCATAGTGCCCTCAAAGCTCATCACTAAGCTAAGGACCCTGGGACTAAACACCTCCCTCTGCAACTGGATCCTGGACTTCCTGACGGGCTGACCCAGGTGGAAGTAACAACACATCCGCCACGCTGACTTTCAACACGGGGGCCCGTCAGGGGTGCATGCTCAGTCCCCTCCTGTACTCCCTGTTCACTCATGACTGCATTGCCAGTCACGACTCCAACACCATCATTAAGTTTGCCGATGACAGGCCTGATCACCGACAACGAAGAGACAGCCTATAGGGAGGAGGTCAGAGACCTGACCGTGAGGTGCAAGGACAATAACCTCTCCCTCAATGTGATCAAGACAAAGGAGATGATTGTGGACTACAGGAAAAGGAGGACCGAGCACGCCCCCATTCTCATTGACAGGGCTGTAGTGGAGCAGGTTGAGTACTTCAAGTTCCTTGGTGTCCACATCACCAACAAACTAACATGGTCCAAGTACACCAAGACAGAACTTACATTTTTGCAATTGTGGTATTTTCTTGTTTGATTATACACAAACGGTATACAGTATTACAAAATCTTAGTCTTTACACTGAAATAAGTTCTGATAGTAGTGTTTTGAAAATGTCACAGTGTAATTTCGGTTGTCACTCATTTGATGTGTGTTTGTGGATCTCATTTGTAAGCAGAGTTTCATTTTGAACAGGGAGTAGATGATTTTGATTGCTGCGTTTCATTTTGCAAGATGTCTGTGGCGTTTGGAGAAATTGTCTAACTGTTTTCTGTTTCAATCATAATATGTGAACTCTAGTTCTATTGTTTGTCATTTCACAAATTGATACATGATCTTGCCTTCAGCAGAAGTATGCAGACGCTCTGAGTCTTGTTAGTAATGGAAACCATTGTCATAATCATAATATAACATGAGCCAGATGAGACAGACCTTCCATCTGGGATCTTGACTGGCATGGCTGACTAAAAAAACAACAATGTATTCTTATGATTTAACTTCATTTAGTTTAACTGCATAGCTAAGTTGTAGTCCTATACTAAATAAGACGTCCATGGATTTACACTGGGGCCTAATTCAGGGACTGTCATCCTGCAACACTTTAGAACACACAGTGTTGGTAAGACATTACATGAATTGGTTTTATCCTAAAAGTGATCGAAATCACTCATAATTTGGGCTATACAACTTAAAAGAAACCATTCTTTTTCAAAATGTGAATTGCATTTCAAATATGGATTTGTATTACACATGCATTTACCAACCTGTGGCTGCCTTGAAATCAGATTGCTAAATTCACATTCCGCCCACTGTGCACCACAAACACATACTTAAAATAAGTGATTGATGTCTTAAATGTAAGAGTGTAGTCGGCTGTGGAGTATTTCAGAGCTGATAAGGTGGTCCATGAATGGGAGAAAAGTAAAGTTATTTTTCCCTAGGCCATCGCACGTTTTAATTTCGGCATTAATTGCCTCATCTAATTTATCATCATTGACAATGAGACTAATGATGACCACATCCCCGGTGGTTATGACAGTCTCTTCATAAGATATCACTGTGCAAAAGATTACCTGTCAATTCAAGTGCCTCAACCGCAGAGTACCTGCAGTGAAACATTTTTAGCTTTTGGCATCCTCCTCGTCAGGACCATGTTCGTAAAAGCTGGCAGTACCTCTAAGCATTATCTTTCAAATTGAAGATGTTTGTCCTTCCCATGCCAAATAGCATCCGTTATTTAAGTAATGTCTCCTTTATTGACTAAAACCATCAATCTCCTTAATTACCGTGTCACTTCCGGTGATTTGTATAGAAGATTTACTCCCACATTCTTACTGATTGTTTCCATCTACTTTATGACCTCAGATTTGATCATGAATGTAGCTGGTGTACTAACTCTGTGTTTATATATAGATGTACATAGGAAGATATTGGTCTGATTAAATTATAGTACCGTACGGTCAAGTATGTGGTTCCGATGAGTCCCAACTCTCATCTTTCCATAAAGGGGTCATAACAGTTTGTAGGCCAAACTGTTTGGACTTTCGGGATGTCTCATGGTCAGACTAACACAGCTCTAGCTCTGTCACCTTTCACCACAGATGTGGAAGTGTTACATAGGCAGATGCAATGAATTGAGATGCATCCAATGCAAAAAACAGATAGCTCTAACATAAACTGAAGATTTTTATGGAGATGTTTGTATTATGCTAATTAGATTTCCATGCGGGCGCGGACATTGAACTTAGGGGGTATTAATGTATTGATCCTTACCTGGTGATTACAACCACTGGAAGAAAAGTGCTGAACTGACAAAGCAGTTTTTTTTAGGTCAACACTTTTTCTTGAGGTCAACACCTCAGATGGCTTAAATTCCTCCCACAGCAGCATGTTTGTCGAGCCGACTGTTACCTTTTTCACTTGACTGCTTTGTCTTATTGAAATCAATGGGAGTCCAGGCTGACTACTCAGTCCATTAATTTGATATCATGAAACTGCCAGTTCGTAACAAACCACAAGTAATATAAATCAGACCTTTACCTCAAAGATGTTTGTTCTATCGCCCAGGGAGTTTCTGACCCATACTAATGAAATGACCTGGCTACACCATGCAACTTATGGGAGGAAGGTATGTTTGTGTTGATTCAAATGAAGTCAGGGGCGGACTGGGAAAAAAAAAAAATTATACAGGCCAACTAGGGGGGAAAAAATGGACCAGTCCATCTGGCATTTTCCCGAAATGCCAGATGGCCAATCTGTCCCTGAATGAAGTTATTCAACCTTACATAGCCATTACAGACTCCCCCTCTACAACGGACATTCTGGCACTGTGGCTTGAAATGCTTCATAGATCAAATCCATGGCACCCTGCTTCAATCAATAAGCTATTTGAGATTAGGTTCTGTCAGTGTCCTCAGCTGGCAGAGTAGATACAGTAGATACTCCTGCAATAATGGGACCCACTGCTGTTTCCTTGGTCGTTCAGCTATCTATTAATAATAGAGGCTGTAGATCTACAGTATAGAACGTACAGTTGCGCTATACAATAGGAATTTTAAATTAGCAACTGCTAGCTATGTTGGTGATTGTGTCTCTTTAAACCTTCTAAGAGAAAGGTAATCTCATTAAGGTGCTACATTTGTCTCTAGTTTTTGTTCCAGTAAAGTACATTTCAAAATGTTTGATTTTGAGACAATCTTTAAAATGTTGCTTCCTGATATAAGTACATTTCTCATTTCAAAGKATTGAAATCCTTGTGTTTAATTAGTAATTATTAATTAGATGTATTTTTGTTCACTAACGTCATCTGACAAGCTTTGATAAGGTTGATAACTCTGATATTTTGTTCCTGTGTAATGTTTAATCACTCCCTTGAATTAATTGTGAGATAAAAGAACTGAACATGGCAACCCCAGAGAAGCCAGCTAATTACCACTTTGACACATTCTCTGATATCTACATTATCTAAATCTCATGTGTTACAGCACAGACAGACACACTGTAATAACACAAAGGTAACAATCCATACATTTACCAGCATTTTTGTTTTGATGGTGTTTTGTCATTAAACTTTTGTCTCTACTCAATATTTGTTGTCATGTAGAACATCATCTAAAGTGACATTATTTGTGTAATGTAAAATGCACTCTGAAACACAAATGTGCAGTTGTTATGAAAAAAAGTTATTTTATTTTTTGAATTTACGGCTACCACACCAGGGTACCAAAAAACACAAAAAAGTGCCCTTTCGAAATCCTTTTGCTGCCAGGGTCAACAAGCTTCCAACGAAGAGTCAACCCCACAGTGATCCTCTCTATATGTGTACCGTAGCTATTTACCATGAGCGCTGAAAGACATYTCCCCAGGTTGCTAATGAACTACATTAAATCTGCAAAACAATCACCTTTCTTAATCAAGGTATATTATTATCATCTCACTCATGGTTGCTAATGTATGCCTCCAGGCAGCATTTAATGAACACTTAAGAGACACCTCAAAATGTATCTTATTGTTGGGTCTCGGTGAGGTATCCATACATCTCACAGAGAGAGTGGTCATCTGCCTGCTGTTCTGTACCTGAATGGTTTTTAAAATGTTGTATTACAATAATGTCATGTAGAGTGGCTTGCGAAAGTATTCACCCCCTTGGCATTTTTCCTATTTTGTTGCCTTACAACCTGGAATTCAAATTGATTTGAGGGTTTGTATCATTTGATTTACACAACATGCCTACCACTTTGAAGATGCAAAATATTTTTTATTGTGAGACAAACAAGAAATAAGACAAAAAAACTGAAAACTTGAGCGTGCATAACTATTCACCCCCCCCCCCCCCCCCKAAGTCAATACTTTGTAGAGCCACCTTTTGCAGCAATTACAGCTGCACGTCTCTATAAGCTTGGAACATCTAGACACTGGGATTTTTGCCCATTCTTCAAGGCAAAACTGCTCCAGCTCCTTCAAGTTGGATGGCTTCCGCTGGTGTACAGCAATCTTTAAGTCATACCACAGATTCTCAATTGGATTAAAGTCTGGGCTTTGACTAGGCCATTCCAAGACATTTAAATGTTTCCTCTTAAACCACTCAAGTGTTGCTTAAGCAGTATGTTTGATGGAAGGTGAAACTCTATCCCAGTCTCAAATCTCTGGAAGAATGAAACAGGTTTCCCTCAAGAATTGCCCTGTATTTAGTGCCATCCATCATTCCTTCAATTCTGACCAGTGTCCCAGTCCCTGCTGATGAAAAACATCCCCACAGCATGATGCTGCCACCACCATGCTTCACTGTGGGGATGGTATTCTCGGGGTGGTGAGAGGTGTTGGGTTTGCGCCAGACATAGCGTTTTCCTTGATGGACAAAAAGCTCAATTTTAGTCTCATCTGACCAGAGTACCTTCTTCCACATATTTGGTGAGTCTCCCACATGCCTTTTGGCGAACACCAAACGTGTTTGCTTATTTTTTTCTTTAAGCAATGTCTTTTTTCTGGCCACTCTTCCGTAAAGCCCAACTCTGTGGAATGTACGGCTTACAGTAGTCCTATGGACAGATACTCCAATCTCCGCTGTGGGGCTTTGCAGCTCCTTCAGCGTTGTCTTTGGTCTCATTGTTGCCTCTCTGATGAATGCCCTTCTCGCCTGGTCCGTGAGTTTTGGTGGGCAGCCCTCTCTTGGCAGGTTTGTTATGGTGCCATATTCTTTCCATTTTTTAATAATGGATTTAATGGTGCTCCATGGGATGTTCAAAGTTTGATATTTTTTTAGAACCCACCCCGATCTGTACTTCTCCACAACTTTGTCCATGATCTGTTTGGAGAGCTCCTTGGTCTTCATGYTGCCGCTTGCTTGGTGGTGCCCCTTAGTGGTGTTGCAGACTCTGGGGCCTTTCAGAACAGGTGTAAATATACTGAGATCATGTGACACTTAGATTGGACACAGGTGGACTTTATTTAACTAATTATGTGACTTCTGAAGGTAATTGGTTGCACCAGATCTTGTTTAGGGACTTCATAGCAAAGGGCATGAATACATATACATGCACCACTTATGTTTTTTATTTTTTAGAATATTTTGAAACAAATTATTTCTTTCATTTCACCTCACCAATTTGGACTATTTTGWATATGTCCATTACATGAAATACAAATACAAATCCAGGTTGTAACGTAACAAAATGGGAAAAACGCCAAGGGGGATGAATACTTTTGCAATGCACTGTATTACTCATATGATAACATGGCAGCATAACATGTGCCATTTAGCTGACACTTTTTCCAAAGTGACTTCAAGTCATGTGTGCATATATTTTAAGTATGGGTGGCCCCGGGAATCGAACCAAAAATCCTGTCATTGCAAGCCCCATGCTCTACCACCTGTGCTACAGGCAAATGGAGATATGCCACCCACTATGTATCATTAGCATGAAGGATGCTAGAAGCAACGCTCAAATGGGACTTCTCACCAGACAGAAAGCATCTGGGCTTAGTTTGGACTTCTCACCGAACAGGTAGCATCTGGGCTTATTCACGTGGTCTAACTCTTTGATAGTTCTTCTTAGAAACGTCCATTATTAACCTAGAATATTGTTTAATATTAATCTAAATTGTAAAATGTACTATTGGTGGATATATTGTAACAACAACGTGTGCAGCAGTTGTCAAAGTAGATTTTATTCAGTTCCGGCTTTGGCACTATTGCCTCTTACCTACACCAAGAGTTTGAGGATCCATTCAATATAGATATTGTTAGTGTGTTTAATTCATAGACTGGCCATGTCAGCTCTAATTGTGGTACATGTGTAAATGTTAAGTTCCACAGAAGCAATTTGGTCCCCTGGTCGGTGGAAAGGAGATGAGTTCTCCATTTAACCGTTCCATTCCATTAAGCCTATCCTCCATATTGAAGGCCTCTCCCGTCTACACACAATGCATAATTAAACTGGTGATGCTGTCCTTTCACCCATTTGTGTGCATTAATGGGAAATATCCGTCAGGCAATCATTGTCAGATTTGCATTAATGCAGAGTTAAGTCCATATACTGTATGCTGTGTACTCACCACCCTAAAGGAATGTACAGATCAGTGAAGGCTGGTGACTTGAAAAATTGAGGAGCCACTGGGATTTTTGCCCATTCTTCAGACAAACAGATTCCCCTCAAGAATTTCCCTATATTTAGCGCCATCCATCATTCCTTCAATACTGACCAGTTTCCCAGTCCCTGCCAATGAAAAAAATCATGGTGTTCTAGGGGTGATGAGAGGTGTTGGGTTTCTGCCAGACATAGCATTTTCCTTGATGAACAAAAAGCTCCATTTGTCTCGTCTGACCAGAGTACCTCTTCCATCTGTTTGTGGAGTCTCCCACATGCCTTTTGGCGAACACCAAACGTGTTTGCTTATTTTTTTTCTTTAAGCAATGTCTTTTTTCTGGCCACTCTTCCGTAAAGCCCAGCTCTGTGGAGTGTATGGCTTGAAGTGGTCCTATGGACAGATACTCCAATCTCCGCTGTGGAGCTTTGCAGCTCCTTCAGGGTTATCTTTGGTCTCTTTGTTGCCTCTCTGATGAATGCCCTCCTTGCCTGGTCCGTGGGTTT
Source organism: Salvelinus sp. IW2-2015 (assembly GCF_002910315.2). Taxonomy (NCBI): domain Eukaryota; kingdom Metazoa; phylum Chordata; class Actinopteri; order Salmoniformes; family Salmonidae; genus Salvelinus; species Salvelinus sp. IW2-2015. The sequence goes on from NC_036862.1 coordinate 29,208,239, forward strand.
TGGTGACCGGCCTACTCTTGGCAGGTTTGTTGTGGTGTCATATTCATTCCATTTTTATATAATGGATTTAATGGTGCTCCGTGGGATGTTCAAAGTTTGATATTTTTTTAGAACCCACCCTGATCTGTACTTCACAACTTTGTCCCTGACCTGTTTGGAGAGCTCCTTGGTATTCATGGTGCCCCTTGCTTAGAGGTGTTGCAGACTCTGGGGCCTTTCAGAACAGGTGTATATATACTGAGATCACGTGACACTTAGATTGGACACAGGTGGACTTTATTTAACTAATAATGTGACTTCTGAAGGTAATTGGTTTCACCAGATCTTATTTAGGGGCTTCATAGCAAAGGGGGTGAATACATACGCACGCACACTTTTTCGTTTTTTTTCGGGGGTTGAATTTTTTGAAACAAGTTATTTTCTTCATTTCACTTCACCAATTTGCACTATTTTGTGTATGTCCATTTCATGAAACCCAAATCCAAATCCATTTAAATTACAGMTTGTAGCGCAACAAAATAGGAAAAACGCCAAGGAGGTAAGTTCTTTTTCAAGGCATTGTATTATGGGGAATGGGAATGAGAGGGCTAATTACACCATGTTGGAAAGGGATCACAGCAGTGACTGAATGAGGGTATGAGGCATGACTTGAGGTGCAGGACAGGATTTGACTGGGAAGACAAAACTATAAGAAATCACACAACGCAGTTAGACAAAGGWGCTAAGAATGAGTTAGTCCAAGCAAGGAGTAAAAACATTTATGTGTAATAATGTGTTTGTGTATGTGATTTACTCTACATACAGTAATGAGAGAAAATTGATAGGGGTACTCACAGTGCTTGGAGGGGAAACATTCAATGTGCCAGTGGATGACCGGGCACATGAGACATGTCTTCAGTTCATGTCAGGAGAAAGTTGACAATGGTAGTGGAGTGGAGTAGGCATCACCTTTTAATCAGGGAAAAAGAGGGGACTTAGCTGTAAATACAAACAGCAGATACATTCCCTCACAGCTGTGCCACCGTAGGTTTGGACAAGTTTCTCTATGAACTTAAACTCAGACATCTCAAAATTCATAAAGTCAAACACAGACTGCGCATCTTGCCCACTTGACAGATTAAAGTATACCAAGAAACGTTCCTGATTAAAGCCCTGATCATCCACATACCTGACGATAACTAACAACTGAAGGCGCCATAGGTCCAAGAATGGTGTGGCAATTTTTAACAGGTGATCAGACTGAAAAATAGTTTTTGCTTGTGTCTGTCCGGTGTGATTGTGTTATCATCTTTGCTAAAAAAAAATACAGGAGAAAAGTGGAAAGCCTACCTAAGCTCACGTGAAAAAATGCGCTGCGTCAACCTGTCTCTTTAATCTAACTTTTAATGGATGATGCGATGGAAGCTATCAAATAATTTGGAATTGTTTGACATCCCAGAAAAAAAAGTCTAAAGTTTGATATGTTCAGCAAATAAACCATCGTAACGTGTAATTACCTCTGCAAGCTCCCTGTAGTTTCCCTTGTTAACAGAACTTTCCCTCTCATCGTGTCCTCTGAAAGCAAATTCTTGCATGCTCTGCTTTTGTTTTTTCGTATAGCTGAATGATCGATGTTGTTCAAGTCACTGTACCCACCTTTCCACCGAAGGCTCAGACTTTCCAAAAAGCAGGCAAGCAATACAGGTGGCCTGATGAAAGGCTCCCTGTTAACCAGCTATACTTTTGATACCAGTCTMTATTGAACGCCCTCACCTTTTCATCCTTCTTCATGAAACTGATCTCAGGCAGATGTCGACCCTCACTTTTAATCTGCACCTTTTCTGTGTACCCCAGAGAATGAAAGGGGTTCTTCAACACAAAGTCCAAAACATTTTCGGCAGCGTTGGCCATTCTACCATTCTGGCAGAGAAAACTGCACACTCATGCTGGTAGCTAGCTACTGAAGTTAGCAAGGCAAATTTAAATAAATTGCACTAACTGGACACAAAAATAAAGTTCTAAAAATCAAGAAAAATGTATAATATACCTCCTCCGACTCCTGTAATTTGAAAAAACTAATTTGAATTTAATAATATACAGAAAATGCTCAACTATCACTCTTAACTTCACCTCTATCCGACAATGTCACCAAGCCTCTCAACACATAGAACCCCCATAATGCTCTCACAATCACAATATAASTCGCTGGGTTCATTCTCTGATCCTAATTCTATGATTGGATGGACATGTCAGTTCATACTGCAAAAGCTTTGATTGGTTGGAGGACGTCCTCCGGAAGTGTTCATAATTACGATGTACTGTATGTCTATYGAAGGTGGTGAGGCCTACAAGACTCCTAGGTTCTGTATTGAAGTCAATGTAGCCAGAGAAGGACGGTATCACGTTTAAGGGAAGACCCAGATGCAGACAGTGTCGAAGTAACAAATGCTTATTACTAGAATAGGGGGCATGCAAAACGACAGGTCAAGGGCAGGCAGAGGTCAGTAATCCAGGTCAGAGTCCAAAAGGTACAGAACGACAGGCAGTCTCAGGGTCAGGGCAGGCAGWGGTCAATAATCCAGGGTGGTGTGACAAGGTACAGAATGGCAGGCAGAGTCAGTGCAGGCAGAATGGTTCCTGGAAACCAGGAACTAGAAACAGACAGGAGCAAGGGGAAAAACGCTGGTAGGCTTGACGAACAAAACGAACTGGCAACAAACAAACAGAGAATACAGGTATAAATACACTGCGGATAATGGGGAAGATGAGCGACACCTGGAGGGGGTGGAGACAAGCACAAAGACAGGTGAAACAGATCAGGGTGTGACAGATGGAAGATAGCTGTCCTCCGGCTACACCATGGTGCTGTTGAAGTTACTGTAGACCTTCATTGCAAAACAGTGTATTTTAATCAATTATTTGGTGACATATGAATATATTTAGTATAGTTTTATCTAAAAAGGATTAAAAAAAATTATGTTTCACAATAAATTTWAAAAAATGAAATTTCACTGAGGAGGATGGTCCTCCCTTTCCTCTTCTGAGGGGCTTCCACTGGTACAGATGTAGGATCTTAATTTGAGCTTGCTAAAGCAGGAAAATAATCTTGCAGCAACAGGAAATGTGAATTATTATTTGTATTATAATTAATGGACATTTTTGTAGGGGTTGATACATTTTTTTTAAGGGAAAGTCAAGTTTGTATTTTCCACTTTGAAATTTCAAACTTCAGAAGCCTTTATAAACCTTAAATACACTACAGGTTTTACATTTCCTGCATTGCATAAKAGTTATCCTGCAGCAGGGTAATCAAATTAAGATCCTACATCTGTAGAGGGATTGATAACAATTCACCGCTGTCTCGGTTTGCTCCGATAACAAATTCAGTTTTCCTTTCCCCATGAGCTCGCCACTATGGATGAAAATCCTAATGTGCCTTCACTCTGCTGTGTGAGATGGTGCTGTATTCCATGAAGTGTATGATTTCAGTCAAATCAGAGAGAACAGGCCATCTCCCTGCATGCTGTGACTAGGTTTCAGCATGTGCTTTACATGAGCCTTGGAAACAACAACAAAATGACATTCAGTCTCTATGAAGCTTTTCAACAGACTCTAAATGGTTGTTATAGTCAGCTAGCGTGTACAAACAATGGAGAACAGATATAAGTCAGTGTCATCCACTGCCATCAATCATATACCCACCATATGTGGTGGGTAACTGAATAACCTGTCACCTGTAATTAGTGAGAATAGGCCCACAGTGTACTACCATCTATCTCTATCTAGCCACTAGACAACCTCTAGCTTTGCTCACTATGGACCTACTCCAGAAAGTAAAGTCCCTACAACCTTATTGACTTGCTTTGTGTGACATCTGTAGAGYGAGACCATGTCAGCTGTGTGCAGTCAACCAGAAAAAGCAACTGTCTGAGAACGGAGGATCTAACACTCGTCTAACTCCGGTGCATATGATCCCTGTGTGGTTTAACAATCCAAATCAAACATCATGGATTTAATACATTATTTCACAACTACAATGTGAGAAAAACAAATCAGTTACATAAACACTCTGTCAACTGACAGTCACACTGCATGGAGATTACCTGTCTAAATATGTTCAGTAGCTAGCTGCAGTCYTTATGGCAATATACTGTAAAAACAAAACAATACAATTGGAAGTAGAAAARTAAAATCCTAAAGCCTTGGTTTTGAGTTGGAAAAACAAGTTCCAAACAAGTTCCAAAATGAAATTCAAGGGTTTATTCCAGGCACCATGAATGGCTCGCTTTCCCTGATAACGAAACACTTTGAGGCAAAGAGAAAGTAATGAGAGCTCAGATGACTGAGAGGTAGTGCATAATTGGGACGGGCATATTCAGTTAACAGAGTCCTGTTCAATTTCCACACTTGCAGGGGAACCTCGCTGGCAATTTACCTTGATTGGCAGCAGTAGGTTAAAGCTGAGGGAGCCGACTATATTCCCTTCATAAGAGAGCTGGCACCATGCTATTTTTTATTTATTTCATAGGATCCCCATTAGCCGACTTCAATGGTGACAGCTTGTCTTAGTGGTGTTTGTGTAACGGAGTGAGTGACTGGTTGCCGGGAAGTCAGGCACAGGAGAGCAGAGATGGGTGATAACAGGAGAACTTTAATATACACCCAGGCCCAAAGGCACAGGCGAGGCAGCACAAAGCACAACCATGGTAACATGAACCGGATTAAACAAAACAAACAAACCTAGGTTTGACACAAACCTAGCGCAAGCCAGCCTGTATGCAAACACCCTACACAAAGAACAATTACACACACAGACATGGGGGAAACAGAGGGTAATATACATTTAGTCTGATGAGGGAATGTGAACCAGGATGGTGCGGGAAAACAAAACAAAACAAATGGAAAATGAAAGGTGGAGCGGCGATGGCTAGAAGACTGGCGACGTTGACCGCTGAACGCCGCACCGAACAAGGAGAGGGACCGACTTCTGCGGAAGTCGTGACAGTTTGACACATAACAAAAAAATACATTACAGACAAATACTTTATAATTGACATACATTTAAAAACATTAATATGTTGTGTGTGTGTTGTGTGTGTGTGTGTGTGTGTGTGTGTTGTGTGTGTGTGTGTGTGTGTGTGTGTGTGTGTGTGTGTGTGTGTTGTGTGTGTGTGTGTTGTGTGTGTGTGTGTGTGTGTGTGTGTGGTCAGTTACACATACAGTGGGAGAACAAGTATTTGATACACTGCCGATTTTGCAGGTTTTCCTACTTACAAAGCATATAGAGGTCTGTAATTTTTTATCATAGGTACACTTCAACTGTGAGAGACGGAATCTAAAACAAAAATCCAGAAAATCACATTGTATGATTTTTAGTAATTAATTAGCATTTTATTGCATGACATAAGTATTTGATACATCAGAAAAGCAGAACTTAATATTTGGTACAGAAACCTTTGTTTGCAATTACAGAGATCATACGTTTCCTGTAGTTCTTGACCAGGTTTGTACACACTGCAGCAGGGATTTTGGCCCACTCCTCCTCCATACAGACCTTCTCAGATCCTACAGGTTTCGGGGCTGTCGCTGGGCAATACGGACTTTCAGCTCCCTCCAAAGATTTTCTATTGGGTTCAGGTCTGGAGACTGGCTAGGCCACTCCGGGACCTTGAGATGCTTCTTACGGAGCCACTCCTTAGTTGCCCTGGCTGTGTGTTTCGGGTCGTTGTCATGCTGGAAGACCCAGCCATGACCCATCTTCAATGCTCTTACTTAGGGAAGGAGGTTGTTGGCCAAGATCTCGCGATACATGGCCCCATCCATCCTCCCCTCAATACGGTGCAGTCGTCCTGTCCCCTTTGCAGAAAAGCATCCCCAAAGAATGATGTTTCCACCTCCATGCTTCACGGTTGGGATGGTGTTCTTGGGGTTGTAACTCATCCTTCTTCTTCCTCCAAACACGGCGAGTGGAGTTTAGACCAAAAAACTCAATTTTTGTCTCATCAGACCACATGACCTTCTCCCATTCCTCCTCTGGATAATCCAGATGGTCATTGGCAAACTTCAGACGGTCCTGGACATGCGCTGGCTTGAGCAGAGGGACCTTGCGTGCACTGCAGGATTTTAATCCATGACGGCTAGTGTGTTACTATTGGTTTTCTTTGAGACTGTGGTCCCAGCTCTCTTCAGGTCATTGACCAGGTCCTGCCGTGTAGTTCTGGCTGATCCCTCACCTTCCTCATGATCATTGATGCCCCACGAGGTGAGATCTTGCATGGAGCCCCAGACCGGGTGATTGACCGTCATCTTGAACTTCTTCCATTTTCTAATAATTGCGCCAACAGTTGTTGCCTTCTCACCAAGCTGCTTGCCTATTGTCCTGTAGCCCATCCCAGCCTTGTGCAGGTCTACAATTTGATCCCTGATGTCCTTACACAGCTCTCTGGTCTTGGCCATTGTGGAGAGGTTGGAGTCTGTTTGATTGAGTGTGTGGACAGGTGTCTTTTATACAGGTAACGAGTTCAAACAGGTGCAGTTAATACAGGTAATGAGTGGAGAACAGGAGGGCTTCTTAAAGAAAAACGAACAGGTCTGTGAGAGCCGGAATTCTTACTGGTTGGTAGGTGATCAAATACTTATGTCATGCAATAAAATGCAAATGAATTACTTAAAAATCATACAATGTGATTTTCTGGATTTTTGTTTTAGATTCCGTCTCTCACAGTTGAAGTGTACCTATGATAAAAATTACAGACCTCTACATGCTTTGTAAGTAGGAAAACCTGCAAAATCGGCAGTGTATCAAATACTTGTTCTCCCCACTGTACATGTCAATACACACACTCAAAAAGTAGTAGGAGCATTGGGTCAGCATCAGCATAACCGAATGATTAGCCAGAGATACAGTACAGGGACTGCTGAGTGACCTATGAAAGTCACTGAATAATGGAGGAGTTGGTGATTTGGACAGAGGCTAAGGAAGATTAGTATGGTGCTGTAGAATGGTGCTGTTCATAATGAAAACGAGTATCACACAGTCACTACACCACGATGAGACAACGCAGTGCCTTACCTCCTGGATTTACGATGTAAGGCAGAAATACACTCCAAAGCTCTCTGTTTTCAGTTGTTTTATTTTCTGTGGCATATCAATACAATACTCAGAAACACAGTCTACTTCTGTATCTTTGTCACGCCCTGACCATAGAGAGCCTTTTTATTCTCTGTGTTGGTTAGGTCGGGGTGTGACTAGGGTGGGTAATCTAGGTTGTTTAATTTCTATGTTGGCCTGGTATGGTTCCCAATCAGAGGTAGCTGTTTATTGTTGTCTATGATTGGGGATCATATTTAGGCATTTCCCCACTGTGTTTTGTGGGATCTTGTTTATGTGTAGTTGCCTGTGAGCACTCCATAGCTTCACYTATCGTTTCCATTTTTTATTGTTTTGTGCATTTCACAAATATAAATATGTGGAACCCATATCACGCTGCGCCTTGGTACGAGGGTTATTTCGACGATCGTGACAATCTTCCTGTCTAGACTGTGATGCAATTAATCAATATGTATTTTTATATGGTGTGGCTATTTCTGATGGTCAATGGAGGAGCAGGKTAATACAGTAAAAGCCTGTGAAGGGGATAAAAGCTTTCTATAAATAAATCTATGGCGCTCGTCAAGTTGAAAACTGTGGACTTACTCAGTCTGACTGTAATTGTGTCAACGTATGCAAGGCATTCTAGGAGTGGTGATACAGATGGTACAATATTGACCATGAAATAGAGGGTTGGACTGGGTGTGAGAGAGAATTTGTCCATATTTCATTCATATTTCAAGTATTTTTCATATTGCAGAGGGGATTTAGACACAAGGTGGAATTTAAACAGTGATTTAATGTGTGCGTACACTACAAAGAACTGCTCTACTCTTGCAGTGCATTAGACTAGAGCGTCATGTGATGGTTGACTGGTATTTGATTACCGTAACCAGTCAACACATTCGAAAGAGCCTTTCTGTAACGCCCTGGCCATAGAGAGGCTTTTATTCTCTATTTTGGTTAGGCCAGGGTGTGACTAGGGTGGGCATTCTAGTTTCTTCATTTCTATGTTTTGTATTTCTATGTTTTGGCCGGGTATGGTTCTCAATCAGGGACAGCTGTCTATCATTGTCTCTGATTGGGAATCATACTTAGGCAGCCTTTTTTCCTTTGGTGTTTGTGGGTAGTTGACTTTGTTAGTGGTACTATAGCCCTAGTAAGCTTCATGGTCGTTTCTTTGTTTCTTTGTTTCTTGTTTTGTTGGCGACATTCTAAATAAAAGAAAATGTACGCTCACGACGCTGCACCTTGGTCCGGTCATTTCCACCAAGACGACGGCCGTGACACTTTCTGTTCCAGTCTTGGTCTGATTTGAGGAAAACATATAGGGCTTCTTACCATGAAGACAAAGTGAGATTTATGAGTCTGTCTCCTTCAGGAGAAATTATACAAAGGAAAATGGGGAAATTATATGTGACATGTAATTTCCGTCTTTAAAGTAGTCCTTCTCCATATTGGGCCTCTAATAGGAGGCTTCCAGTACAGTATGTGTGCTTTGGTTTACATGTCGAAGATAATGAACGATTTCCTTGAACCTCTCCTCCAGTTAATAAAGACGTGGATGGGTCTAACTAAGCCCTTTCTTCATTCCACTGGCTGAGTGGTTATAAAGGGTCTGTCTACACTGTATTCACTCCTGTATAACCCGAAGCACTCTTAGCTGGAAGAAGGGAAGGGGCTATTACAAGGCTTATATTTTTACTCATCATGTCTGATCAAGACAGATGTTAGCACAGCTGGCAGGAACTGAAAAGTACAACATGACGCAAAACATATTTCTCCTATCAAACCATCAACACGTCCACCCTGGAGCAATGAAGAACACAACAATGACCTGTTGATTTAGAATTTAGAAATGGGTAACAGTATGTGCTGAAGTGACAGTCCTGTGTTGTCTGTATGAGACTTAAGGGTATGACCCTGGTGCTTTTATAAAATGCATCTTATTTAGGGGGCTACAGATGTAGGAAATTAGCATCTCTGCTGTTGAAACGAAATGTTAGCCTAAAAGAAATGTGAGATAATGTCTAGATGCTTTTTATAGTGGAGATCAAGTTTATAAATTGCCTGGCTGAGTTGATGAGATGGTGCCTTGCGCAGTCAGATGGAATAGAGTAAATAGGCATTTTAACGTCATAGCTTTAGCCTGTGGTAACTTGTGGAATAGACACCATCTGGAATGCGGTTTAAACCAATCAGCATCCAGGATTAGATCCACCAGTTGTATAAACTATGCATAATAGAAGGCTATGTAAATATATGTAAATGTCTTTCAATAGAACAAGACATAAGTGATATGAGGATAAGTATCCCATTGATGTATAATGTGACCAGTCCAATGCATTGATTACATTTCAGTCTTAAAAKCTCAATAATACAATAACACTTTAAATTAATCTGGTTTGTTTTACTGCAAATTACTTTACTTTTCATGCATTCATAGCAGCAACAATGGAACTAAATTAATCCAAATTGTTTCACAGATGTAACTGTCTATTCAAAACAATATCTGCAGGCTTGAATAATATCAGTCCTCCAGTATCTGTTCTCTGAGATATGGCAATTTCACAGCTCCATCTGAAAGCACTCTGGAAGGCCTATAAATTAGTCACTTTCTCTTGCTTATAGCATCCTTTTAAAAACATTTCATAATGATGTGGAATTGAAAAAATGATAAAGACAATGCACTTTCTGCCTATCAGTGCTGATTAAATGGGTTCCGTTAATCCATCCAGTGTTTGTTTTCTCTCTGAAATTATTCCAAACAAGGAATATTGCCAACAGTCTCATAATACAAAAAAATATATATTTGATGAAAAACTTTCACAGCCAAACCAAAATTGTAATGCATTTGGGCAAAAAATGTTACACAGTTTATGTCTGAAAGCATCCTCTTAATCCTTAAGCAATGTCTTAATCTTTAAGCAATGCGTTTACCCTCATATATATTGATGAAGATTGGCAAGCCCAGCCAGAGAGCTTTTAGGAATTGCTGCTTTGGAAATGAGTGTTGATATTGATGAGATTGGAAATATTGATCTGGCCATTCATTTCCAACGGCCCCTCATATAACAACAGTTGATTTCCACCCTGGCGATCCTAAGGATTGGCATCAGGGCCGGATAGCCAGAACTCTCTCTCTCAGCGCAGCCGATCGATCCCCTGGCCTCCTCCATTTCCCTAGACCTGCAATGAGCAATGTATTAAGTGCTTGTTTGGATCAATTTAATGTGCCGTGATAGCACATTCCCAACATGCTGACTGGCCAACTAAACTCATTACTTAACAAACACTGTTTTCCAATGCCCGTCGAGCAAGCAAGCGCTGCATTGCGTACGGCGTCGAAAGGCCTGACGTCAGCAAAGACAACAGGTACACAGGAAGTCAGACACTACAGAGAAGACAGTTCATTGGTTTACAGACACTAGAAAAGTGGTGAGGAGATGATGTGGGTTTTATGCATAATTCATGCTATATTTCTGTTGTTTACATTCTCCATTGACTCTGAGATATTGGACTTGCATTTTATCTTGCATCACACATGGAGCAGAGAATACTTTTTAAATCAATCCTCTTAAGATATAGAAGTGATTGTGTTCAACGACATCAATTATAAACAAGTGTAGGCTTACTCAATTAACTTTGTTTTTTCATTGAGGAGGAGGTATCATAATGTCCATGCTACAGCTTTGGTAGTGGGTGGGTGCTGATATTTGTCCTGTTTGACCCAATGCCTCCAACCTGTTTAAATGGATTGAAAGAAAGAATGAGAGAGTGAGAGTGAGTGCGTGAGAGAGAGCTATTTCCATACAAATGTCAAGAAATACTATAGTGCTACTGCCTACTATCCCGGGCTCAGCCTCCCATTACATGTAAATGGCTTCTGAAATGCATGAAACTCACCAGCAAGCAACGGCTTGAATTAGTTGTCTTTCAAAATGCAGATGTAATTAATTTGATCACAGGAATAAAAACTTGTAGTGTATTCACGATTTAAAAAGGCTTCTAAAGTTTGTAATTTCCGCTTTAAAATGTCAGACTTGATTTGTACTAACATAAAATGTAGCAACCCCTGCAAAAAATGTCCAATAATTATATTATAATCCAAACAACAATTTACATTTTCTGTTGCTGCATGATTATATTCATGCTGTGGCAAACTGGTTCAAATTCATTTCCTACATCTGTAGCCCCCTATTTGTATTAACCTTGCTGTCTGTCTCTCCGATATTTGCAACAGTGTTTCAATTTTCGCGATCTCCAGCTGTCGCATAGTAATGAACTTGTTGGGATGAGACAGGCAGGCAGCTATTGTCAGCCAGTCGAAATCATGAATCAGCATCACTTGTATGGATATATACAAAGACGTATCAATAGAAAACAGGTAAAACTAGTGCAGCTAGTTTGCTGTCTTTTGAGCTTTTCAGCTTCAGTGATTGTGTTGTTGGCTAGCTCTTCTGAACAGGTGTCCTGACTAGAGAGTACATTTTCTATGCCAGGTGAAATCACGCATCTTTTGCTCATTGTTATGGATGTATCCAAATAAATGTTACTAGAAAACAGCTTAAACAAATCCAGCTACTTTGTTGTTATTCTGGCTGCACTGTTTGACGTGACTGTAAGTTAGCCATAGTTGGCTAGCTAGAAAGCAAGGGATAAGAACGTTGCCAGACAGTATGGCAATAGAACATTTAGAATGAACGACTGGGTCACGCCCATAGATACAGAACAAAAATACTTAACGACTGGGTCACGTATCTGGCAACTGAACCGATAGAAAGAACAACCAGTCGGCTTGGGTAGCAACCCTAGATTTGTGTTGAAACTATATTTTGTGGAAGGATGAAATAGTATGAATAAATTCATCAATATAAAGTTTTTAATAATTCTGTCAATCATTATTTGAATATGTTGGTAACCAGTTGTATAAAAGTGATAATGCCCTCTAAGCTGGTGTTTGGAGGATACATTGGCATTGATTGTCGGCACCAGACTTCGTCTCGGGCCAAACACCCGTACCAATAAATCCTCCAAACACCGGCTTAGTGAATACTTTCCAGCTGAAGAAATGAGCGGACATGTATAATGCATAGAGTAGGCCTACTGGATATTTTTTGATTGAATGACTGAACGAGCTCTTCATGAAATGTGTAAAAAAACAGTAACCCCATGTGTCCAAAGACTAAATATACTACAATACAAAAATGGTTGTAGATCACAAGCGACAGTGAGTTGAATCATATACAGTTGAAGTCGGAAGTTTACATACACTTAGGTTGGAGTCATTAAAACGAACGATTAAAACTTCAACCACACCGCAAATTTCTTGTTAACAAGCTATAGTTTTGGCAAGTCGGCTAGGACATCTACTTTGTACATGATGCAAGTAATTTTTCCAACAATTGTTTACAGACAAATTATTTCTCTTATAATTCACTGTATCACAATTCCAAAACCGGCATAAAAAAAGCCAGACTACGGTTTGCAACTGCACATGGGGACAAAGATCGTACTTTTTGGCCATAATGAACATTGTTATGTTTGGAGGAAAAAGGGCGAGGCTTGCAAGCTGAAGAACACCATCCCAACCGTGAAGCACGGGGGTGCTGTGCTGCAGGAGGGACTGGTGCACTTCACAAAATAAATGGCATCATGAGGTCGGAAAATTATGTGGATATATTGAAGCAACAACTCAAGACATCAGTCAGGAAGTTGAAGCTTGGTCGCAAATGGGTCTTCCAAATGGACAATGAACCCAAGCATACATTCCAAGATGGCGTAGCAGTCGGATGTGTCTTTGTCCTGTCTTGTCCCGTGTAAATAGTATTCGTATTTTTCGTATACATTTCGTATACATTTCGTATTTATTTTAATTTCACTTTCCATCTAGGAACTGAATATACATTCCTACATTCCGCCTCACCCAATGTGGTACGGACCTGCTATTTTTTATATACTTTAGAACCGTAACCCCAATCAGAAGCTAGCCAGATAACTAGCTACTAGCTAGTAGTCAGTTAGCCACTGCTGCGGTCTTCGCCCTTAACTCGGACACAGCCAGCTTCAATACCGGGCCAATACCTGCCAGTCCTTGCAAGCGCGTATCAACCCAGAGCATATAGGACTGCTTTTTCTCTACCACATCACCGGATTCCTGACGCAAGCTCTGGACAATTACACCGTATTATCACAGCTAGCTAGCTGCAACCCGAGTGGCTACTACTGGCTAACACCTCTGTCCCGAAGCAGCACCAGTTAGCCTTGAGCTAGCCTCGAGCTAGGCCCATCTGCCGCTAGCCGAAGAGGTCTACCAGCTAGCGCAGTTAGCGCCACTGCACGAAGCTAGCACCAGTTAGCAACACAATTCTACAATTCACAACTCTCTTTCGCCATTCGGCTTGGATTCTCTGGATTCTCTGTCGACACGACCACGTCTGAGCAGACCCCTCCGTCTGAGCAGACCACCCCCGGGCTACTAACTTTAAACGCCGCGTGCTAGCTTAGTGGAGGCCTCTCTGCTCCATCTACGGCTGCCCCCTGGACACTATGATCACTTGGCTACATAGCTGATGCATGCTTTGACTGTCCATTAATTCACCGGTACTTCCATTCTGTTTATTTGTTGTTTTATCTGTCGGCTCTGTGCTTTAACTCAGGATCTGTGTGTAGTTAATCCGACCCTCTCTGCTCTAGTCGTCGCCATTTTTACCTGTTGTTGCTGTGTTAGACTAGCACCCTGTTATTGCTGCTGTTATCTTACCTGTTGTTTTAGCTAGCTCTCCCAATCAAGACCTGCAATCACTTTATGCCTTATTGTATGTCTCTCTCAAATATCAATATGCCTTGCATACTGTTGTTCAGGCTAGCTATCATTATCATTGTTTTGGTTTGCAATGGACCCTGTAGTTCCACTCTCCGTACCTCTGATACCCCTTTGTCCCACCCCCACACATGCGGTGACCTCACCCATTGAGCCAGCATGTCCAGAGATACAACCTCTCTTATCATCACCCAGTGCCTGGGCCTGCCTCCGCTGTACGCGCGCCCCTCCATACCCCTGTCTGCACATTATGCCCAGAATCTATTCTACCACGGCCATAAATCTGCTCCTTTTATTCTTTGTCCCCAACGCTCTAGGCGACCAGTTTTGATAGCCTTTAGCCGCACCCTCATTCCTACTACTCTCTGTTCCTCGGGTGATGTGGAGGTAACCCAGGCCCTGCATGTCCCCAGTCACCCTCATTTGTTGACTTCTGTGATCGAAAAAGCCTTGGCCTCATGCATGTCAACATCAGAAGCCTCCTCCTAATTTTGCCTTACTCACCGCTTTAGCACACTCTGCAATCCTGATGTCCTTGCCGTGTCCGAATCCTGGCTTAGGAAGCCACCAAATATTCTGAGATTTCCTACCCACTATAACACTTTCCGTCAAGATAGAACTGCCAAAGGGGGAGGAGTTGCAATCTACTGCAGAGATAGCCTGCAAAGTTCTGTCATACTTTCCAGGTCTATGCCCAAACAGTTCGAACTTTTAATTTTAAAAATTAATCTCTCCAGAAAATAAGTCTCTCACTGTTGCCGCCTGCTACCGACCCCCTCAGCTCCCACTGTGCCCTGGACACCATCTGTGAATTGATCGCTCCCCATCTAGCTTCAGAGTTTGTTCTGTTAGGTGACCTAAACTGGGATTGCTTACACCCCCGGCAGTCCTACAATCCAAGCTTGATGCCCTCAATCTCACACAAATCATCAAGGACCCACCAGGTACAACCCCAAATCCGTAAACATGGGCACCCTAATAGACATTTCCTGACCAACCCTGCCCCAAATACACCTCTGCTGTCTTCAATCAAGTCTCAGCGATCACTGTCATTGCCTGTATCCGCCACGGGTCCGCGGTCAAACGACCACCCTCATCACTGTCAAACGTCCCTAAAACACTTCTGCGAGCAGGCCTTCTAATCGACCTGGCCCGGGTACCTGGAAGGAATTGACCTCATCCGTCAGTTGAGGATGCCTGGTCATTCTTTAAATGTTACTTCCTCACCATATTAGCAAAGCAACTCCGTTCAAAAATGCAGAACCAAGAACAGATATAGCCCTTGGTTCACTCCAGACCTGACTGCCCTCGACCAGCACAAAACATCCTGTGGCGAACTGCATATGCATCTGAAGAGCCGCCCCGCGATATGCACTGTTCAGGAAGTCAGGAACCAATACACGCAGTCATCAGGAAAGCAAAGGCCAGCTTTTCAAGCAGAAATTCGCATCCTGTAGCTCTAACTCCAAAAAGTTCTGGATACTGTAAAGTCCATGGAGAACAAGAGCACCTCTCCCAGCTGCCCACTGCACTGAAGCTAGGTAACAACGGTCACCCACCGATAAATCCGTGATAATCGAAGACTTCAACAAGCATTTCTCAATGGCTGGCCATGCCTTCCTCCTGGCGACTCCAACCTTGGCCAACAGCCCCGCCCCCCCCGCTGCTACTCGCCCAAGCCTCCCAGCTTCTCCTTTACCCAAATCCAGATAGCAGATGTTCTGAAAGAGCTGGAAAACCTGGACCCATACAAATCAGCTGGGCTTGACAATCTGGACCCCCTATTTCTGAAACTGTCCGCCGCCATTGTCGCACCCCCTATTACCCTGTTTTCAACCTCTCCTTCGTATCATCTGAGATCCCCAAGGATTGGAAAGCTGCGCCGGTCATCCCCCTCTTCAAATGGGGGAGACACCCTGGACCCAAAACTGTTACAGACCTATATCCATCCTGCCCTGCCTATCTAAGGTCTTCGAAAGCCAAGTCAACAAACAGATCACTGACCATCTCGAATCCCACCGTACCTCTCCCGCTGTGCATCCGGTTTCCGAGCCGGTCACGAGGGTGCACCTCAGCCACGCTCAAGGTACTAAACGATATCAAAACCGCCATCGATAAAAGACATTACTGTGCAGCCGTCTTCATCGACCTGGCCAAGGCTTTCGACTCTGTCCAATCACCATATTCTTATCGGCAGACTCAGTAAGCCTCGGTTTTTTCTAATGACTGCCTTGCCCTGGTTCACCAACTACTTGCAGACGAGAGTTCAGTGTGTCAAATCGGAGGCATGTTGTCCGGTCCTCTGGCAGTCTCTATGGGGTACCACAGGGTTCAATTCTCGGGCCGACTCTTTTCTCTGTATACATCAAATGATGTTGCTCTTGCTGCGGGCGATTCCCTGATCCACCTCTACGCAGACGACACCATTCTATATACTTCCGGCCCTTCCTTGGACACTGTGCTATCTAACCTCCAAACGAGCTTCAATGCCATACAACACTCCTTCCGTGGCCTCCAACTGCTCTTAAACGCTAGTAAAACCAAATGCATGCTTTTCAACCGTTCGCTGCCTGCGACCCCGCACGCCCGACTAGCATCACCACCACTGGACGGTTCCGACCTAGAATATGTGGACATCTATAAGTACCTAGGTGTCTGGCTAGACTGCAAACTCCTCCTTCCAGACTCATATCAAACATCTCCAATCCAAAATCAAATCTAGGAGTCGGCTTTCTATTTCGAACAAAGCCTCCTTCACTCACGTCACCGCCAAACTTACCCTAGTAAAACTGACTATTCCTACCGATCCTCGACTTCGGCGATGTCATCTACAAAATAGCTTCCAATACTCTACTCAGCAAACTGGATGCAGTTTATCACAGTGCCATCCGTTTTGTTACTAAAGCACCTTATACGACCCACTACTGCGACCTGTATGCCCTAGTCGGCTGGCCCTCGCTACAATGTTCGTCGTCAGACCCATGGCTCCAGGTCATCTACAAGGCTATGCTAGGTAAAGTGCCGCCTTATCTTCAGTTCACTGGTCACGATGGCTACACCCACCGCAGCACGCGCTCCAGCAGGTGTATCTCAATGATCATCCCTAAAGCTAAAACCTCATTTGGACGCCTTTCCTTCCAGTTCTCTGCTGCCTGCGACTGGAACGAATTGCAAAAATCTCTGAAGTTGGAGACTTTTATCTCCCTCAACAACTTTAAAAATCTGCTATCCGAGCAGCTAACCGATCGCTGCAGCTGTACATAGTCCATCTGTAAACTACCCCCAATTTACCTACCTCACCCCCCATACTGCTTTTATTTATTTAACTTTTCTGCTCTTTTGCACACAGTATCTCTTCTTGCCATGATCATCTGATGATTTATCACTCCAGTGTTAATCTGCTAAATTGTAATTATTCGATTTATTGCCTACCTCATGCCTTTTGCACACATTGTATATAGATTCTCTTTCTTTCTACCATGTTATTGACTTGTTTATTGTTTATCTCCATGTGTAACTCTGTGTTGTCTGTTCACATGCTATGCTTTATCTTGGCCAGGTCGCAGTTGCAAATGAGAACTTGTTCTCAACTAGCCTACCTGGTTAATAAAGGTGAAAAAAAAAAAAAAAAAAAAAAAAAATCTGAAGTTGTGGCAAAATGGCTTAAGGATCAACAAAGTCAAGGTATTGGAGTGGCCATCACAAAGCCTTGACCTCAATCCTATAGAACATTTGTGGGCAGAACTGAAAAAGCTTATGTGAGCAAGGAGGCCTACAAACCTGGCTCAGTTACACAAGCTCTGTCAGGAGGAATGGGCCAAAATTCCCCCAAAATATTGTGGGAAACTACCTGAAACGTTTGACCCAAGTTAAACAATTTAAAGGCAATGTTACCAAATACTAATTGAGTGTATGTAAACTTCTGACCCACTGGGAATGTGATGAAATAAATAAAAGCTGAAATAAATCATTATCTGCACTATTATTCTGACATTTCACATTCTTAAAATAAAGTGGTGATCCTAACTGACCTAAGACAGGGAATTTTTAAATTATTAAATGAAAAACTGAGTTTAAATGTATTTGGCTAAGGTGTATGTAAAATTCTTACTTCAACTGTATTTGGCATATTTCAGCATAGGATAGGTCAGATAACAATACTATATGCTTTTGAACAGTTCAATTATTTCAAAATCAAATCAAATCAAAGTTTATTTGTCACGTGCGCCGAATACAACAGGTGTAGACCTTACAGTGAAATGCTGACTTACAGGCTCTAACCAATGGTGCAAAAAAGGTATTAGGTGAACAAAAGGTAAGTAAAGAAATAAAACAGTAAAACGACAGTGAAAAATAACAGTAGCGAGGCTATATACAGTAGCGGGGCTATAAATGTAGCTAGGCTACATAGAGACACTGGTTAGTCAGGCTGATTGAGGTAGTATGTACATGTAGATATGGTTAAAGTGACTATGCATATATGATGAACAGAGAGTAGCAGTAGCGTAAAAGAGGGGTTGGCGGGTGGAGGGTGGGACACAATGCAGATAGCCCAGTTAGCCAATGTGCGGGAGCACTGGTTGGTCGGCCCAATTGAGGTAGTATGTACATTAATGTTTTGTTAAAGTGACTATGCATATATGGTAAACAGAGAGTAGCAGCAGCATAAAAAGAGGGGTTGGGGGGGGCACACAATGCAAATAGTCCGGGTAGCCATTTGATTACCTGTTCAGGAGTCTTATGGCGTGGGGGTAAAAACTGTTGAGAAGCCTTTTTGTTCTAGACTTGGCACTCCGGTACCTCTTGCCATGCGGTAGTAGAGAGAACAATCTATGACTGGGGTGCCTGTGGTCTTTGACACTGCCTGGTGTAGAGGTCCTGGATGGCCGGCAGCTTAGCCGCAGTGATGTCCTGGGCCATAAGCACTACCCTCTGTAGTGCCTTGCAGTCAGAGGCCGAGCAATTGCCGTACCAGGCAGTGATGCAACCGGTCAGGATGCTCTCGATGTTGCAGCTGTAGAACCTTTTGAGGATTTCAGGACCCATGCCAAATCTTTTTAGTTTCCTGAGTGGGAATAGACTTTGTCGTGCCCTCTTCACGAATCTCTTGGTGTGTTTGGACCATTCTAGTTTGTTGTTGATGTGGACACCAAGGAACTTGAAGCTCTCAACCTGCTCCACTACAGCCCCGTCAGTGAGAATGAGGGTGTGCTCGGTCCTCCTTTTCCTGTAGTCCACAATCATCTCCTTAGTCTTGGTTACGTTGAGGGAGAGGTTGTTATTCTGGTACCACCCGGCCAGGTCTCTGACCTCCTCCCTATAGGCTGTCTCGTCGTTGCCGGTGATCAGGCCTACCACTGTTGTGTCGTCTGCAAACTTAATGATGGTGTTGGAGTCGTGCCTGGCCATGCAGTCTTGGGTGAACAGGGATTACAGGAGGGGACTGAGCACGCACCCCTGGGGAGCTCCAGTGTTGAGGATCAGCGTGGCAGATGTGTTGCTACCTACCCTCACCACCTGGGGGCGGCCCGTCAGGAAGTCCAGGATCCAGTTGCAAAGAGAGGTGTTTAGGGCCAGGTTCCTTGGCTTAGTGATGATTTTTGAGAGTACTATGGTGTTGAACGTTGAGCTGTAGTCAATGAATAGCATTCTCACATAAGTGTTCCTTTTGTCCAGGTGGGAAAGGGCAGTGTGGAGGATGCACTAGAGGATTGCACATCTGGTGGATCTATTTGGGCGGTGATGCAAATTGGAATTGGGGTTCTAGAGTTTCTGGGAATAAGGGATGGTGTTGATGTGGTGCATTACCAACCTTTTCAAAGCACTTCTATGATGTACGGAACGTGAGTGCTACGGGTCCTGTAGTCTTTGTAGGCAGGTTGCCTTTGTGTTTTGGAGGCACAGAGACTATGGTGGTCAGGGACATTGTTAAAATGGTCGAGTCGGAAGACACTTGCCAGTTTGTCGCACATGCCGGTAGCACGACGTCCCCGGTAATCCGTCTGGCCCGCAGGGGCCTTGTGTATGTTGAGACTGTTTAAGGTCTTAGCTTCACTGTTGGCTACGGGAGCGTGATGCACACATGTCGTGTCCAACACGCTGATGGCTCTCTATGCATACTCAGTGTTGGCCTTTGCTCGAAGTGAGCATAGGAAGTTGATTTAGGTTCATATTGTAGGCTCGTGTGCACTGGGGTTAGTCATCTTGTGGTGTGGCTCCTTTGTCAGTCTGCAATAAGTTTGCATAGGACTCTGCGACATAAGAACGATGCGTTCAGTAGCCTGGTTGTAGTAATGATTCCATCGTAGCCTCATGTTTGATCGCTTGCCTGTTTGACTGGTTTGTGCAGCGAGGTGGATGGGGGTGGATGTATTGAATAAGGCAAAGCAGGATTTCTTGTAACTTCGGGTTAGAGTCCCACACCTTGAAAGCGGCAGCTCTACCCTTTAGCTCAGTGCGAATGTTCCTGTAATCATGGCTTCTGGTTGGGATATGTCTGGTCTCACTGTGTGGGGACGACGTCGTCGATGCACTTATTGATAAAGCAGCAACTTGATGTGGTGTACTCCTCAATGCCGTCAATAGAATCCGGAACATGTTCAGTCTGTGATAGCAAAACAGTCCTGTAGTTTAGCATTGCTTCATCTGACTTCACTTTTTTATAGACCGAGTCCTGGTGCTTCCTGCTTTAATTTTAGCTTGTAAGGCAGGAATTAGGAGGATAGAGTTGTGGTCGGATTTACAAATGGAGGGCAGGGAGAGGCTTTTTTTACACGCCTCTGTGTGTGTGAGTACGAGGTGATCTAAGAAATGTTTTTCCCTCTGGTTTGCACTTTAACATGTTGATGAATTTGATAGAACTGATTTAAGTTTCCATGCATTAAGTCTCCGGCCACTAGGAGCGGTCTGCGGCCTGCGGTGGTGGTGGTTTCCTGTTAGTTTATTTCCTTATACAGCTGACTGAGGTGCGGTCTTAGTTCCAGCATCTGTCTGTGGTGGTAATAAACAGCACGAAGGTTAGCTGAAAACTCTCTAGACAAGTAGTGTGGCCTGCAATTTATCAACATATATCTCTACTTCAGGCGAGATCAAAATCTAGAGACTTCTTTAGATTTCGTGCACAGCTGTCGTTTACAAATATGCACAACCGCCCCCCCCCCTCTCTTACAGAGTGGGTGCTGTTCTATCTTGCCAGTGCAGCGTATATCCCGCTAGCTGAATATCCATGATGTCATTCAGCCACGATTCCGTGAAACATAGGATATTACAGTTTTTGATGTCCCGTTGGTAGAATATTCGTGATCATACCTCGTCTAGTTTATTGTCCAATGATTGCACGTTGGTGAGTAGTATTGACGGTAACGGCAGCTTTCCCACTCGTCTTTTTCGGGTGCTGACCAGGAATCCGTCTCTTTGTCCTCTGTACCTGCGTCGCTTCCTCTTGCAAATAACGGGGATGTTGGCACTGTCGAGTGTTTGGAGAACGCCCTGTGCATCTTGCTTGTTGAAGAAAAAATCTTTGTCTAATCCGAGGTGAGTGATCGCTGTCCTGATATCCAGAAACTCTTTTTTGCTACGGTTGCAGAAACATTATGTACAAAATAAGTTACGAAAAACACATAATAGCACAATTGGTTGGGCGCCCGTAAAACTGCTGCCATTTCTTCCGACATTTTGGAACGACATTTTGGTTCACATGCTGATGTATTTTTTTATGATAAAAAAGAATTCACATTATCGTGTTTGTCTCTGCTTGGAAGAAACCCAAAGCTAAAGTGATGGTTGGTTGGGCTTATGTTCAGAGCAATTCAGAAATGCTTGAGAACAATGCAGTGATGTTCCAGCCACTTCAGCTGTTTTCCCATAGGAGAAAACATCCTCCGTCCTCCTCAATTAAAGGTGCCACCAACCTCCTGTGGTCTGGAGCCATGTTTTGTGCAACAGCAAGATAATGTTCTAACAATAGGATGGCGTGATTGCAGATGTTTGCGCCGACAGATATGGCAGCTTTGCTTCTAGCTCCTAAGCAATTTTGCAGTATTTCTTTTTTGTGTGTTATTTCTTACATTTTAGCCCAGAATTTTTTTTGTGTTATTACATACAGCCGGAAATAACTTTTGGATATCAGCGCGCCGATAACTCACCAGCATTAGTGTAACGGAGACGCTGGGAGTCAAGAAGCAGGTACAGGGGGTGAGTTTAATAATACAAGAAACTTGGAACGATACAAAACAAGACTGGCGTCTCGACATGAAACACATAATCCAAAACTGAAAGGGGGAGAGGGGGAGCGGGTATAGACATGACAAATACTTCTAGGAATTGAATCCTTTGTTTGTACCCCCCAGGGCAATTGAACTTATTCCAGAGGCTGCTCCAAAACACCACTGGCAGAGAAGAGGTATTCGGACTGGACTTCTTGTCACGATCGTGTGGAAGAGATTCGGACCAAAACGCAGCATGAGGAAAATAAGCCATCTTCTTTTAATTAAACGAACGAAGATGAACATGAAACGAAAACACTATTACAAACAAACAAAACAACAAATGATCGTGAAGCTAAATAACGCAAGTGCCCAGACGAGCAACAAACGTTAAACAAGACAACTACCCACAAAAGCCTACTGCCTATGGCTACCTTAAATTTGGCTCCCAATCAGAGACAAATGAATGACAGCTGTCTCTGATTGAGACCCAATCTAGGCAGCCATAGACATAACTAGACAACCTAARAATACTCTATCCCATACACATACAACACCCATAGACTAACCAAAACACACACAACATACAATGCCCACCCCAACTCACGCCCTGACCAACTAAACATAATCAAAATAACATAAAAATAGGTCAGGAACGTGACACTTCTAGTCTGACCCAGGAGGCGTGCACACCATCCACCGCTTCCGAGTATATTAATATTCTTTCTCAGGGTATTAAAGTAGATGAGCTCAGGGCGAGGATATCCTTCCAGAGAGACAGCAGGGATTGTAACATTCTCTGTTTCACAGAAACATGGCTCTATCAGGATATACTGTCCCCGTCCAGATGTTGTACCCACTGTGATCATTAAAACCTACCCAAACCAGAAAACCGTGAATAGATGGCAACATTCACGCTAAACTGAAAGCGCAAACCACTGCCTTTAACCATGGCAAGATGACTGGGACTCTGGCCGAATACAAACAGTGTAGTTATTCCCTCCGTATGGCAATCAAACAGGCAAAACGTCAGTATAAAGACAAAGTGGAGTCGCAATTAAACAGCTCAGACAAGAGATATATGTGGCAGGGTCTACAAACAATCACAGACTACAAAGGGATAGCTAGCTACGTCGTGGACATCAACGTCTTGCTTCCGGACAAGCTAAACAACTTCTTTGCCCGCTTTGAGGATAACACAGTGCCACGGACGCAGCCTGCTACCAAGGACTGTGGGCTCTGCTCCATGGCCGACGTGAGTAAGACATTTAAGCGTGTTAACCCTCGCTAGGCTGCCGGCCCGGACGGCATCGCTAGCCGCGTCCTCAGAGCATGTACAGACCTGCTGGCTGGAATGTTTTACTGACATATTCAATCTCTCCCTATCCCAGTCTGCTGTCCCCACTTGCTTCAATATGTCCACCATTGTTACTGTACCTAAGAAAGCAAAGGTAACTGAGCTAAATGACTATAGCCTCGTAGCACTCACTTTTGTCATCATGAAGTGCTTTGAGAGGCTAGTTAAGGATCATATCAACTCTACCTTACCTGACACCTAAGACCTACTTAAATTTGCTTACCGCCCCAATAGATCCACAGACGATGCCCTATCCCATCTGGACAAGAGGAATACCTATGTAAGAATGCTATTCATTGACTATAGCTCAGTATTCAACACCATAGTACCCCCCAAGCTTGTCATTAAGCTCGAGCCTTGGGTCTGAACTCCGCCCTGTGCAACTGTGTCCTGGTATTCCTGACGGGCTGCCCCCAGGTGGTGAAGGTAGGAAACAACACCTCCACTTTGCTGATCCTCAAAACAGGGGCCCCACAAGGGTGCGTGCTCAGCCCCCTCCTGTACTCCCTGTTTACCCATGGCTGRGTGACTACACAGGCCTCCAACTCAATCATCAAGTTTGCAGACGACACAACAGTAGTAGGCCTGATTACCAACAATGATGAGACAGGAAGGTGGTGAGAGGGCCGTGGGAGAGTGGTGCCAGGAAAATTATCTGTCACTCAACGTCAACAAAACAAAGGAGCTGATCATGGACTTCAGGAAACAGCAAATAGAGCACGCCCCTATCCACATCAACGGGACCACAGTGGAGAAGGTGGAAAGCTTAAAGTTCCTCGGCGTACACATCACTGACGATCTGAAATGGTCCACCCACACAAACAGTTTTTGTGAAGAAGGCACAACAGCGCCTCAGGAGGTTGAAGAAATTTGACGTGGCCCCTAAAACCCTCACAAATCTTTACAGATGCACAATTGAGAGCATCCTGTCAGGCTGTATCACCACCTCGTACAGCAACTGCATCGCCTGCAACTGCAGGGTTCTCCAGGTGTGGTCTGCCCAACGCATCACCGAGGGCAAACTACCTGCCCTCCAGGACACCTACAGCACCCGATGTCACAGGAAGGCCAAAAATATCATCAAGGACATCAACCAGCTTCTATCTCAAGACCATCAGACTGTTAAATAGCCATCATTATTCGGCTTCCACCCGGTTATGCAACCCTGCACCTTAGAGGCTGCTGCCCTACATATATACTGTACATAGACTTTGAATCTCTGGCCACTTTAATAATGTTTACATACTGGATTACTCATCTCATATGTATATACTCCATTCTATTCTACTGTATTTTAGTCAATGCCACTCTGATGTTGCTCAATCTAATATTTATATATTTCTTAATTCCATTCTTTTACTTTTAGATTTGTGTGTATTGTGAATTGTTAGATACTACTGCACTGAAGGACAGTTTTATTGCTTCTTTAATCAGAACAACAGTTTTCAGCTGCGCTAACATAATTGCAAAACAGTTTTCTAATGATTAATTCGCTTTTTAAAAAGATAAACATGGATTAGCTAACACAATGTGCCATTGGAACACAGGAGTGATGGTTGCTGATAATGGGCCTCTGTACGCCTATGTAGATATTCCATAAAAAATCTGCCATTTCCAGCTACAATAGTCATTTACAACATTAACAATGTCTACACTGTATTTCTTATCAATTTTATGTTATTTTAATGGACAAAATGTTTTATTTTCTTTCAAAAACAAGGACATTTCTAAATGACCAAAAACTTTTGAACGGTAGTGTGTATATATACAAAAACATCGAACAAGATGCCTTAGCGAATACCATTGGTGTTTAATATGAGTGTTTCAGCATAAATATCCCTTATATTTTTTTACACACTTTATTTATTTTAATTTGTTGTAAAACATATTGACATTCCTTACAACAAATAAAACCAGATAACACCAGATAAAAAAACTATTTATAAAAATACTGTATCAGTCCATTATACAAGGCTAATCCAAATATGTCTTTAATCTCTGTTGAAATGCCTGTTGCTAAATCCTGCTATTCAAACACCAGTGTAAGACCATTTAGATCCTGAAAGGCTGACAGACTGTATTATGTGGTCATTGTGGACAAGATAATCAGTTTTCACAGGATCACCTTCTCACCACAGATTATACACACACACACACACACACACACACACACACACACACACACACACACACACACCTTTACACTTGTGTTGGGTCGAATTTTCCCTATTTCCCTTAATTAATTGAACAATAGGTTTTTATAGTATGACTGATATTAACAGTCAATGTACTGTTATATCTGGATCTAATTGGCTCTATCTATACAGTAACTTTCAAGGAAAGGTTTACAATTCCCATAGTGATTCAATGTGAAAATGTGACTGTGGTCAGCATACCATAGTCAGGTGTATGACTGTTTTCTGCCACCCCTGGCTAGTTCAATAATTACAGGGATTGAAAGAGAGGGGTTGTTATGTTATGTCCCTCTAGCTGATCAGTTGATGCATTTATGATGATAAACAAGTTGGTCACGGATAACTTCAGAGCTGTGATTGAAACGCTTTGCAGGTTGAATGATGCTATATTGGTGTTATATTGGTGCATTGTATCCTTGCTATTGTGATCATTTACATGAATGGTTTTACAACACTTTAATAATAGGTTGACACTGATCACACCAGTTAACAATTTAATTTTAAGTGGATAATATGTGAACAGGGGACATGAGAGTCAAAAGGAGAGTTCAGGGTAGATTGTTCAGGGTAGATCGTTCATGGTAGATAGATTCAGTCTGATGACGGTGATGAATAAACAGGGCATCACACACATTAGATTTTGCAGTGCTAATTGTATCATAGAGAAGACCAGCGGGACTGATTAGTTTGTTTTCCCATGTTTCTGCTACCTGAGACCATATGTTTCTCTGTCTACATGTGCGTTAGTCTTGGGTAATGTATTTTGCCTTGATTCAATCACTCTGCTCTGGTGTCCCTGTGTGTGTCAAGGCACCTGAGTGACAGCAGGGATAATGCTTCTCTTCATGTGACGGATCCGCGTGTCACCGCCACAAGGCACCCAGGCAAATTGGAGTGGGGAAGGGAAATTAGGCGGCCCATAGGGATGTAGTCACACTGACAGGTCTTTTGGGATCATCTCACTGCTTTCAGGGGGATGAACAAGCTGGAGCACTTCCATCAGTGGGTACACACACACACTGGATTTCTATCTGCAAACAAAACATGCATCAACATGACTAAGAGCTATAATCCCTCAAATAGCAAAATTATGTTCTTTATTTTTGTGTATCAATTTTATAAATGGACCTTTATGTCTCTAGGGAATGCACCGTGAGCTTCAATTTCAACAGCATACAGTAGCCCTCACAAACTATTATTATCTGTAATGAGCGTGGTGTACATTTTAAGCTTGGAAGTATTTGCACTGCTTTTCAACACATCTTTTGTGTGTATTATTTTTTAGCTTTGAGGTCACATGCGAGCGCACATACAACACATTAGCTTTCTCCAACAATAAAATAACACATTTATCTTTTCTTCTTTTGTTTTGTCTCTCATTTCCAACAATGTCTCTTTCTTCTACAATTGCTGGCTGGAGGCAGGAAGATAGAGTATTTGTTTTCACCACCATCAGTTTCACAAAGCCAGGCCCATTTGTCAACAAGAGACATGATCTGAAGCCCTGCCCAGCCGCAGTTTGTTTTGTATTGATCACCTCTGTCACGAAAACCCTTTCTGCAGCTGACGGACACTTTCTTTGTTCTTCCCTCTGAATTGGTTTGGTTTTCCAGAACCTCCATATAGAAACTAAAGCTGACATTGTGGTGAGCTCTGAAGTTGGAACTATTTTCCAAAGGGTCTAGTAGCTGGAGGTCGATCACTGCCACTAATGCAGAGAAGGCTTATGGTGTGAAGGCAGAAAGAAACACGCAGCGAACTCAGACTGCCCTTTGCAAGGCTTTTAGTTTATCAAATGACCATGCGACTGCTTATAGCTAGATCAGCCACTGGGGGAAATCCATTCTCCCTCAGCAGAGAACGTGCTTCAGAAATATTTTAGTCTCACATTTATTTATTTCATCCATCAGGCTAAACATGCCAACAGACAAACAGTAGCCTCTGACGATGCAAAGTACCCACAATTCCGATCCTCATGATAGGCAGTATCCTCGAGACCTAGATTGTATCGTAGAGATCTAGACTGTATGATAGAGATCAAGGCTGTATCCTATAGATCAAGGCTGTATCCTAAAGATCTAGACTGTATCCTAGAGATGTAGGCTGTATCCTAGAGATCTAGACTATATCCAAGAGGTCTAGCCTGTATCCTACAGATCTAGGGTGTATCCTAGAAACCAAGACTGTACACTAAAGATGTAGGCTGTAGCCTAGAGATCTAGACTTGATGAAAGAGATCTAAACTATTCTAGAGATCCAGGCTGTATACTAAAGGTCTAGGCTGTATCCTAGAAATGTAAACTTTATCCTAGAAATGCTAATTGTATCCTAGGAATCTAGGCTGTATCAAAGAGATCTAGACTATATCCTAGAGATCCAGGCTATATCCTAGAGATCTAGACATTTTCATAGAGGACTACACCGTATCCTAGAGATCTAGACTGTATCCTAGAGATCTACACTGTAACCTAGAGATCTAGGCTGTATCCAAGAGATCTAGCCTTTATAGTAGAGATATAGGCTGTATCCGAGAGATCTAGGCTGCATCCTAGAGTTCTAGACCGTATCCTAGTGGCCTAGACTGTTTACTAGAGATCTAGACTGTATCCTAGAGATCACGTCTCTATACTATAGATCATGGCTGTATCCTTGACATGTAGACAGTATCCTAGAGATGTAGACTGTATCCTTGAGAAGTAGACTGTATCCAAGCAAACTAGGCTGTATCCTATAGATCTAGACTGTATCTTAGAGATCAAGGCTGTATCCTTAAAGATGTAGATTGTGTCCTAGAGATCAAGGTTGTAGCCTAAAGATCTAGACTGTATCAGCGATATCTAGCCTGTATCCTAGAGGTCTAGATTGTATCCCAGAGAATTAGCCGGTATCGTAGAGATCTAGGCTGTATCTGAGAGATCTAGACTGTATCCGAGAGATCTACACTGTATCCTAGAGATCTACACTGTATCCTAGAGATCGACACTGTATCCTCGAGACATTGGCTGTATCCTAGATGTCTATGCTGTACCCTGGTTAATTGGACTCTATCCCATAGATAGAGGCTGTATCCTAGAGGTCTAGGCTGTATCCTAGATGTATAGGCTGTATCCTGGAGGTCTAGGCTGTGTCCTAGAGATCTTGGTTGTATCCTAGAGATCTAGGCTATATCATATTGGCCTACACTGTATCCTAGAGATCTAGGCTGTATCCTAGAGATCTAGACTGTATCCCATAGATTTAGCCAGTATCCTAGAGATTTAGCCAGTATACTAGAGATCGAGGCTGTATCCTAGAGATCTAGACTGTATCCTAGAGATGTAGGCTGTATCCTATAGATCTAGGCTGTAGACTAAAGATCAAGACTGTATCAAAGAAATCTAGGCTGTAACCTAGATATCTAGACTGTATCCTACATGTGTGGGCTGTGTCCTAGAGATCTAGGATGTATCCTAGAGATCTAGACTGCATCCAAGATATCTAAACTGTATCCTATAGATATAGACTGTATACTCGAGTTCTATTCTGTATCCAAGAGATCTACACTGTATCCCCGAGACGTTGGCTGTATCCTGGATGTCTATGCCATATCCTAGAGAACTGGAATGTATCCCATAGTTAGAGGCTGTATCTTAGAGATCTTGGTTCTATCCTAGAGACTGTATGACTGTATGTGACTGTATGACTGTATCATATTGGCCTAGACTGTATCCTAGAGATCTACACTGTATCCTGGAGATCTAGGCTGTATCCTAGAGATAAAAGTTGTATCCTAGAGATAAAAGTTGTGTCCTAGAAATATAGCCTATATCCTACATATCTACCCTGTATCCTAGAAACATAGACTGTACACTAAAGATCTAGGCTGTAGCCTAGAGATCAATAATATTTCCTAGAATTGTAGGCTGTACTTTAGAGATCTAGATCTAGAGATCAAAGAAATCTAGGCTTTGGACTAGAGATCTCGACTTTATCAAAGAGATCTAGGCTGTATCTTGGAGATCTAGGCTGTATCTTGGAGATCTAGACTGTATCCGAGAGATGTGCCACAGGGTTCAATTCTCGGGCCGACTCTTTTCTCTGTATACATCATTGATGTCGCTCTTGCTGCGTGTGATTCTCTGATCCACCTCTACGCAGACGATACCATTCTGTATACTTCTGGCCCTTCTTTGGACATTGTGTTAACTAACATCCAGATGAGCTTCAATGCCATACATCTCTCCTTCCGTGGCCTCCAACTGCTCTTAAATGCAAGTAAAACTAAATGCATGCTCTTCAACCGATCGCTGCCCGCACAAGAACCTCCAGCATCGCTACTCTGGACGGTTCTGACTTAGAATATGTGGACAACTACAAATACCTAGGTGTCTGGTTAGACTGTAAACTCTCCTTCCAGACTCATATTAAGCATCTCCAATCCAAAATTAAATTTAGAATCGGCTTCCTGTTTTGCAACAAAGCATCCTTCACTCATGCTGTCAAACATACCCTTGTAAAACGGACTATCCTGCCGATCCTTGACTTCGGCGATGTCATTTACAAAATAGCCTCCATTACTCTACTCAGCTAATTGGATGCAGTCTATCACAGTGCCATCCATTTTGTCACCAAAGCCCCATATACTACCCACCACTGCGACCTGTATGCTCTCGTTAGCTGGCCCTCGCTTCATATTCGTCGCCAAACCCACTGGTTCCAGGTCATCTACAAGTCTCTGCTAGGTAAAGCCCCGCTTTATCTCAGCTCACTGGTCACCATAGCAGCCCCTACACGTAGCACACACTCCACCAGGTATATCTCACTGTTCACCCCCAAAGCCAATTCTTCCTTTCTCTGCTGCCAATGACTCTTATCTCCCTCACCAGCTTTAAGCACCAGCTGTCAGAGCAGCTCACGGATCACTACACCTGTACATAGCCCATCTGTAAATAGCCCATCCAACTACCTCATCCCCATACTGTATTTATTTATCTTGCTCCTTTGTACCCCAGTATCTCTACTTGCACATTCATCTTCTCCACATTCTACCATTCCAGTGTTTAATTGCTATATTGTAATTACTTCGCCACCATGGCCGATATATTGCCTTACCTCCCTTATCCTACCTCATTTGCACATGCTTTATATAGACCTTTTCTACTATATTATTGATTGTATGATTGTTTATTCCATGTGTAACTCTGTGTTTTTGTATGTGTCGAACTGCTTTGCTTTATCTTGGCCAGGTCGCAATTGCAAATGAGAACTTGTTCTAAACTAACCTACCTGGTTAAATAAAGTTGAAATAAATAAAATAAAAATAGGCTGTATCCTAGACATAAAAGTTGTATCCTGGAGATCTAGGCTGTGTCCTAGAGATCTAGACTGTGTCCTAGAGATCTAGACTGTATCCTAGAGATACAGACTGTATCCAAGAGACCTAGACTGTATCCTAGAGATCTAGCCAGATTCAACAATCTTTAGGCTGTTTCCTAGGGATCTAGCCTGTATCCTAGAGATCAAGGAAGTATCGTAGAGATGCAGACTGTATCAGAAAGCTCTAGACTGTATCCTAGAGATTGACTGTATCCTAGAGATTTAGGCTGTATCCAAGAGATCTAGGCTGTAGCCTATAGATCTAGACTGTTTCAAGGAAATCTAGGCTTTAACCTAGATATCTAGACTGTTTATTAGAGATCTAGACTGTATCCTAGAGATCTAGTCTCTATCCTAGAGATCAAGGCTGTGTCCTTGAGATGTAGACTGTATCCAAGAGATATAGGCTGTATCATAGAGATCAAGACTGTGTATGAGAGATCAAGGCTGTATCATAGAGATCAAGGCTGTATCCTAGAGATCTAGACTGTATCCTAGAGATCTATACTGCATCCTAGAGATCTAGATTGTATCCTAGAGATCTTTACTGTACCCTGGAGATCTACACTGAATCCTAGAGGTCTAGGCTTTATCCTACAGATCTAGCATGTATAATAGGTATATAGGTTGTGACTTAGAGACCTTTACTGTGTCCTACAGATCTAGACTGTATCCTAGAGATCTAGACTGTATCCTAGAGATAAAAACTGTGGCCAAGAGATCTAGACTGCATCATCGAAATCTAGTCTGTATTCTAGAGATCTAGATTGTATCCTAGAGATCAAGACTGTGTCATAGAGATCTAGTCTGTATTGTAGAGATCTAGACTGTTTCCTAGAGATAAAGACTGTAGCCTAGTTATGTAGGCTGTGCCCAAGCGATCTAGGCTGTATCCTAGAGATCTAGCCTGTATCCTAGAGATCTAGATTGTATCCTAGATATCAAGGCTGTATCGTAGAGATGTAGACTGTATTAGATAGATCTAGACTGTATCCTAGGGTATTAGACTGTATCCTAGAGATGTAGGCTTTAACCAAGAGATATGGGCTGTAGCCTAGAGATCTAAACTGTATCCTAGAGATCTAGTCTGTATCCTAGAGATAAAGGCTGTATCCAGGAGACCTAGACCGTATTCTAGAGATCAAGGCTGTAGCCTAGAGATACGACAGTACCAACAATATATTGGCTGTAACCTAGAGATCTAGCTTGTGTCCTGGATATCTAGATTGTATCCTACAGATTTAGGCTGTATCCAATAGTTCAAGGCTGTAGCCTAGAGATCAAGACTATATCCTAGAGATCTAGTCTCTATCCTAGAGATCTAGGCTGTCTCCTAGAGATCTATGCTGTATCCTAGAGATCTAGGAAGTATCCTAGAGATAATAGTTGTGACCTAGAGATAATAGTTGAATCCTTGAGATCTAGGCTGTGTCCTAGAGATCTAGACTGTATCCTAGAGATCTAGGCTGTATCCTAGAGATCTAGGAAGTGTCCTAGAGATCTAGGCTGTATCCTAGAGATAATAGTTGTATCCTTGAGATATAGGCTGTGTCCTAGAGATCTAGACTGTATCCTAGGGATCCAGACTGTATCCTAGAGATCTAGACAGTATCAACAATATCTAGGCTTTATCCTAGAGATCTAGCCTGTATCCTAAAGATCTAGATTGTGTCCTAGATATCAAGGCTGTACAGTATAGATGTAGACTGTATCAAAGAGCTCTATCCTAGTATCCTAGAGAATTAGAATGTATCCTAGAGATTTAGGGTGTATCCAAGAGATCTAGGCTGTAGCCTATAGATTGAGACTGTATCAAAGAAATATATTCAGTATCCTAGATATCTAGACAGTATCTTAGATATGTAGTCTGTCTCCTAGAGATCAAGGAAGTAGCCTAGAAATCTAGACTGTATCAAAGGAATCTAGGCTGTAACCTAGATATCTAGACTGTTTATTAGAGATCTAGACTGCATCATAGAGATCCATTCTATATAATAGAGATCAAGGCTGTGTGCTTGAGATGTAGACTGTATCTAAGAGATATAGGCTGTATCAAAGAGGTCAGGACTATTTACTGTATCCTTGAAATCTAAACTGTATCCTAAAGATCTAGGCTGTACCCTGGAGATATAGACTGTATCATAGGGATATAGGTTGTATCGTAGAGACCTAGACTGTGTCCTACAGATCTAGGCTGTAGGCTGGAGATAGACTGTATCCAATAGATATAGGCTATATCCTAGAGATCTAGACTGTGTCCTAGAGATAAATACTGTAGCCAAGGGATCTAGACTGCATCAATGAAATCTAGGCTGTATTCTGGAGATCTAGACTGTATCCTAGAGATCTAGACTGTATCCTAGAGATCTAGGCTGTATCCTAGAGATCTAGGGTGTATCCTAGAGATCTAGACTGAATCCTAGAGATCTAGGCTGTATCCTAGAGATCTAGACAGGTTCCTATAGATCTAGCCTGTATCCTAGAGATATAGTCTGTGTCCTAAAGATCTAGGCAGTAGTCCAGAGATCTTGACTGTGTCAAGGAGATCAATGAAGTACATCCTAGAGATCTAGACTGTATCCGAGAGATGTAAGCTGTATCCTGGAGATATAGACTGAATCCCAGAGATATAGGCTGTATCCTAGAGATCTAGGATGTGTCCTGGAGATCTAGACTGTATCCTAGCGGCCTATACTGTTTACTAGAGATCTAGATTTCTTGACTGTATGCTAGATATATTAACTGTATCCTAGAGACATAGACTGTATCCTGGAGATCTAGACTGCATCATATTAATCTAGATTGCATCCTAGATATCTAGACTGTTTCCTTGAGATCTAGACTGTATCCTAGATATCTATACATTATCCAAGAGATCTAGGCTGTATCCTAGATTTCTAGGCTGTATCCTAACGATCTAGACTGCATCTTATTGATCTAGATTGCACCCTAGAGACCTAGACTGTATCCTGGAGATGTAGACTGCATCCTAGAGGTCTAGGATGTACACTGGAGATCTAGGCTGTATAGTAGGGATCTAAGTTGTTTCCTGGAGACCTAGACTGTATGACAGAGATGTAGGCTGTATCTTAGAGTTCTAGGCGTTATCATAGAGATATATACTGTATCCTGGAGATCTAGACTGTATTCTAGCGGCCTAGACTGTTTACTAGAGATCTGGACTGTATCATAGAGATCTAGTCTCTATCCTAGAGTTCAAAGCTGTGTCGTTGAGTTGTAGACTGTATACAAGAGATCTAGGCTGTATCCTAGAGATCAAGACTGTATCCTAGAGATCTAGACTGAATTCTAGAGATCTAGATTGCATCCTAGAGATCAAGAATGTATCCTAGAGATCTAGACTGTATCCTAGAGATKAAGACTGTCTCCCCAAGACCTAGATCATATCCTAGAGATCTAGACTGTATCCTAGAGATCTAAAATGTATCCTAAAGATATAGACTTTATCCTCAAGATATATTCTGTGTCATAGAGATCTAAACTATTTACTAGAGATGTTGGCTGTATCCAAGAGAAGTAGGCTGTATCCAAGAGAAGTAGACTTCATCCTACAGATGTAGACTGTATCTTAGAGATCTAGCCTGTATCATACAGATCTAGACTGTATTCTAGAAACATAGACTGCACCCTAAAGATCTAAGCTGTAGCATAGAGATCAAGTCTTGATCAAAGAGAACAAGGCTGTATCCTAGATATCCATGCTGCATCCTAGAGATATAAGCTGCATCCTAAAGATATAGGATATATCCTACTGATCTAGACTATATCCTAGGAATCTAGACTGTATCAAAGAGATCCAGACTGTATCCTAGAGATGTAGATTGTATCCTAGAGACCTAGACTGTATCCAAGAGATCTATGCAGTATCCTAGAGTTCTAGACTATATCCTAGACATCTAGACTGTATCCTAGAGATCTAAGATCTATCATAGAGATCTAGACTGTATCCTAGACATCTAAATTGTATCCTAGAGATTTAGGCGGTATCCTATAGAACAAGGCTGTATCCTAGAGAACTCAACAGTATCCTGGAGATCTAGGTTCTGTCCTAGAGGTCTAATGAATGTAGACAATCATGTGCAGCAAATGTATTATTCACACTGATTTCTGTACTGCCCAGCTCTTCTCTACTCTCCATAACTTAACGTCCCTGATTACCATAATTTTGGCCTAAAACAGATGGTCAAATCTCTCCTGATGGAGGGGTCACACATGACAGTGTTCTACCCTTGTTGTCATCTGCCCTCCTGCCTCCCTCCACTTTGTTCCTTTCTGGAAAATTGCAATACTCAACTGTGAATAATAATCAGGGAGAGGATCGGTGGAGGTATCGCTCCCCGTCACAGTCGGTGAACGGGTGATAGTCCCTGACAACATTGATGTCACCAGACTAATCTGCAAAAGCAAGCACAGGCAAAATGATTACTTATGCGCATGTGGTGGCAGGTGTTCCCCTGTGATTGGCGGTCACACTCCCCATAGGCCATTAGAGGTTTATCAGAGGTCTGCCAGCCAGGGGCTTGGCTGCTGGGACTCACAACAGATTAAGGCAGTTTCATTGCATTAACACCAGCCTGTGCTAATTTTGAGCGGAGCAGGGTGCTCTCACCTCCCAAAGGAACATGTGAGACATTTAAAAGATAAATGTGCTCTGAACTAAAACCCTCCACAGGGAAATAAGACAAGGTGTGTCTGACTGTGATACCCAATGTGGCATCACCCAATGTGGCAACATCCTCTGTGGCTAACACACAAAGCCTTGGGATTACATCACCGTGGTGACATATCATCACACGTCCCCATAAGCCCCTACTCCCAGATCCCAGAAACGATAAGGTTAGGACATGACCCCCATTTAAACCGAGGACTCAGTTATAACAAGGATTCACATTACGCCGGAATTGCTGTAGATTCCCTTTTCTATATGGTTCAGAGCACTGAGTGTTCAGAGCGTCTGCATCTGCAATGGGAACCCCCAGCTGTGCCAATGTGCCTCTGTGTCCTGAGATGGAACACATAAATGACATTGTAGCTGTTAGATCTGAAAAGATAGAGGGAGACTAGTAGCCCGGCAGCAGATGGATTGGTCAGCCTTATTAACCGGAAATATAATCGTACACTAGGAGTGAAAAGGGTATACATAAACTCCTGGCTTGCAAACCAATATTTAATTTAGAAATGGTTAAAATTAGGGTAAGGGCTAGGGTCAAGGTTAAGGGTTTGGTTAAGGTTAAGGTTAGTTAAGGCAAGGGTCCGTTTTAGATTTTGGTTAGTCATTTTGCAGGTCAACAGTCTCCTTATAGCCCCAGTAGGAGTGTGGTGGGATGGGAAGTGTAAGCATACCAGTAAACCTGACAGGCCCATGGCAGAGATTTGTAGCATAATGGCCCCTATCAATAAAAGATGAACCATTAAATCCAACCCAGGTCATGCCTTTA
This sequence comes from Salvelinus sp. IW2-2015, assembly GCF_002910315.2. Lineage (NCBI taxonomy): Eukaryota > Metazoa > Chordata > Actinopteri > Salmoniformes > Salmonidae > Salvelinus > Salvelinus sp. IW2-2015. Next base: position 29,244,701 of record NC_036862.1, read on the forward strand.
GTCCTTCAAATCATAAATACAGTATATGCACAATTTAATTTTTGAATATTTGTTTTAAAAGATTGATGAAGGCTTTGCTCTCCAGTGGATACTCAAGGACATCTCTTTTGACCCTAGGAAGTTTTTGAAGTCTAAAAGGCAGGTCAACCACCAATGCCCTTGTTAGCTTTGTTAACAGTCTCTCCAAAGACACCAAGCATGGTTTGCTCATTGGTAGCCACAGAGTTCAGCAAAGCATTTGACAGGGTTAACCACACTACTGTCATAAAATATCCTGTCAATGGGGATGAGACCTGAAATAGTCCCATGGATGTGTGACTTTAGTCCCTCACATGTGGGGTGACCCATGGGACCTTACTTGACCCTGTCCTTTTCCGTGCCCTCATCATTGATGCTGCACATGAAGCTGCCAACCCTGTGTGGAAATATGCCAATCACATGAATCTGCTTGAATCCAGGAAACTGCAGTAACCATCATCAATGCAGAAGCAACTGGATGAGATGAGCAGCTGGACCGCTACCAATGACATGCTCCTCAATGAGAAGAAATGTGTAGTGATGCGTGTCACCTTCTATAAAAAAAAAATGCATCACCCCTGTTCATCAACCTCCTCTCAGAGACATCAAAGTTCAGGGTGCTGGGTCTCACTGTCCAGCAGGACCTGCACTGGAGCAGCCAGATTGACACCATGACCACAAACGCCAGCATGAAGCTGTTCCTCTTCAAGAGCACGAAGCGCTTCTCTGTAACTACATCAAGCCTACTGTCCATCTACATCGGCTATGTAAGACAAGTTCTGGAGTACAGTACCTTGCAAAAGCATTCATCCCCCTTTGCGTTTTTCCTATTTTGTTGTATTAAAACCTGTAATTTAAATGGATTTTTATTTGGATTTCATGTAATGGACATACACAAAATAATCCAAGTTGGTGAAGTGAAATGAAAAAAATTACTTGTTTCAAAATTGAAATTCAAAATTCAACCCCCCACCAAAAACGGAAAAGTGTGCGTGCATATGTATTCACCCCCTTTGCTATGAAGCCCCTAAATAAGATCTGGTGAAACCAATTACCTTCAGAAGTCACATAATTAGATTGCACACAGGTGGACTTTATTTAAGTGTCACATGATCTGTCACATGATCTCAGTATATATAAACCTGTTCTGAAAGGTCCTAGAGTCCGCAACACCACTAAGCAAGGGGTACCACCAAGCAAGTGTTACCATGAAGACCAAGGAGCTCTCCAAACAGGTCAGGGACAAAGTACAGATCAGGGTTGGGTTATAAAAAAATATCCAAAACTTTGTACATCCCACAGAGCACCATTAAATCAATTATTTTAAAAAGGAAAGAATATGGCACCACAACAAACCTGCCAAGAGAGGGCCGCCSACCGAAACTCACGGACCAGGCATGGAGGGCATTAATCAGAGGCAACAAAGAGACCAAAGATAACCCTGAAGGAGCTGCAAAGCTCCACAGCGGAGATTGGAGTATCTGTCCATAGGACCACTTTAAGCCGTACATTCCACAGAGTTGGGCTTTACGGAAGAGTGGCCAGAAAAAAGCCATTGCTTAACTTCTCTAGGATAGGGGGCAGCATTTTCACTTTTGGATAAATAGCGTGCCCAATTTCAACTTCCTTCTACTCATCCCCAGAATAGAAGATATGCATATTATTAGTAGATTTGGATAGAAAACACTCTGAAGTTTCTAAAACAGTTTGAATCTTGTCTGTGAGTATAACAGAACTTATGTAGCAGGAAAAACCCAGAGGACAAACCATTCAGATCCCACCTCTCCTAGAGAGGTTAAAGAAAAACATAAGCAAAGACATTTGGTGTTCGCCAAAAGGCATGTGGGAGACTCCCTAAACATATGGAAGAAGGTACTCTGGTCAGATGAGACTAAAATTGAGCTTTTTGGCCATCACTAGAGATATCCCTCTAGTGGTGTGGGGGCTGTGCTTTGGCAAAGTCGGTGGGGTTATATCCTTCCTGTTTGGCCCTGACTGGGGGTATCATCGGATGGGGCCACAGTGTCTTCTGACCCCTCCTGTCTCAGCCTCCAGTATTTATGCTGCAGTAGTTTATGTGTCGGYGGGCTAGGGTCAGTTTGTTATATCTGGAGTACTTCTCCTGTCTTATCCGGTGTCCTGTGTGAATTTAAATATGCTCTCTCTAATTCTCTCCTTCTCTCTTTCTTTCTCTCTCTCGGAGGGCCTGAGCCCTAGGACCATTTTATTTTATTTATTTTTATGGTGCTAGCTTCGTTAGCTGCAAGCTAGCTGTGAGGATCAGAAGTGGTGGCTCAGGGATTACGGCAGGAATCCGGCGTTGTTGTCGAGAGACAGTCG
>NC_036862.1:29251315-29288230 GCF_002910315.2 Salvelinus sp. IW2-2015
TCCGATGCTGGTAAATTGGTGAGTAATATCCAGGCTAATAACAGGGCTGGTGTCTGTGCAGAAGGTAAAAGCTGCAAGCAGCGGCTAAAAATGGCTAAGTAGCTTGTAGCTGATTAGCTGGTTAGCTACTGGGGGTTCTTGAATGTGTTCCAAAGTTAAAAATAATAGCGATTCCGTATCACATTGGGTGAGGTAGGTTACCGGAAGGTATAATCGAATTAAAAAATCGAAAAGAGATAGAATTAAAAAWATATATATATATACAAGAACTACGAAAAAATACAAACGTACACGAGAGGACTAAACAAACACGTCTACACTGCTACGCCATCTTGGAATTGAAGTCAATGTACCCAGGACAGAGGATGGAAGCTAGCTGTCCTCCGGCTACGCCATGGTGCTACCCTACAGACTGCTGTTGAGGCTACTGTAGACCTTCTTTGCAAAATAGTGTGTTTTAATCAATGATTTGGTGACGTGATTATATTTAGAATAGGTTTATCTAAAAAAGGATAACTTTTAAATGTTTTCCTTCAAAAAAATGAAATTCACAGAGGATGGTCCTTCCCTTCCTCCTCTGAGGAGCCTCCACTGTACTAATACTACTACTACTACTACTATAACTACTACTTCTACTACTACTACTACTGCAATATAGGCAGTAAAGAGTTAAAGAGAGAAGCATAAACAGGAGAATACTGTATTTGCCTCATTCGTTCATCTGCAGCTGAGTGTATTGAGTATTCACTGACCCATTGATGATTATTTTTCACCTCGCATTTCTGCAAGCTCAGTTGAACCGTCTTAACAATCCTATAATGAGCCATTAATGAGTGAGACTGAATGTTAAGTGCCAGATGCACTGTCCTTTCACCTCATAAGTTGTGATTACGCTTCAGAAATTAATTACATTTCTTGCATGATAATAAAGCCAGAAACTCCTAGATGCTTCAAAGACAAGCAGTTTCAATGTTCAATAATCAGGATAACTCTGCAGCACTTTACAGCAGCAACTCAAAGTATTGTATTCCATGACTTGGAATTACTATTCAATGTAATAGAGTTGAGGAATCAAACATTTAAGTCCAGAACCAGGTAACATTAAGATTCCATCACGGATTCTGAGAAACAATCCAATCGATACCGTGGACATGGACATTGCTATTTACAGCATGTTTCTATTTAATCAAACTGGACGCAAATTTCATGTTCTTCCCGTTTTGTGTCTTGTCCATCGGGAAAATAGTTATAGTAGCGGTTGAAAATGATTCTGTGCTTTGGTAAAGAATCGCTACTCAATGTTCTGCTTGCCATTGACATGTATTAGCCCCTTGACAGGAGCTGTATATATAACAGCAGGACTAATGCAAGGATCAGAAAGCTATATCTTGTCAAAATCATTATCGTGTCATATTATTGCCAACATGTATGATGTTTGATGACAAAGTACATTGCTGTCTAATCCAATTAATTAATTTGAATTTAGTGAGGTCCAGAAATATAAAAAATTAGAGCAAAGAGCAGGACTATAGAGCTCACAGTAGACCAGTAACATTAACGAGTTCTCTAGATCATCATATTGTAACCTTGGACTGATTGTCCTTTGCCTAGGGAAACTGTAGCATTGCATGTTTCTGTGACATTGCCTCCTGGTGAGTCAGCACAGCTCTCCACTGTCCTAATGTTATCTGCTCTGTCTTCTCCCACCCAGTGATGATTCAGTCCTGGCCTGTCTGTCCTAGATCTGTCTGTTTGCTGCACTCTCTTTCAGATCCTCAGTGATTCCAGAGGTCTCAGACTGCTGACTTAGCCTCTGGCTACACAAGCCCAAAGGCGCAGGCTGTCCATGGCTATGCACGGATAAGCAGGATTTCATGAGTGTCCCCAGCCGGACTGTTGGCATGGGTTGTTAAGGCCATGAAAAAAAAATTGGCTAAAGTTACTTGAGTCACCTTCTAAGACGCTACTGCAGTACAATTATGCTCAGAGCTTTTTGGGAAAATTAAAAAAATATATAATAATAATAGTACACGAGAGGGCATGGGTTGTGACTTTTTTAGCACAGCTGTGCTGCGGTCGTACGTACTAGGAGAAGCCGAGTACATATAGCCTATGTACTTACCACAAATGCCTAATTTGCTGAGTTTGCCGTATTGTACAGTGCTCGCCATTACCCTTGTTTTGTATCTACTACATTAGCACAGCCAACTTGATCACAATTCTAGTTCCAAGTGAGGGTCAATTTGAAGAAAAATGAAAAAGTGTGCTGATTTATTGGCACATTGAACCATGTCGCAAGCCATAGTTTAAAAACTCTGTGGGTAGTGCTAAAACAATGACGTCATATATCAGGTCCATAACATCTGAATCTTTATGCACCTTCACCACTGGGATATCTGCACTGGAGACAGGAGATGAAAATAAGTAGGAAATAAGTATGAGTTGAGTCGCATACAGCTATGAATCTCAGATGAGTGTTTGTTCTTTGTCTCTTATACTTTGACTGGTTATGTTTATTTTTGTAAATCCTAACATGCGCACATGCTGGAGGTCACATACCGTGTGTGCTGTGCTCTCAATTTCAAGATGTGTTTACCTTGCCTTTCTTGGCACATGGATCTTATGACTAAAGCTGAAAATAGAAAGCTGCAGAATCACATTTCCCTCTGCCTGCCATCTAATAATGTACCTTTGGCTTGTCTGTTTGAGTGCTGATAGAGGTGACATTGACATTGGCCAAGGTTTTGGCAGAAGTTCCTCTGTCCGCGAAGGCTGTACTGCTTCATGGGGTTGGAGAGAGGAGGGAGCTTACGTCACCACATATCCTTTKAAATCTGTCTGTCAGCACAACCACACATGAATCAACTGTCCACAGCAACTACCTACTCATGGGATATGGCTCCTGGTTTATAGCGCCTCAGAAAAACAAGCTTAGAGCTAGATACTTTCCCCCCTCTGTAATTGGCTTTAATGTGTTCAGTATTCCCCTTTTTAACCTCTGATTCATATGAATACCAAATGTTGACTCACTACCTCGGTTTTAGCCATTCAGTACATGTGAGGGCACAAAGTTAATCTCTGATGCAGAGTTGTTACCCCCAAATATTTTTCATAAACAATTTCAATGAAGGTGTTATTCCCTGGGGTCATAGCTTTTTGTTATTATTCAAATGAATCTTGAGATCTGGGGATATGAACACTTTTCTACACTGTGATTTTATAGGCAATATCCACCGTGCCTCCCCATACCTTGGCAATTATTTAGCTGCCACATTGGGAGTGAATTGTTTACCTCTTTATTTTCGCTCTCATGAGCATAAATGCCTTTTACACATCAACGAGAGACAAAAAGAACAGTGCCAGGGAACTGCGGGAACAGATCCATGAATTGAACTTTAAAGCAATTTCATTTTCATACAATTCCACTGAGTCTGGGAGTGTAATGTGCTCTCTCTGTGTGCTATCTGATATTGAACCTGATAATGGACTTAATTTCATTCCTCTCCATCACAGCCATATCAAATATGACAACCATTTTCAGGCACATTCTGAGAAATGGGATGTTGTTGCATATGAATGCAAATTGTACATTAACACACAGCCGTCGTATACAGATAGGGAACATCCTAACTTCCTCACAACCCCAGCCCACACTTGTAGCCTGTTCCGTGTTCAGAAAAACATTCACCATCAAAACCGTGTTTGAGGGGTCAGCATTTGTGATTAAATGAATAGGTGATTTCATTTTTAGAGTGCTGCTTGCTATTTCCTGGCAGTGCCTGATGTGTATTGTAGGCATCTGATATGCTGCACCTCGTGGAGCGGGAGGCTAATGTGCTTGGATTACTCACCATTATACCTACAGCCCTCAGTGGATGGTCTGCAGCACTTACTGTACAGAACCACTGCACACACACAACAAGATCCAGGTGCTAGATGACAGAAGAGAAATAGTGAGAATGTTTTTAATTCTTAAAAGCCTAAGGGTGGGTTGCACCAACATGGATTAACTCTTAAACTTGGTTAAATCAATGGTTAATCTATTAATCTTGTTGCACCAAATTTTAAACCTAGTTTTCAATTAATCCTAATTAAATTAAATCCTTCCTCTAATCTGAGTTTAGTTTTCAATTTAAACCTAGATTAATTTTAGGCCTGTTGCTCAATTAATGTAATCATAGATTAGAGATTAATTCTAAACTGCCACTTGAGGTGTCTTAACTGACAAAATGTCAGCATATCTATCTATCTTCTTTTGGAGAGACCAAAAGAAGTTACTCAGAGTTTTATGATAATTAACTCATTATTAGTAGGCTATTTACGTGCCCATTTTGTACAGCAATTGAATTGGGGCTTCTCTGTTGATCCTTTACATTTGTCGCATAAAATGACCCAGGTGTCTTACTTCTTTTTGACAGTCATGTTGTCTGTCTTTTTATCCTCCAGTATATTACTAAATTCCTCAATCAGCTCCGACAATATTTTTTTTTCATAAGCGGAGAAATTTGAACTTCTTTGACGTGCCATGATCAGGTGGCTAGTGGACAAATAATCAATGGCTAAATAATGTTAAGTAATGACAATAGAAAATCATATTGTATGCTAGTTAGCTTGGTTTATAAACTAGCTAGCTATAGTATGTAACGTTAGCAAACAAATTTGTTTTCTGTCTAGTACTGGCAAATAACAGATTTTATTTCAAATCAGCCAACCCATGAGAACCTTTCACGATGGAGTTGCAGTAGTTCTAACGTTACATTGTTATTATTTTATCAAGGAACAGCAACTTTGTGGCCTCATTTGTCAAGAAGGCTAGCTACTTCGTTTCAACTCACAAAATACCTCATATATTGGTGTAACATGTCAATAATTATAGTTTAAAACTGTTAATCATAGATTTACTGATCCCGATTTAACATTAGGTGGTGCAACACATCTCTGATTAATTATCAACCTAGATTAGCTCTTATCCTAGATTAATTTAAACCATGTTGGTGCAACCCACCCTAAACCGTTGGGGGGGCCACATTAGTTATAAAAAAATATATGGCCTTCACTACTATAGCCCAAAGAAACGCATTGAATAACACATTCATAAATTGGAAAAAAGACAAAATATGAATCCTAAGAAACAAAGTTTTGAAGGGTTAGTCCTATATCTAGAAGATATGAGAAAGCTCAGGACATTTTGTTCTTTTTTTTTACACATATTTTACACTCGCCTTTTTTGGGTAGTCACAAAACTACTTTCATACTTCCATAAAAAAAATTGAAAAAAGTACTGTTTACCTTCAGATGATTTATGGGGGTCGTAGAGAAAAACGGAGAACCATTGTGTTCGTGAGAATCTCCCCTTTCCACAGTCGGGTCACTCAACGCTACAGACGTTTTCAGGATGTTTCATGGTCTGAAAAACACCGTCCTAGCTCTGCCACTTTTCATTGCAGATGTGGAAGTGTGACATTTTTCTTTTATTTAACTAGGCAAGTCAGTTTCAAACAAATTCTTATTTACAATGACGGCCTACACCGGCCAAACCAATTGTGCTCTGCCCTATGGGACTCCCAATCACGGCCAGTTGTGATACAGCCTGGATTCGAACCAGGGTGTCTGTAGTGACACCTCTAGCACTGAGATGCAGTGCCTTAGACCGCAGTGCCACTCGGGATTGAGACGCATCCAATGCAAAAGAAAAGTTGATATCTTTAGCTAAACTGACAGGGATTTTAGATTGACGAACAAGTGTGTCAAAGGACTCCAGGGGGTTAAGGGATAGATTTGTCTTAGTATTGTGCAGATCAAATGTACAGAAGAAAGTGTGTATTCATGTCCATGGAGCTTCATATCCACAACCTGGCTCAACCCTAACCCTAGCCATAACCCTAACCCTAGCTTCATATCCACACCTTAACTCAATCCTAAACCTAGCCGCCTATAACCCTAACCCTAGTCCTAGATTTATGTCCACACCCCAGCTTAACCGTTACCCTAAAACAAACCCTAACCATAACCCTTTGGTTTTTATCTTTCCCAATTTCCAAGCAGCCTAATAATAATCATGCTAGATTAAAACACACTATCACGACTCCCGCCGAAGTTGGCTCCCCTGCCTGTTCGGGCAGTGCTCGGAGGTCGTCGTCACCGGCCTACTAGCTGCTACCGATCCCTTTTTCCTTTTCTGTTAGTTTAGTCTTATTAGTTGCACCTGTTCCTATTTGTGTTTTCTTGATTTTCTAGCCTATTTAAGCTTGTTAGGCTTGTTAGGGATTATTTTGTGTTCACGTTTAGTGTTGGCTGTGGTTTTGTGCTCCGGACCGTTTTTACCCTGTGTTTTGGGTTGGTCAGTGTTTTTCGCCCTGTGTTTGGGCATGACCGTTTGTGCCGGAATAAAGTGCCTATTTTCCTTGAACCCTCTGCTCTCTGCACCTGACTCCTACCTTCCACTCCTATTCAACCATGACACACACACTGTAAGTATTTTCCATGCAGCTCGGATGCACGCCCCTGCAGAGAGGAATGAGATAAATCTGATCACAGATCAGAGACCCATGGAATTAAGTCGTGACCAAAGCTAACAATGGCGTTCAGCCTTGTGTTCAGCTCAAAAGAGCAAGGAACACAATGGGCACAGACATAAGTTCAACATCTAGTTTTGATTTTCATTTGGTTGAGTTGTCAACTAATGTGAATTCAACGTGAAATCAACAAACAATTTCACAATGTCATTGGATTGAGGTTGAAAGTTGGGTGAAAACAAGACGAAATGCCTCTCAAGTTGATTACTTTTTGCAAATCCAATCAATTTTCCACATTGATTCAATATCATCACATTTTTTCAGTTGAAATGAGGTGGACACAACATTGATTCAACCCGGGTTTGCCTAGTGGGAAGTTTGCACATTAGCAGCTATTGTCTACTCTAGTTAAACTTCCGGGTTGGAGCGAGCGGTCGCATTCGCACTTTGGTCCGCAAGTAGTATAACTTTTCATTACATTTCATTACATTTCATTATGTAATGAAATGTACATACGGGACATGGTCCCGTGTGGCTCAGTTGGTAGAGCATGGCGCTTGCAACGCCAGGGTTGTGGGTTCATTCCCCACGGGGGGACCAGGATGAATATGTATGAACTTTCCAATTTGTAAGTCGCTCTGGATAAGAGCGTCTGCTAAATGACTTAAATGTAAATAGTACAACGGTTTGATTTGTCTAATCTTAGCAATTTCTTCTTAGCTAGCTACATAGCCGTCCTTTGTATCAAAGATAATTGCGTAATTATCGTATTCCGTCGTCCTAACTAGTCTACACTGCTATCTGCCCAGCAGCTAGCCAGCTAGCAAACGTCTACCGAATAGCAGCACTGTAGAAACTATTACACTCAACTGAACGACTTGATTAGTGTAGTGTTAGCTAGCTACATAGTTGTCTTTGCTGTCTTCGTATCCAAGATAATTGTGGAGTTTAGAGTGTGTAGTTTTAGAGTGATTATCTTAATTTACAGAGGTTAGCTAGCCAGCTATTTATCGCCTTAACGTAGGAACACTGCTAGCTAGCCAACAGCTAGCCAACGTCTACCGAATAGAACTTCCGCACTCCGCACTGCGACCGCACCCGGTCGCATTCCGCTTCGCTCCACAGGTAGTATCACATTTTCATTTCATTTCATTACAGTACAACGGTTTGATTTGTTTGATCGTAGCTAGCTACATAGCTAGCTACATAGCCGTCTTTGTATCAAAGATAATTGTGTAGTCTAGAGCGATTTTCTAGGTTAGCTAGCCAGCTATTGTCGTTCTTTTAACGCAACGTAACGTAATCAACACTGCTAGCTAGCCAGCTAGCCCCGAATAGCAGCACTGTAGAAACTATTACACTCAACTGGAACGACTTGATTAGTGCAGTGTCAACAACGCAGCCACTGCAGCTAGCCTACAAAGTCAACACACGCAGCCACTGCCAGCTAGCCTACTTCAGCAGTACTGTATCATTTTAATCATTTTAGTCTCAATAAGATTCTTGCTACGTAAGCTTAACTTTCTGAACATTCGAGACGTGTAGTCCAGTTGTCATTCGAATCTCCTTTGCATTAGCGTAGCCTCTTCTTGTAGCCTGTCAACTATGTGTCTGTCTATCCTGTTCTCTCCTCTCTGCACAGACCATACAAACGCTCCACACCGCGTGGCGCGGCCACCCTAATCTGGTGGTCCCAGCGCGCACGACCCACGTGGAGTTCCAGGTCTCCGGTAGCCTCTGGAACTGCCGATCTGCGGCAACAAGGCAGAGTTCATCTCAGCCTATGCCTCCCTCCAGTTCCTCGACTTCTTGGCACTGACGGAAACATGGATCACCACAGATAACACTGCTACTCCTACTGCTCTCTCTTCGTCCGCCCACGTGTTCTCGCACACCCGAGAGCTTCTGGTCAGCGGGGTGGTGGCACCGGGATCCTCATCTCTCCCAAGTGGTCATTCTCTCTTTCTCCCCTTACCCATCTGTCTATCGCCTCCTTTGAATTCCATGCTGTCACAGTTACCAGCCCTTTCAAGCTTAACATCCTTATCATTTATCGCCTCCCAGGTTCCCTCGGAGAGTTCATCAATGAGCTTGATGCCTTGATAAGCTCCTTTCCTGAGGACGGCTCACCTCTCACAGTTCTGGGCGACTTTAACCTCCCCACGTCTACCTTTGACTCATTCCTCTCTGCCTCCTTCTTTCCACTCCTCTCCTCTTTGACCTCACCCTCTCACCTTCCCCCCCTACTCACAAGGCAGGCAATACGCTCGACCTCATCTTTACTAGATGCTGTTCTTCCACTAACCTCATTGCAACTCCCCTCCAAGTCTCCGACACACTACCTTGTATCCTTTTCCCTCTCGCTCTCATCCAACACTTCCCACACTGCCCCTACTCGGATGGTATCGCGCCGTCCCAACCTTCGCTCTCTCTCCCCCGCTACTCTCTCCTCTTCCATCCTATCATCTCTTCCTCTGCTCAAACCTTCTCCAACCTATCTCCTGATTCTGCCTCCTAACCCTCCTCTCCTCCCTTTCTGCATCCTTTGACTCTCTCTGTCCCCTATCCTCCAGGCGGCTCGGTCCTCCCCTCCCGCTCCGTGGCTCGACGAACTCATTGCGAGCTCACAGAACAGGGCTCCGGGCAGCCGAGCGGAAATGGAGGAAAACTCGCCTCCCTGCGGACCTGGCATCCTTTCACTCCCTCCTCTCTACATTTTCCTCTTCTGTCTCTGCTGCTAAAGCCACTTTCTACCACTCTAAATTCAAGCATCTGCCTCTAACCCTAGGAAGCTCTTTGCACCTTCTCCTCCTCCTGAACTTCCTGCCTCCCTCCTCCCCCCCTCCTCCCTCTCTGCAGATGACTTCGTCAACCATTTTGAAAAGAAGGTCGACGACATCCGATCCTCGTTTGCTAAGTCAAACGACACCGCTGGTTCTGCTCACACTGCCCACCCTGTGCTCTGACCTCTTTCTCCCCTCTCTCTCCAGATGAAATCTCGCGTCTTGTGACGGCCGCCGCCAACAAACCTGCCCGCTTGACCTACCCTCCTCTCTTCTCCAGACCATTTCCGGAGACCTTCTCCCTTACCTCACTCGCTCATCAACTCATCCCTGACGCTGGCTACGTCCCTTCCGTCTTCAAGAGAGCGAGAGTTGCACCCTTCTGAAAAAACCTACACTCGATCCCTCCGATGGTCAACAACTACAGACCAGTATCCCTTCTTTCTTTTCTCTCCAAAACTCTTGAACGTGCCGTCCTTGGCCAGCTCTCCCGCTATCTCTCTCAGAATGACCTTCTTGATCCAAATCAGTCAGGTTTCAAGACTAGTCATTCAACTGAGACTGCTCTTCTCTGTATCACGGAGGCGCTCCGCACTGCTAAAGCTAACTCTCTCTCCTCTGCTCTCATCCTTCTAGAGCCTATCGGCTGCCTTCGATACTGTGAACCATCAGATCCTCCTCTCCACCCTCTCCGAGTTGGGCATCTCCGGCGCGGCCCACGCTTGGATTGCGTCCTACCTGACAGGTCGCTCCTACCAGGTGGCGTGGCGAGAATCTGTCTCCTCACCACGTGCTCTCACCACTGGTGTCCCCCAGGCTCTGTTCTTGGCCCTCTCCTATTCTCGCTATACACCAAGTCACTTGGCTCTGTCATAACCTCACATGGTCTCTCCTATCATTGCTATGCAGACGACACACAACTAATCTTCTCCTTTCCCCCTTCTGATGACCAGGTGGCGAATCGCCATCTCTGCATGTCTGGCAGACATATCAGTGTGGATGACGGATCACACCTCAAGCTGAACCTCGGCAAGACGGAGCTGCTCTTCCTCCCGGGGAAGGACTGCCGTTCCATGATCTCGCCATACGGTTGACACTCCATTGTGTCCTCCTCCCAGAGCGCTAAGAACCTTGGCGTGATCCTGGACAACACCCTGTCGTTCTCAACTAACATCAAGGCGGTGCCCGTCCTGTAGGTTCATGCTCTACAACATCCGCAGAGTACGACCCTGCCTCACACAGGAAGCGGCGCAGGTCCTAATCCAGGCACTTGTCATCTCCCGTCTGGATTACTGCAACTCGCTGTTGGCTGGGCTCCCTGCCTGTGCCATTAAACCCCTACAACTCATCCAGAACGCCGCAGCCCGTCTGGTGTTCAACCTTCCCAAGTTCTCTCACGTCACCCCGCTCCTCCGCTCTCTCCACTGGCTTCCAGTTGAAGCTCGCATCCGCTACAAGACCATGGTGCTTGCCTACGGAGCTGTGAGGGGAACGGCACCTCAGTACCTCCAGGCTCTGATCAGGCCTACACCCAAACAAGGGCACTGCGTTCATCCACCTCTGGCCTGCTCGCCTCCCTACCACTGAGGAAGTACAGTTCCCGCTCAGCCCAGTCAAAACTGTTCGCTGCTCTGGCCCCCCAATGGTGGAACAAACCCCTCACGACGCCAGGACAGCGGAGTCAATCACCACCTTCCGGAGACACCTGAAACCCCACCTCTTTAAGGAATACCTAGGATAGGATAAAGTAATCCTTCTCACCCCCCCCCCTTAAAAGATTTAGATGCACTATTGTAAAGTGCCGCTCTTCCACTGGATGTCATAAGGTGAATGCACCAATTTGTAAGTCGCTCTGGATAAGAGCGTCTGCTAAATGTCTTAAATGTAAATGTAAATGTAAATGTACAGTGAAATGCCTTTTTTGCTTGCTCTTTCCCAACAATGCAGTAATCAATATCAGTAGTAATATAAAATAAAAAATAGGCTAGTAGAACAAAAACACAGGAAAAATAGAAGAACACAATAAAGTAAGTAAGCTACAGTATATACAGGGTCAGTTCCAAGGTCAGTGCCAATACCATATTTACAATGTGCAAGGATACTGGAGTGGTAGGGTTAGATATGTATAGGGGTGACGTGACTAGACATCAGGATATATGATAAACAGAGTAGCAGCAGCGTACTCTGTATGATGATTGTATGTGAGTGTGTGTAGAGTCAGGGTGTGTGTGTGTGTGGGGGGGGCTTGGGGATAGGAGCCTGTTGGTGTCAGACTTGCTCCCATACAATTTGTTGTGCGGAACATGTATATTAAAGCATATTGGATGACTCTCATTCATATTCCATTCACCCAGTTGAATGTAACAACGATAGGTTTAGGCTACTACATGATACTCAAATTTTCCCTATACCCATCATGAAGCTACAACCAAGCCTATGAAGGAAAGTTTACAACGTAGGTGCACATAGGTCGAGAGACAAATTTGAGATGACAAACAGTGACACATTTGTCTGCATCTAGCTGATATAGGGTGTAATCAGTTGCAAATGAGAGTTTCTATTGGACAAATTCAACTATGTTAATCCCGTTTTGTTCCTTTTGCTTCCTTTTAAGAAACGTTTTTCAACTGAATCGGTGAAATGAATACACAACCTAGAATACCTCACAATCAACTGCCGACCGTATTACCTCCCAAGAGAATGCTCTTCAGTTATAGTCACAGCCGTGTATATTCCCCCACGATGGCCTCCAAGGAACTACACTGGACTTTATGCAAACTGGAAACCACATATCCTGAGTATCCACATTTATTGTAGCTGGGGATTTTAACCCAAATTTGAGGAAAACGCTACTGAAGTTCTATTAACGCAATGACTGTAGTACTCGCTTAGGAAAAACCATAGATCACTGCTACTCGCCTTTTTGAGATGCCTACAAGGCCCTCCCCCGCCTTCCCTTCAGCAAATCAGATCGCGACTCCATTTTGCTCCTCCCTTCCTATAGGCAGAAACTCAAACAGGACGTACCCGTGCTAAGCTCTATGCAATGCTGGTCTGACCAATCAGAATCCATGCTTCAAGATTGTTTTGATGACGCGGACTGGGATATGTTCCTGGATAGCCTCAAAGAATAACATTGACGTTTACATGGACACAGTGACGGAGTTCATCAGGAAGTGTATAGGGGATGTCATTCCCACGGTGTCTATTAAAACCTACCCAAACCAGGAACCATGGATCGTTGGCAGCATTCGCGCAAAACTGACAGCGCGAACCACCGCATTTAACTATGGCAAGGTGACTGGGAATATGGTTGAATACAAACAGTGTAGTTATTCCCTCCGTAAGGCAATCAAACAGGCAAAACGTCAGTACAGAGACAAAGTGGAGTCACAATTCGGCAGGGTCTACAGACAATCACGGATTACAAAGGGAAAACCAGCCACAAGCTAAACACCTTCTTTCCCCTTTTTGAGGATAACTCAGTGCCACCGACGTGGCCCGCTCCCAAGGACTGTGGGCTCTTGTTCTCTGTGGCCGGCGTGAGTAAGACATTTAAGCGCGTTAACCCTCACAAGGCTGCCGGCTCAGACGGCATCCCTAGCCGTGTCCTCAGAGCATGCGCAGACCAGCTGGCTGGAGTGTTTAGGGACATATTCAATCTCTCCCTATCCCAGTCTGCTGTCCCCACTTACTTCAAGATGTTCACCATTGTTCCTGTACCCAAGAAAGCAAACGTAACTGAACTAAATGACCATCGCCCTGTAGCACTCACTTCTGTCATCATGAAATGCTTTGAGAGGCTAGTTTGTATTTCTAGTTATTGTATTTATTTTGTATTTATGTGTTTATAATGGATAAAAAAAAGTTTTTAAAATTTTAAAAACATTACAATACATTCACAGATTTCACAACACACTGTGTGCCCTCAGGCCCCTACTCCACCACTACCACATATCTACAGTACTAATTCCATGTGTATGTGTGTGTATGTTATCGTGTGTGTATGCATGTGTCTGTGCCTATGTTTGTGTTGCTTCACAGTCCCCGCTGTTCCATAAGATGTTTTTTTTCATGTTTTTTAAATCAAATTGTACTGCTTGCATCAGTTACTTGATGTGGAATAGAGTTCCATGTAGTCATGGTTCTATGTAGTACTGTATGCRTCCCATAGTCTGTTCTGTACTTGGTAACTGTGAAGAGACCTCTTGTTGCAGGTCTTGTGGGGTATGCATGGGTGTCCGAGTGTAACGGCTCTCGTTGGTGGTATGAAGAGTGGACCAAGGCGCAGCGTCGTAAGTGTTCATGATACTTTAATGTCAAAAAACACTTAAACAAAATAACAAAAGCGAAAACGAAAGCGCACAGTTCTGTCAGGCAGAAACACAAAACAGAAAACAAGATCCCACAACCTAATGGTGGGAAAAAGGGCTGCCTAAGTATGATCCCCAATCAGAGACAACGATAGACAGCTGCCTCTGATTGGGAACCACACTCGGCCAAAAACAAAGAAACAGAAAACATAGAATGCCCACCCAAATCACACCCTGACCTAACCAAATAGAGAAATAAAAAGGCTCTCTGCGGTCAGGGCGTGACACCGAGCTGTGTGCCAGTAGTTTAGACAGACAGCTCGGTGCATTCAACATGTCAAATACCTCTCATAAATACAAGTAGTGATGAAGTCAATCTCTTCTCCACTTTGAGCCAGGAGAGATTGACATGCATATCATTAATGTTTGCTCTCGGTGTACATCCAAGGGCTAGCTGTGCTGCCCTGTTCTGAGCCAATTGCAATTTTCCTAAGTCCTTTTTTTGTGGCACCTGAACACACAACTGAACAGTAGTCAAGGTGCGACAAAACTAGGACCTGTAGGACCTGCCTTGTTGATAGTGTTGTTAGGGCAGAGCAGCGCTTTATTATGGACAGACTTCTACCCATCTTAGCTACTGTTGTATCAACATGTTATGACCATGACAGTTTGCAATCCAGGGCTACTCCAAGCAGTTTAGTCATCTCAACTTAATCAATTTCCACGTTATTTATTACAAGATTTAGTTGAGGTTTAGGGTTTAGTGAATGTTTTGTCCCAAATACAATGCTTTTAGTTTAGAAATATTTAGGGCTAACTTATTCCTTGCCACCCACTCTGAAACTAACTGCAGCTCTTTGTTGAGTGTTTCAGTCATTTCAGTCTCTGTAGTAGCTGACGTGTATAGTGTTGAGTCATCCGCATACATAGACACTCTGGCTTTACTCAGTCAGTGGCATGTCGTTAGTAAAAATTGAAAAAAATCGGGGGGCCTAAACAGCTACCCTGCGGAATTCCTGATTCTACCTGGATTATGTTTAAGAGGCTTCCAATAAAGAACACCCTCTGTGTTCTGTTAGACAAGTAACTCTTTATCCACATTATAGCAGGGAGTGTAAAACCGTAACACATACATTTTTCCAGCAGCAGACTATAATCAATAATGTCAAAAGCTGCACTGAAGTCTAACAAGACAGCCCCCACAATCAGTTTATCATCAATTTCTCTCAGCCAATCATCAGTCATTTGTGTAAGTGCTGTGCTTGTTGAGTGACCTTCCCTATAAGCATGCTGAAAGTCTGTTGTCAATTTGTTTACTGTAAGATAACATTGTATCTGGTCAAACACAATTTTTCCAGAAGTTTACTAAGGGTTGGTAACAGGCTGATTGGTCGGCTATTTGAGCCAGTAAATGGGGCTTTACTATTCTTGGGTAGCGGAATGACTTTAGCTTCCCTGCAGGCACACACTTTCTAGTAGGCTTAAATTGAAGATGTGGCAAATAGGAGTGGCAATATCGTCTGCTATTATCCTCAGTAAGTTTCCATCCAGATTGTCAGACCCCACTGGCTTGTCATTGTTGATAGACAACAATCATTTTTTCAACTCTTCCCCACTGACTTTACGGAATTCAAAAGTACAATTCTTGTCTTTCATAATTTGGTCCGATATACTTGAATGTGTAGTGTCATCGTTTGTTGCTGACATATCATCCCTAAATTTACTTATCTTGCCAATGAAAAAGTAACTAAAATAGTTGGCAATATCAGTGGGATTTGTGATGAATGAGCCATCTGATTCAATGAATGATGGAGGCGAGTTTCATTTAAGGTGCCCCTAAGCTTTTAACTATCATTATTCATATAATTATCTTTGTTTCATAGTATAGTTTATTTTTATTTAGTTTAGTCACATGATTTCTTAATTTGCAAAACATTTGCCAATCAGTTGGGCTACCAGACTTATTTGCCATACCGTTTGCCTCATCCCTCTCAACCATACAATTTTCAATTTCTCATCAATCCAAGGGGATTTAACAGTTTTTAAAGTCATTTTCTTAATGGGTGCGTGCTTATTTGTAACTGGAATAAGCAATTTCATAAATGTGTCAAGTACAGCGTCTGGTTGCTTCTCAATACACACCATAGACCAGCAAATATTCTTTACATCATCAACATATGAATCATTACAAAACTTATTGTATGACCTCTTATACACTATATTAGGCCCAGCCTTTGGAACATTGGTTTTCCTAGATATGGCTAGTACATTGTGAACTCTAAATCCTATGGATTTGGATACTGCTTTAAAGCACATTTCTGCAGCATTAGTAAAGATGTGATCAATACATGTTGATGATTTAATTCCTGTGCTGTTTGTTACTACCCTGGTAGGTTGACTGACAACCTGAAGCAGGTTGCAGGCACTGGTTACAGTTTGAAGTTTTTTCTTGAGTGGACAGCCTAATGAAAGCCAGTCAATATTTAAATCACACAGAAAAAATTATTCTCTGGTGATATCAGAATGGTCGTGAACAGGCAAAAAGGTCAAAACGAGAGTCCAGGAGGTACAGAGTGGCAGACAGGCTCGTGGTCAAGGCAGGCAGAATGGTCAGGCAGGCGGGTACAAAGTCCAGAAACAGGCAAGGGTCAAAACTGGGAGGACTAGAAAAAGGAGAATGCAAAAAGCAGGAGAATGGGAAAAATGCTGGTTGACTTGGAAACATACAAGACGAACTGGCACAGAGAGACAGGAAACACAGGGAGAAATACACTGGGAGAAATAAGCGTCACCTGGAGGGGGTGGAGACAATCACAAGTACAGGTGAAACAGATCAGGGCGTGACAGAGCTAGCCTTCCTGATATCGTTTGACCCAATATGGACTTTGACAGTGTTAGCTTCCAGCATCTGTCATAGAACAGTTGGAACCAGCCTTATGATATCCTGTACTCTTGCTCCTGGGTAGCACAGGGTTTTTGCCTTTGGAACCGAGATGTTTCTCACCATAGAGCTGCCTATCATGGGCCGGTCTCTCAGGCAGCCTCACGGTSTGATGAGGTAAAAGCCACTGGAGAGGGAGACAGAACTGAGGACGAAGACGCAGGTACCTCCGGATCCGATCTTGAATATGAAGACCCCAAGGAAGAAGGCCCCGGAACCTCTGGATCCAGGACGGCAAAGCTGTTACTGGTCTGTGTCAGGTCCGGGCTCAACATCTCCATGGAGACCCCCATTGCCAGAGGACGCTTTCTTCTAATTTCACGGCGAGTGACGTACCTCCATGGCTGGTTGGTTGAGTTGAGAACAGCTCCGTTCTCCGGGGGAGATCCCTTCGGGGATGGAACGCTGCCGAGCTCCGGCCAGTCAGCTGTGGAGAGCCGACACGGCAGCTAAACTTCCACCAGACCAGAGTGGCGTCCGGCTATTGGGGTGGAAGAAAAATAAAAAGTAGGCGGGCATGGGTTCCCAAGTAGCTTGTGTAGGTTTGCTGCTTGTTTGCTAAGAGTAGCCACTTCGTTCCTGTAGTCCTCTGCATGCAAGCAGTTGCTACATTGAAAGTTCACATTGTCCCGGAACAAAGCAAAGTAAACACAGCTCCTGCAGCGCTGGAAACATTCAATAGCGGCCTCCATTTGAGACCGCCGAGCCAGCTAGGCTAGCTGGGCTTTCGTGTCTCTCCCCCTATGCGGAATCTGGCAGGATCCAGGGACAGCCAGCGGCTTTTATCCCAACACTGCCAAAAAATAAAAGGATCATATCACCTCTGTGTGTGTGTGGCCAAGTATTCTATTGGGACCACTAAAACTATAGGGTTCATTTTAATAACGTGGATGACTCGCTTACTGTCCTCTTTCCTTTGATCTGTGTGCCAAATGGCCTCACATCTGTGCTGTATGTGGAGGTACCGTGGGATACATCTGTAGTGCTGGGCTGTGTGCTGCGTGTATGTGTGCGCGTGTGCCCGCATGTGCGCGTGTGGAGGTACAGATGTTGGCAGATGGTGTTCATCATTCTCCATGTTATTACAGCATCTGCCTCAATACTCCTCAAGGCATTGTGATCTAACCACAACAGCTGTTTATTACAAAGAAGGGATGCCAGGGTCTTCAGGCTTCCAATATCTGGTTGAGTATCCATCTCCACTTTGTGATTTATGTACTGGATGGAGACTTTAATGAGCAGAAGAATATTAGCAATATTTCATGTGTACAATAACATTGATATATTTTTTTTCTACACCTGTCGGGGAAATTCTATTGTACTGTTTGTTCAACATTGTATTTTGCCCTTTTATTTTCATGGACAAATTATTTGATGCATAGCCAAGTCTTTGTAATAAAACTGTGAGATCCATATGTAAGGGATAATAAAGGAGGGGCTTTCCGTTCTATGAAAAATAATGAACGACATGGAAGGTGTGTTCCACGACGCGCAGAGAACGCATAGAGTAAGGTGACCAGATTTCTGAAATTAAAACCGGGGACATTTCCAGTTCGGCAATCACTATATCATTAAACTATCCAATTTTATTATCTATGAAATAAAAAAGGGGACAATTCCGGMTTCATMTCTAACAGGCACACTGTGATAGAGAAAACCACTATATTACAGAAACACTACAGACAAGACAGAACTGTCCGATCTGAACAGCCATTCCTGGTCCTGGTAGTCTGGGTAGAATAAGAGCAGAAGAGAACATGAGAAAAATTGAAAAAACAGACAATAGTCTATGTGAAATACTTAACAACATAATAAAGAAATAAGACGATATGAGATTATATTATGTAGTTACCACTTATACCAACCTAATCTGTATATTTCTCAGAAGAATGTATCTTATTCAGGATTGCTCTGTCTTTGGCCAGCTTCTCCATGAACTCCTGGCAGGGGAGGTTGAAGTTTGTCTTCACAATAAGCATGGCCTTGATGGTAGGAACAGTGAACCTATGTCTTGCTGCTGTCCATATATCATTCATTTGGGAGAACATTTGACTGGTGCATTACTTCCAGGTAAGCACATGACAACAGACGCTAATCTAGCCAGGTTAGTGTGTGCGATGTCGTTCTCTTTGAAGTGGGTAACCACCGTGCTCCATCTCTGACTAAGCGGTGTCTCCGATGTTTTCCATTCTTCAAGTGATCCCCCCCTTTAGGAACTCTTGCAGGCCAGTAGCCTCGTCAAACAATGCATCCTCATTGATGGTCACGTTGGGGCATTTTTCCTGCAGTGTGGCTGCTACCTTCTGGATCTCTTCACGCTGAGGTTGCCTTTTTAAAAGGAGACAATGTAAATCTTTTAGATTATCTGTGTGRTRTCCCAATGCCTGCAAGTAGTTCACAGCCGTAGTGAAGAATGATTGGGATGTTTTGAGAAAGCTCTCTTTAGACATTGCACCATTTCCCTCTAGCTCTCTCAAAAGTCCTCTGACCAAAACTGGAATGAAGTTGTCATCACGTCTTGCAGTCAATTTTGCCTCAATGTTTCTCAGAATTGCAGCTGACTCCACAGCACAGCGGTCCTGGCCTTCAAGCATCTTGATCGTGTCACTGAATACGGTCAAGTTTCCATGGACAAAGTCCAGCCAAAGTTCAGTCAGTGGATCTTCGAACATTATTCGCAGGACAACAGGGCATTTGTCTTCAGAAAGAAAYAAGGATTTCAATGMCACATACCTTTTRAGCACTCTTTCTAGAGCAGGGAYCATGGACAGCCAGCAAACATTGCTGTGTCCTWAAATGTTATGGTACTCCTYSCCAACAAACTCACAAAAGCTCTTCAGTCTTTCTACTCTGACGGTGAAAATATGAAAATATCTTTGTGAGCAGGTACTCAACATCAAGGGGAATCATATCCAAAGCTGTTCTGGCCGTGTTATGAARYATYTGGGCAGGACAACCTAAGCCAATCACCTCCCGCTGCGGAGCATTTTTAACTTTGATATGAACATTGACCCTCCCCAGCCTATTCAGTCCTCCAAAGTTGGTATTTGTGTTGTCGGCAGAGAATGCCACGACTTTGTTTTGCAGGTTACATTTTTGGATGACCACCAGGACCTCAGCTGCAATCTCCTCTGCTGTTTCTCCTTTCAATTCAACAAAATCAAGCAGTTTTGTTTCCACAGATGTGTTGCCACCATATATCTTACAATATCTGACTACTATTGGCAGTAGCTTTACATGTCCATGATTGGACGCATCAATGYKCAGGGAKACAKATTCAACCTGGTCTAGGTCCTGTGTTACCAAAGTAGTTGKCCATGGTGCTAACACGWTACTCACTYTGGCMTCACATTTTGTCCTAGCACATGTAAACTTCGGCTCATAAAGCTTTCGTGTCAGTTGTGCTGTGCAGTCCATAGATCTGTAACTATGATTGTGTCGCATAYTGTGGTATGCAAAMACACCCTCCTGCACAGCTAAATCATATTCTTCTTGGYAAGGCTCTACCTTCTTGAAGAATGTGGTGACAGAGGGCATACCAACACGGGCAATCAGAGAGGCTTTATGCTTTTTTGTCTGTTGATGTTCTACCACTGCCGTTCTTCCCCCGCTGCCAATTGAAAAAGAGGAATTACAAAGGGTGCAGTTAACCATTCTATTGTCTTGACCTGAGAGTATAAATGGAAATTCTCTCATTATGTTGTCATTAAAATGGCATTTCCGTTTCTTGGAAAGAGCCATTGTACCTCCTCTGTCTGCTCTTCTTCACTCTCCTTGTGTCACTCTTCTTACTCTCAACTTTTTCTTCTCCTCCAATCGTCTTCCTGATCTTTTTTCCTTTCCTTCTCACTCTTCCACACTCTCCTCGCTTCACTCTTTTTACTCCCTTAATTTTTCCTTCTTCTTTTCCAATCTTTAATAATAAATAGTACACTATTAGATCAAATACTTTGGTTAACAGATTCCCATTGCTTGCCTCATTTTTGTATTTTATCTCAAAAACATTGTTTGGAATAATAAATTGGCAGGCTCTGTAATAATATCTTTATCTTTCCTCCCCTATCTCTTTCACTCTTCTTCCTATCCAGTCTTCCTCCTCTCCACTCTCTAACAGAAAACATTATGCAAATGTTATCCATGAAAATGTCAAAATATATTTTCACACTACTTATAATGCCAAACCATTAAAATTGTAATCTACAAATATTCTCATAATTGTGCATTAATTTAATATAATCATATTTTCAAAATAGCCCGTCCACTGCATGTTTACATGTGAACGTTTTTAACCTAGCTACCATGACAGTAGCTGGCTAACCTAGCTAGATAACTTAGTCGACATAGCTAATGTTAGCTAGCATAACCTATTTAAAACCTTATAAAGCAGAGCATTTATCTATATAATAAGTTGTGACATAACATCATTAGCTAGTATCTCAAACGAGTGTAACTTACCTGGCTTGAAAAMACGTTTGTGGTGATGTTATGGATTCACTTGACGCTTGCTAGCTTCTGGACGAGTTTTCCACAGCAGTTTTCTCTAAAACTAGCGCGAGCAAGTAGTTAGAAGAAGAAGAAGAAGAGTGAATGAAGCTGATATAGCTACCAGCCCCCTCTGCTGGACAAAACAAGCACAACGCGATTGAGACGTCAACCGGTAGACTCTGCTGCCCGGTCTTTCTTGCCACGTAAAATATTATTTCACTTTGCAGTCTGTTTTTAACGCACAGTTAAAAACGGGGACATTTCCGTGGACAGCTCCAGCAGGGGACAGGCCACTAAAAACGGGGACTGTCCCCGGAAAACGGGGACGTCTGGTCACCCTATTAGAGTCCTGAGTTGATTATCCCTGTTATACCATGTCTACAAATGAAAACATTTGCTACTAAAAATGTTTTCATTTGCCAGTAGAAATGTGTTCAACATCCACTGAAGAAGCTAGAAAGTTTACTAGATAGCTACAGTTGTTGCCGTGGTAACCAAATAACCAGACTTGCTAATTTAGCTATCCAAACCATCAGTCCTAGCTTGCTATTATGAAAACTGAATTCAACAATAGCAATACTGTTTTCAATTTGTCATTTGCTTTCAAAAGCAGCTCAAACATAACTTGTAAAATGAACTATAGCTATTGAATTCTACCGTGCAAATATAGTGTGAGTTATTGAAGCAATAAGCCCTGAGGGGGTATGGTTTAGGGAAATAATGCACGATCTAGAATGCCCTTTAAGCCAATCAGAAAGGAGTATTCAACAATGCCATGGTACACACCATGATAACATCATACAAAAATCATATCTTTGAATACTGTTTGTAAATAGGGTAATAATATGTATTTCATAGATTGCAGGGGATCATTTATAGCATACATGCCAGATAAATGTGATAAAGGGCTATATACAGGATCATATCTCTATCCATGGCTCTACAGTTGTTGGCTAGTAGCGTTGGCATTTCATGCTTCTCATATTGCCCTTAACCTTTTGAAACCCAATGAGGATGAGACAGGGAACATGCATTTGTCATTTTATGTGGTGGACAGGGAATTCATTTGTGGCTTTTATTTTGAAAATGATTAGGTCTGCTGTTTTGTAAAAAGCCATTTGATTTCTGAAACAAATGACAGCCACTATACGTCAAGTTGCCAACGTGTCAACGGTAACCTTTTGAGGAAATTTATGAAATTTGAAAGCACAGGCAAGATTTGAGAGCAGTGGAGTGTATCATCATTGGTCATTAGTTTGAAGCTAAACCGTCCAGTGGTTTTAATTTGCAGCCACAGAATGTAAGTTAATATAGGCACTCAGTGGAAAGGCTTGTGTGAAGCAAATTGTTATTCGCAGCCACAGCTTCATAGGAAACGGTTTGTATGGTTTTTGTGAACTTTAAAAAGGTTAGTGTCAAAGCAGATAATCCTGACTAAACAATGAGGGGTTAGATGATAAGATTCTAAAGACCATTTTACAATAATTCCTGTCTTGCCTGATCGTGGCCTGTTGTACATGTCACTTGGTATCCACATTGTATTAGGTGTTACAAAAGAAGGGGTCTGTGGAGGAACAGATAAAAAAGTCTTGATTGTTCCACCAATGGATTAGGGAACATCCGTCGTAAATACTGGGGACTACTTTCAACCTGTCTGTCCATATCCTATACAGTAACTTGTTCACACAAATCTACCACTATAGTAAATTGATGATTTTAAACTGTACATTTCAAGTTATCTTTCAAGTATTTAATGGTCATTTTCAGCCATACATTCATGTTATTTTCAAATGAGAGTGCTATCTCACTCTCCAGACATTTCTAAGCAATATATGGATGAACAGCCCTCATTGATTATATGTAAATTCTTAACAAGAGGTGTATTATTTGTCCAAGGCACAAAGGATGAGCCTTCCTGTGCCAATATGGAATAAGGACTTTGACAACACTGGGTCCTCCAGCTGAGAGAGATAGTGTGTTCTGTGATCTCTGTCYGAAGCTTCAGCTTTCACAAGCTCAAATGCAAACTGTGGCCTGCTAAATAGCTCCTTTTGTTGACATTCCTTATGTTTTTTTTATGTGGAGCTCATGAAAAGTTTTCAGAGATTAAGATTGCACAGCGGATATGTTATGGACACAGATCTGCCAAAATAATAAAAATAGGAAAAGTTAATCTTGCTACAGTTGGGATTTCTTCTCTAACTGTAATTAACAAGTTGGAGAATTGTGTGAATTGCATTGACCATTCATCGCTGCCAATGCTTGAGAGGTCAAAAACATATATATGGGGCACCGGTTAGCCTAGTGGTTAGAGCGTTGGACTAGTAACCGGAAGGTTGCAAGATCGAATCCCCAAGGTGAAAAATCTGTCATTCTGCCCCTGAACAAGGCAGTTAACCCACTGCTCATAGGCTGTCATTGAAAATAAAAATTTGTTCTTAACTGACTTACCTAGTAAAATATATATATATATTTTGTATGTATAGTATTTTTTGTAATTGGGCCACACAGAATACGTACTCCCTTCAACCTGTTCTTGTCCTTTTAAAGGTCTTGATGCTCCAGGTTGCCTGAGGTACTTGAGTAACTCCTTTTCCATGATAAGAAAAATGATGCAGAACAAAATAAAGTGTCCTTAATCAGTAGATGTATTGAGCTGTGACATGCCACAACCGGAGAGTGAAGTGGAGGATTTAAACCACTGTCAGTTTCATCCATGGTCCGGTCGGCTCTGATAACAAACCGTGGAAAGTGTTCAATGTTTCAATGGGCGTGATTGAAAGGTTGCCTTCCAAACTTTTCACAGAGCCTTTCAAATGTCTTGTCTGGTGTCTGGAACAATGTTTTTGTCTTATTCCATCTGACCGGTCATGCTTGACAAGAGAGTACTGTGTTGAAATGTATCTGAACTGAGATGATGAAATGTGTGTCTGATCAGATATGAAATAGGAAAGAAGTAGTCACACATTGAACAGTCTGCCGAGTGCGCCTCTACTGCATCAGATGGGTGTTAATTCTGTCAATGGTTATTTCAGATTACATTATAATCTCCATTATGCCCAATTAAATGCATTAACAACAGACTCTATGCATTGATCAAATATAATACTGAGCTTGACTTTTCCTGTTGACTTCATCATAACTTACTAATTGAATTCCTTCCATAGATCTCATTTCTAATTGGCTAATGAGTCCATTTAATAGGAATGGGTCCAATCTCAAATTGGTAATTTCATGACCAAACACTTCATGACCAAGGATGTTACACAAAACACACACAAAAAAAATCATAGATATTTGTTTTACATACAGTGGTGTCCGAAATTATAGACACCCTTGAAAAAGATTAGCAATAATGACTATAAAATAAATAATTCAAATACCGAGCTCTATTATATGCTCKAAAAAATTGGGAAATTATATTATCTTATACTAATACAATTGCTCACAGAAAGAGATTTTGTTTAACATGTAATACTTTTTTTCTAAAAGGTATGGGTCAAAAGTTTAGTATTTGGTCCCATATTCCTAACACAAAATGACTACACCAAGCTTGTGACTGTACAAACTTGTTGAATGCATTTGCAGTTCATTTTGGTTGTTTCAGATTATTTTGTGCCCAATAGAAATTAATGGTAAATAATGTATTGTGTCACTTTCATTGTAAATAAGATTAGAATATGTTTCTAAACACTTGTGGATACTAATGTGGATGCTACCATGACTATGGAACATCCTGAATGAATCGCGAATAATGATGAGCGAGAAGGTTACAGAGGGTGAAAGATGCTAACCTGTTATTGGTAATGGTGAGAGGTAATAATAATCTGAAAATAATCTGAAACACAACCAAAATGAACAGCAAATGCATCCAACAAGTTTGTAGAGTCACAAGCTTGATGTAGTCACAGTTAATAGCCTAACTACCAATCAAGCAACATTATGAACTAAACATTAAAATCCTGTTGCAGCAGGATTATTTTGCTGCAACAATACTGGTCAAATTAAGATCCTACATCTGTATTTGCAGTTCGTGTAACTGGACATTTCCCAATGTAATCAAAAGGTCTTCTAGCCATACATTTCAGCACCTGACAAGGGCATACGGTCTGTATTAATTACAAAGCATATGTGCCATGGAGAGATATTACTCTCTGGATTTTGTATATGAATATTCATATCTGAAAATATTAATGTTAATCTGGCTGTTCTACGATTCGCATGTTTATTTAATGTCTTACCACTGCTCCCATTTGGATAAAAACCATGTGGGAGGTGAATCACTGAAAATCTGTTAAATAATTAAGAGGTATTTTTGCCGTTTGGACAGTAATATAGTTTGTGCTTTGCTTTCAAGGTGAGTAGAGATGGCTGGAGCGGGACCAAGGCRTCTCTGTGCTCTACTTCCCATATTGGACAGCGAAACACATAACTTCTCATTTMAACCTTCCTTGACGTTTCCCCTGGGATTTGAAACATAAGGCAATTTACCAAAATACTGTACTCTGACAGGTCTCTCAAAAATGTACTTTACAAGTATTCTCATAAGTATACACTACTGTTCAGTGGCAGTAGCACATGTACATTCACAAATTGTAACCCCTTGCATCTCAACATAATCACCTGCACACTCCACACTGTTCCTTTTCAAAGCACTTACATTTGGGATTCTTCCCCCCCAATGGAATTGCATATCTCACAAAGATATCTTGCAAGTCTGGCCCTGCTTTGTACACAACCATTTGCATTAATAACTGCCTGCAGCACCAGCAGCACTCTATACTGAAACGCTGATTACTTCAACTCCGGAGTCCCAGCCTCCCAGTCAGTGTAACCAGGCTGTAACGAGGCTGAAGGACATGACAGGGACTGCTGTACTGATTGTGTTGTCTCTAACTGATTGCCTGTCTGACCCTGTGTGATAGCCTATTATGCACTGAAGGCTAATATGAAGCAAGGCAACACTGCACAAACAGATGAGTGTAGGTATAGGGTGTATGTGCAAATTGTGTGTATAGTATACAGAAGTCAATTGAAAACCTCAGCAATTCTTTCCTCACTCCCTCATTCCATTTACATTTACATTTACATTTAAGTCATTCCCTCACTCCTAGTTGTTTATGCCAGTGAGTGAGCCCTGAGGAGAAAGTCGGGTATGTATTTTAGGGATTAAGGGAGGAGGAGATGAATACACAGCACTCAGAGACATGATGGTTATTTGATGGGGTAATATCAAGACATGATGTATGATGATGAGCATATTTTAATAAATACTTAATCATGAGTGGACCCTTTTTATTCCCCATGAACATGACTGGTTTCTTTGGCATCCACACATTTTATTTTGCAGTCTAATCAATAGGGAAATTACTTACAATTCTGATGTCGGATATAGAGTGGCATCTATCTATACTGAACAAAAATATGAACGCAACATGTAAAGTGTTGGTCCCATGTTTCATGAGCTGAAATAAAATATCCCAGAAATGTTCCATATGCACAAAAAGCTTATTTCTCTCAAATCTTGTTAAGAAATTTGTTTACATCCCTGCTGTGAGCATTTCTCCTTTGCCAAGATAATCCATCCACCTGACAGGTGTGGCATATCAAGAAGCTAATTAAACAGCATGATCATTACACAGGTGCACCTTGTGTTGGGGACAGTAAAATGCCACTCTAAAATGTGCAGTTTTGTCACACAACCAAGGCCACAGATGTCTCAAGTTTTGCTCACTTCAGGAATGTCCACCAGAGCTGTTGCCAGATAATTTCATGTTAATTTCTCTACCATAAGCCYCCTCCAACATCATTTTAGAGAATTTGGCAGTATGTCKAACCAGTCTCACAACCGCAGACCATGTGTAACCACGCCAGCCCAGCACCTCCAAATCCAGCTTCTTCACCGGCAGGATTATCTGAGACCAGCCACCCGGACAGCTGATGAAACTGAGTAGTATTTCTGTCTGTAATAAAGCCCTTTTGTGGGAAAAACTAATTCTGATTGGCTGGGCCTGGCTACTCAGTGGGTGAGCCATGGCTGCGTCCTTGCCCAGTCATGTGAAATCCATCGATTAGGGCCTAATTTATTTATTTCAATTGACTGATTTCCCTATATGAAATTGTTGTTCTATTTTTGGTCAGTATATTTACAATCATACAAGTGATAAAGTATATTTGGCAAAACCATGCAGTAGTATAATATGGATACATTAACCACACTCTAAAGAAAGGTTATTGTAAATTACTTGAAATGACACAACACTGATTTATAAAGCATTCCTTGCTTTTAAAATTGTTTTAATTTGCCAATACAGTTCACAATACACATGCTTTGTTGTGATATCATTTTACACTTTAACCACAGCTACTTGAGTAAAAGATTGCGTGAATTCCTCTCATAGAAAACCAGGGAGGGAAGGAGGGCGGGAGGGACGCCATGCCAGGCATGCTGGGAATGATCTCCATGTACCTGATCATCACCTAGCCTGCATTAGTCCAACCAATCCCCAAAAGGCTGCCAGTCTACCTACAGAAACTGATGGTATCAGGTGGCCCCAGAGAGAAATAACCCCCATCGTTCTATTCTCCACACCATTCCGTTCTGCGTGAAAGTCTGAGGTCTGAATCATGCGTTTCCATGACCTACTGTCTCTTTACACTACCTGGACTCTGTCACATTATCCAAACCAATCTGAGGGTGGGCTGTTGTTTTAAATTGGCCTGTTTGTCTGTTTCTGTCAGCATCTGTGAAACATCTGTAAAATCCTATGGTGAAGAAGCACGGTTACTCATAACCTTGACTTTTTTTATGTATTCCATGATGGTTTGACTGGCAAGTGAGCCATCCAAAACAAATTCCTCTTATATAAATGGCTGGTAACAATTTAAATGGCGATGCATTTTTTATGCTGTGCTTCCCACTTCCTACTCAGATCTTCTCTGAGAGGTACAATGGTTATCACTTTTGCCTCTTTACTGACCTCTCTAAAATCTGTCAAAATCTCCTAATTAATTTTCACCCTTTTGGTTATTAACCTCTTTTTATATAAATCTCGGCAGGTCACATAGCAAATGGACTCTGACACAGTATCAGAATGAGCACCCGCTCTCCAGGCCTGCCTTTCCTTTTAGTTAATCTGCTTATCGTTCACACATAGGGAGCTTGAACGGGCCTCGGTAATTGTGTCAGGCTCATATAATGGTGTTTTCAATACTAACCCTTGGGAACTGTGTGTCTGTAAATGGTGTGCATATGCACTAGCCTCAAGTTTTATATGAACAATAACATCTGAGAATGTACATAACAACCATTAATCCTCTTAGCATACTGAGATGCTGACGTCCACAGACCTGGTATCTCTAAACAATGACGATAATGTTAACGTAACTTGAATTAATGTTAGCTTTCATCTGACTGTACAGTAATATCACGACGACAGGGATGATGGGTGTTCTGCTGAGAAATGGAACAACTGTAGCTTCCACAGTTAGCAGTGCCTGCCTCATGAGCTGAATAGCAGCCATTAGATGGGGATCAACAAGCCTATTCCCCTTAGTTTGATTTATGATGGCCTTATCACTGTTTGTGTTATTTTATTTGCCTACATGATAGCGCTGTCAGACATAACCAAGATAAAGTGCCAGCAGTATGTCGAGCATATCTACAGGGATTCTCTCGCTGTCATATTCGCAAAGCTTGTCTCCTTTTTTTCCCTTTTTTTTAACAGCCTGTTTTCATCCCTGCATCATTCCATTTTAGAAGGTAATGGGAGATTTAAAAGGCTTGGATTCATAAATCCTTGATTTGAGTACGGGTTGATTTAAACTCTGTGGTGCTAATGACAATGTTTGCAAATACAGTGCATCCAGCAGCAGGTAGCCTCGTGGTTAGAGCGTTGGACCAGTAACCGAAAGGTTGCTGGATTGAATCCCTGAGCTGACAAGGTAAATATTTTGTTCTGCCCCTGAGCAAGGCAGTTAACCTACTGTTCCCTGGGCGCCGAAGATGTGGATGTCGATTATGGCAGCCCCCCGCCCCTCTCTGATTCAGGGGGGTTGGGTTAAACGCGGAAGACATATTTCAGTTGAATGCATTCAGTTGTACAACTGACTAGGTATCCCCTTTACCAGTGATAACAGAGAATGATCTGAGATTTTCTCACTGCTATAACTTCTATGGAGTCCTTGAGAACAGTTATTTACTGCTAGATTTGTTTACGTACAGAGACTGTAACGCTTAGCTGGGCTAATGTATGAATACCTCTGTGAACTACTTTATTGATAATTAGATGAAGTAGAGCCTGGGTACTTTCCGTTCATGACTTCCAAAGCTTGTCATGTCTTCACTGTAAATTGGGGCTAGTTGAGAGTTGGGTCCGGGTGGTGAGATAGTATCCCTTCTGGGGTTGAACTGGATCCACTCTGGCACTATACTGTGCTCATTAGATAGTGCTTTAGCTCTCGTAACACGGAGAGCTGCCATTCAGTCAGCACATTAATCACGTTTCCAGTGGTTGACTGGAGTTTGGAGTTGGCAAGCTCACAGAATGCAAATCCGAAGATTGAAAGCCATGAGCACTCGTTTCCCTGAGACCAAAAGGAGAGCATTCTCTACCTTTGATTCAGCTTGTTCACTTCCCAGCTAACAAAATGAGAAAATTAGGAGGGTATTAACACAAGAGGATACTTAGTTGAGTAACCTTACATACCATAGAGTATTCTCTGCAAAATAAACAGATTGTTTGATCATGGAGGATTGCTCAGAAAATGCTTTGGGGGAATACTCATTAGGATATACCATGAGCTGAAATATAGTGTGCAATGAATAATACAAATAAAAACTCATTAACATGCATGCATGTCTTTGATACGTGACCGAAATAAACATTTTTGTATTATTTTTGTCCGATTTGAAGAAAATGATGAACACTGCACTGTCAACTACACATTTCTAGACGCAGTTTCTAGTGTAAACTAGAATCAGCAATTGCAGGAAACAGAGTCAAGTTTGCCACTGAATAATAGATTGCACTATATTGATTGGCAGTCCTCCTCCACTGTTTAGTCCCAATCCTCTGGTTTAATTGGTTGGGTTGAGGTTGATGCGTCAGGTATTTGACAGACAATTCCAGGAGGAAAGAAAACAACATTAATATTGAGTAGAGTATGTAGTGTTAATAATTGTCTGAGTCTCCATAAAACTTCATTTAATWTAGATTCATTTCAGCTTCCTTATGCCTTGCTACTCTGAATCACATTTTATCTGTATCTGAATGACCAGACCCACTATTTCAGTCACTGCACAGGAGCTCCAATAGACCCCTCAAACAGAAGACTGCAGTACTGTACCTATACACCTGTTGTACTTGGCGCATGTGACAAACACAATTTGATTTGATTTGATACAGTATGTTCTGCTGCAGTCTTGCCCACTCTCTGTGTGAGGCCCATCCACAGAGTGTGTTTTGCCTCCAACTAATCTCCTAATTACCACATGAGCTAATTATTTGCTCTGTTGGCTCCACAATACGTTGGTGAGATAGAAGATAAGTTCTAAAATAAACAGGGTTTATGCCATCATCCCTCCATGTATTGACCTAGGCTTTTAGGTGAGATTTGGGGAAGTATTGTGTTTGGAAAAGAGCCTGTCAATTGGTGAATAGTGGAGGAACTTGCCTATGCTTGTGTCGTGTCTTTGGCACTTGCTATGCTTTGTTGTGGACACAATATAGGGTCCCAGGTTTGAGCCTATACCATACACTGAGGATTATTGCACGTTATCTAACACATATCCCCGAAGTATAACCATGAAAACAAAACAGCAAATTCTAAATTGCCTTATCTTCAAGAGACATATTTCTGCACTTTCTGCTTCAAGAAATTTTGACCACGTTACATGACACCGGGCATCATGTAATCTTATGGGACTTTATCAATGTTGAGAAGTGTCCTATAAATTCAATTTGAGGGCTTTTTTCTTCCCACTGCAGCATCACACTTTACACAGGTGTAATTGAATTTGAAGAAAATTGCTCATGGAACCCCTTGAGCATTATACTGTATACAGTGCCTTCGGAAAGTATTCAGACCCCTTGACTTTTTCTACTTTTTTAAAGTTATAGCCTTATATTAAAATGTATCAAATGAAATAAAATCCTCAGCAATTTGCAAACAATCCCTCATAATGACAAAGCGAAAAATAGTTATTCTGTGGAGATGGGAGAACCTTCCAGAAGGACAACCTTCTCTGCAGCACTCCACCAATCAGGCCTTACGGTATAGTGGCCATACGGAAGCCACTCCTCAGTTAAAGACACATGACAGCCCGTTTGGAGCCAAAAGACAACTACAGTGCCTTGCAAAAGTATTCATCCCCCTTTGGTGTTTTTCCTATTTTGTTGCATTACAACCTGTAATATAAGTGTAATGGATGTACACAAAATAGTCAAAATTGGTAAAGTGAAAATAAAAAATAACTTGTTTCAAAAAATTCAAAAAAGAATTGCCTGAAAAGTGGTACGTGCATATACGTTCACCAACTTAGCTATGAAGCCCTGAATAAGATCTGGCGCAACCTATTACCTTCAGAAGTCACATAATTAATTAAATAAAGTCCACCTGTGTGCAATCTAAGTGTCACATGATCTCAGTATATATACACCTGTTCTGAAAGGCCCCAGAGTCTGCAACACCACTAAGCAAGGGGCACCACCAAGCAAGCGGCACTATGAAGACCAAGGAGCTCTCCAAACAGGCCAGGGACAAAGTTGTGGAGCTGTACAGATCAGGGTTGAGTTATAAAAAAATATCTGAAACTTMGAACATCCCACGGAGCACCATTAAATCCATTATTAAAAAAATGTAAGAACATGGCACCACAACAAACCTTCCAGGAGAGGACCACCCACCAAAACTCACAGACCAGGGAAGGGGGGCATTCATCAGAGAGGCAACAAAGAGACCAAAGATGACCCTGAAGGAGCTGCAAAGCTCCACACCGGATATTGGAGTATCTGTCCATAGGACCACTTTAAGCCATACACGCCACAGAGTTGGGCTTTACGGAAGAGTGGCCAGAAAAAAAGCCATTGCTTAAAGAATAAAAAATAAGCAAACACGTTTGGTGTTCACCAAAAGGCATGTGGGAGACTCCCCAAACATATGGAAGAAGGTACTCTGGTCAGACGAGACAAAAATTTAGCATTTTGGCCATTAAGGAAAACACTACGTCTGGCGCAAACCCAACACCTCTCATCACCCTGAGAACACCATCCCCACAGTGAAGCATGGTGGTGGCAGCATCATGCTGTGGGGATGTTTTTCATCGGCAGGGACTGGGAAACTGGTCAGAATTGAAGGAATGATGGATGGTGCTAAATTCAGGTAAATTCTTGAGGGAAACCTGTTTGTCTTCCAGAGATTTGAGACTGGGATGGAGGTTCACCTTCCAGCAAGACAATGACCCTAAGCATACTGCTAAAGCAACACTTGAGTGGTTTATTAAGAGGAAACATTAAAATGTCTTGGAATGACCTAGTCAAAGCCCAGACCTCAATCCAATTGAGAAGCTGTGGTATGACTTAAAGATTTCTGTACACCAGCAGAACCCATCCAACTTGAAGGAGTTGGACCAGTTTTGCCTTGAAGAATGGGGAAAAGTCCCAGTGTCTAGATGTGCCAAGCCTATAGAGACATACCCCAAGTGACTTGCAGCTGTAATTGCAGAAAAAGGTGGCTCTACAAAGTATTGACTTTGGGGGGATGAATAGTTATGCGCTCTCAAGTTTTCTGTTTTTCTTGTCATATTTCTTGTTTGTTTCACAATTAAAAATATTTTGCATCTTCAAAGGGGTAGGCATGTTGTGTAAATCAAATGATACAAACCCCCCCAAAAAATCTATTTTAATTCCAGGTTGTAAGGCAACAAAATAGGAAAAATTCCAAGGAGGTGAATACTTTTGCAAGCCACTGTAAAGGCTCTCAGACCATGAGAAACAAGATTCTCTGGTCTGATGAAACCAAGATTGTACTCTTTGGCCTGGAGGAAACCTGGCACCATTCCTACAGTGACGCATGGTTTTGGCAGGAACATACTGTGGGGATGTTTCTAAGCGGCAGGGACTGGGAGACTAGTCAGGATCGAGGGAAATATGAACGGAGGAAGGTACAGAGAGATCCTTGATGAAAACCTGCTCTAGAGCGCTCAGGACCTGACTGTGGCGGACTTTCACCTTCCATCATCACAATAACCTTAAGCACACAGCCAAGACAACGCAGGAGTGGCTTCTGGACAAGTCTCTGAATGTACTTAAATGGCCCAGCCAGAGCCCGGACTTGAGCCCGAGCAAACATCTCTGGAAAGACCTGAAAATAGCTGTGCAGCAACGCCCCCCCATCCAACCTGAGAGACCTTGAGGGGATCTGCAGAGAAGAATGGGAGAAACTCCCCAAATATAGGTGTGCCAAGCTTTTAGCATCATACCCAAGAAGACTGGAGGCTGGAATCGCTGGCAAATGTGCTTGAACAAAGTACTGAGTAAAGGGTCTGAATACTTATGTAAATGTGATATTTCCATTTATTTATTTTGCTCAAATTAAAAAAAGAACCGTTTTTGCATTGTAATTACGGGGTATTGTGTGTAGATTGCGGAGGGAAAAAAACATTTAGTCAATTTTAGAATTAGACTGTAACCCAACAATATGTGGAAAAAGTCAAGGGGTCTGAATACTTTCATAAAGCACTGTATATAATATATAATATATATATATATAATATATAATATATATATATATATTATATATATATATTCATAGTTGAAGGCAGAGGGTACATACACCTTAGCCAAATACATTTAAACTCCATTTTACACAATTCCTGACATTTAATCCTAGTAAAAATTCCCTGTCTAGTGTCACGAATACCACCGAAGGGCTCCCCTTCCTGTTCGGGTGGCGCTCCGGCGTCGTCGTCGCGGCTCTACTAGCTGCCACCGATCCCTTTTTCCTTTTCGTTTATGTCTGTCTAATTGTTTTTCACCTGTTTCCTTGTTGGGTGTTGGAAGGGTGCTATTTAGTTTCGTTTTGCCCGCTAGTGTTTGTGCGGGCTTATTGGTTGTTACGTTTGGTGATGTATCGTGTCTTGTTTTGGGGTTTTCGCTGTCCGGTGTTTGTAACAAGGTTTGGGTTTGTTTAGCGCCCGTTTTTGGGCATTCACCCATGTTTGGACCTTTTACGTTTTTGAAGGACATTAAAGCGTTTTCCCGTACATTTCGCTCTCTGCAGTTGACTCTCCACTCATTTCACTCACCCGTCGTACACTTAGGTCAGTTAGGATAACCACTTTATTTTAAGAATGTGAAATGTCAGAATAATAGTAGAGATAATGATTTTTCAGCTTTTATTTCTTTCATCACATTCCCAGTGGGTCAGAAGTTTACATACACTCAATTAGTATTTGGTAGATTGCCTTTAAATTGTTTAACTTGGGTCAAACATTTGGGTAGCCTCCACAAGCTTCCCACAATAGTTGGGTGAATTTTAGCCCATCCTTTCTGACAGAGCTGGTGTAACTGAGTCAGGTTTGTAGGCCTCCTTGCTCGCACATGCTTTTTCAGTTCTACTCACACATTTTCTATAGGATTGAGGTCAGGGCTTTGTGATGTCCACTCCAATACCTTGACTTTGGTTGTCTTAAGCTATTTTGCTACAACTTTGGAAGTATGCTTTGGGTCATTGTCCATTTGGAAGACCCATTTGTGACCAAGCTTTAACTTCCTGACTGATGTCTTGAGATGTTGCTTCCATATATCCACATCATTTTACCTCCTCATGATGCCATCTATTTTATGAAGTGCACCAGTTTCTCTTGCAGCAAAGCACCCCCACAACATGATGCTGCCACCCCCGTGCTTCATAGATGGGATGGTGTTCTTCGGCTTGCAAGCTTCCCCCTTTTTACTCCAAACATAACAGTGGTCATTATGGCCAAACAGTTCTATTTTTGTTTCATCAGACCAAAGGACATCTCTCCAAAAAGTACAATCTGATCATGTGCAGTTGCAAACCGTAGTCTGACTTTTTTATGGCGGTTTTGGAGCAGTGGCTTCTTCCTTGCTGAGCGACCTTTCAGGTTATGTCGATATAGGACTCGTTTTACTGTGGATATAGATACTTTTGTACCTGTTTCCTCCAGCATCTTCACAAGGAGGTCTACAATTTTTTTAATGAGGTCTTGGCTGATTTCTTTTGATTTTCCCATGATGTCAAGCAAAGAGGCACTGTTTGAAGGTAGGCCTTGAAATACACTTCCAATTGGCTCAAATGATGTCAATTAGCCTATCAGAAGCTTCTAAAGCATTGACATAATTTTCTGGAATTTTTCCAAGCTATTTAAAGGCTCAGTCAACTTAGTGTATGTAAACTTCTGACCCACTGGAATTGTTATACCGTGAATTATAAATGAAATAATCTATCTGTAAACAATTGTTGGAAAAAGTACTTGTGTCATGCACAAGAGAGAGAGAGAGAGAGAGAGAGAGAGAGAGAGGTGGATATGACCCTGCCTGACTCTAAACAGCAGGAGTCAGGATCCGAAGCAAAATTGGAATACGGGCTAATTCCAGGCGGTGCATGAACTTTACCGTGCCTCATACTTTTATTGCCTTAATTCCAACAAAGGTTAGGAGTGTGAAGCAATTATTCTTCCAGCCCTCAAGTCTCTGCAGGTGCACAACGGCACGCTGTGAAGTCTATGTACACAAATATAATTTCAAAGCTCCTCAACCTGTCACCTGACTTGTCAACAAGGCAACCACACTCACAGTAATGGATACATGACTCCTTATAAATGCTTCGATTCTGCAGGCTTCCTCTGTGCATGTTAGGTGAATGAGGAATTTGATTGCCTTYGATTCGGRCTAGGAATYTTCAATAAGTCKWMGGCTGATTTCAAGGTTTTACTGCTAACCTACAAAGCATTACATGGGCTTGCTCCTACCTATTTTCCYATTTGGTCCTGCTGTACATATCAACACGTACGCTACCGTCACAAGACGCAGGCCTCCTTACTGTCCCTACAATTTCTAAGCAAACAGCTGGAGTCAGGGCTTTCTCCTATAGAGCTCCATTTTTATGGAATGGTCTGCCTATCCATGTGAGAGACGTAGACTCGGTCTCAAACTCTAAGTCTTTATTGAAGACTCATCTCTTCAGTAGGTCCTATGATTGAGTGTTGTCTGGCCCAGGAGCGTGAAGGTGAACGGAAAGGCACTGGAACAACGAACCGCCCTTGCTGTCTTTGCCTGGCCGGTTCCCCTCTCTCCACTGGGATTC
Organism: Salvelinus sp. IW2-2015; assembly: GCF_002910315.2. Classification (NCBI taxonomy): domain Eukaryota; kingdom Metazoa; phylum Chordata; class Actinopteri; order Salmoniformes; family Salmonidae; genus Salvelinus; species Salvelinus sp. IW2-2015. The sequence goes on from NC_036862.1 coordinate 29,287,683, forward strand.
TCTGCCTCTAACCCTATTACAGGGGCTGAGTCACTGGCTTTCTGGTACTCTTCCATGCCGTCCCTAGGAAGGGTGCGTCACTTGAGTGGGTTGAGTCACTGACGTGATCTTCTTGTCCGGGTTGGCGCCCCCCCTTGGGTTGTGCCGTGGCGGAGATCTTTGTGGGCTATATTCGACATTGTCTCAGGATGGTAAGTTGGTGGTTGAAGATATCCCTCTAGCGGTGTGGGGGCTGTGCTTTGGCAAAGTGGGTGGGGTTATATCCTGCCTGTTAGGCCCTGTCCGGGGGTATCGTCGGACGGGGCCACAGTGTCTCCCGACCCCTCCTGTCTCAGCCTCCAGTATTTATGCTGCAGTAGTTTATGTGTCGGGGGGCTAGGGTCAGTCTGTTATATCTGGAGTATTTCTCCTGCCTTATCCGATGTGAATTTAAGTATGCTCTCTCTAATTCTCTTTCTTTTTCTCTCTTTCTCTCTCTCTTTCTTTCTCTCTCTCGGAGGACCTGAGCCCTAGGACCATGCCTCAGGACTACCTGGCCTGATGACTCC
>NC_036862.1:29288771-29297991 GCF_002910315.2 Salvelinus sp. IW2-2015
TTGCTGTGTCCCCAGTCCACCTGCCGTGCTTGCTGTCACAGTTTCAAGCTGTTCTGCCTGCGGCCTATGGGAACCCTGACCTGTTCACCGGGCGTGCTACTGTCCCAGATCTGCTGTTTTCAACTCTCTAGAGACAGCGAGGAGCGGTAGAGATACTCTGAATGATCGGCTACTGAAAGCCAACTATCATTTATCCTGAGGTGCGAACCTGTATGCACCTTCGACAACCACTGTGACTATTATTATTACCCTGCTGGTCATCTTATGAACATTTGAACATCTTGGTCATGTTCTATTATAATTCTCGCATCCGGCAACAGCCAGAAGAGGACTGTTCCACCCGCCTCATAGCCGGTCCTCTCTAGGTTTCTCTTCCAGGTTCTGGCTTTTCTAGGGAGTTTTCCTAGCCCACGTGCTTCTATCACCACACATTAAGCACTTGCTGTTTTGGGGTTTAGGCTGGGTTTGTGACAATCGCTGATGTAGAAGGTCTGTTATAAAATACATGTGAGTGATGAGTTATAATTCTGTCCACAAAACAGTCGTGGTGCCATCAACTGGCCCGGACCCCCTTCTACTGCCGGTACGGGGCAAGGAACCCCGCTGATCCTTCACAACTGGACTACCGACAAAATCTGCTCGAGGGGGTACTCAAACTGGCCCGCTAACGTTAGCTGTCTAGAGCACACCGGACTGTTAGCTTAAGAGATCCATCTGACAAATTCTTTGGCCACTATACCTATTTTGCCAATTGGCCTGGTTTACCACACGGAGCCCTGCTGATCCATCTGCCAACATATTCAGCACGAGGGGGCCACAACAGACTTTCTTCCGTCGCGATGTCCTTCTAAGGCCCTTCTGCTAGCTGCGGCCCTCTAGCTGTCTGAAGCCATTCGCTGGACTCCCATGATTACTCGGCTACGCATGCCTCTCCCTAACGTCAATATGCCTTGTCCATTGCTGTTTTGGTTAGTATTTATTGCCTTATTTGACTGTAGAGCCTCTAGCCCAGCTCAATACGCCTTATGAAACACTTTCATTCCACCTCCAACACATTTGGTGACATCACCTGGTTTAAATGATATTCCTAGAGACAATATCTCTTTCATCGTCACTCTATGCACAGGTTTACCCTCACTGCATTCACATCCTACCATACCTTTGTCTGTACATTATGCCTTGAAACTTTTTTTCCGCTCCCAGAAATCTGTTCCTTTTACTCTCTGTTCTGAACGTATTAGGCGTTCAGTTCTTTTAGCCTTTAGCCGTACCCTTATCCTACTTCTCCTCTGTTCCTCTGGTGATGTGGAGGTTAACCCAGGCCCTGCAGTGCCTAGCTCCACTCACATTCCCCAGGCGCTATCATTTGTTGACTTCTGTAACCGTAAAAGCCTTGGTTTCATTCATGTTAACATTAGAAGCCTGCTCCTTAAGTTTGTTTTATTCACTGCCCTGGCACKCTCTGCCAACCCAGATGTCCTAGCCGTGTCTGAATCCTGGCTCAGGAAGACTACCAAAAACCCTGAAATTTCCATCCCTAACTATAACATTTTCCGACAAGATAGAACTGCCAAAGGGGGCGGAGTTGCAATCTACAGCCTGCAGAGTTTTGTCTTACTATCCAGTTCTGTACCCAAACAATTCYAGCTTTTAAAAATCCACCTTTCCAGAAACAAGCCTCTCATCGTTGCCGCTTGCTATAGGCCACCCTCTGCCCCCAGCTGTGCCCTGGACACCATATGTGAACTGATTGCCCCCCATCTATCTTCAGAGCTCGTGCTGCTAGGTGACCTAAACCGGGACATGCTTAACACCCCGGCCATCCTACAATCTAAGCTAGATTCCCTGAATCTCACACAAATGATCAATGAACCTACCAGGTACAACCCCAAATCTATAAACACGGGCACCGTTATAGATATCATTGTAACCAACTTGCCCTCCAAATACACCTCTGCTGTTTTCAACCAAGATCTCAGCAATCACTGCCTCATTGCCTGCATCCGTAATGGGTCCACGGTCAAACGACCATCCCTCATCACTGTCAAACGCTCCCTAAAACACTTCAGCGAGCAGGCCTTTCTAATCGACCTGGCCCGGGTATCCTGGAAGGATATTGACCTCATCTCGTCAGTAGAGGATGCCTGGTCATTCTTTAAAAGTGCCTTCCTCACCATCTTAAATAAGRATMCCCCTTTCAAAAAATGTAGAACCAGGAACAGATATAGCCCTTGGTTCTCTCCAGACCTGACTGCCCTTGACCAGCACAAAAACATCCTGTGGCGTTCTGCATTAGCATCGAATAGCCCCCGTGATATGCAACTTTTCAGGGAAGTTAGGAACCAATATACACAGGCAGTTAGGAAAGCTAAGGCTAGCTTTTTCAAACAGAAATTTGCATCCTGTAGCACCAACTCAAAACAGTTGTGGGAAACTGTAAAACATGGAGAATAAGAGCACCTCCTCCCAGTTGCCCACTGCACTGATGGTAGGAAACTGTCACCACCTATAAATCCTCTATAATTGAGAATTTTAATAAGCATTTTTCTACGGCTGGCCATGCTATCCACCTGGCTACCCCTACCCGGTCAACTGCCCTGCACTCCCCACAGCAACTRGCCCAAGCCCCCCCGATTTCTCCTTCACCCAAATCCAGATAGCTGATGTTCTGAAAYAGCTGCAAAATCTGAACCCCTACAAATCAGCCGGGCTAGACAATCTGGACCCTCTCTTTCTAAAATTATCTGCCGAAATTGTTGCAACCCCTATCACTAGCCTGTTCAACCTCTCTTTCGTATTGTCTGAGATTCCCAAAGATTGGAAAGCTGCCCCACGGTGAAATATGGAGGGGGTCAGGTGGATGTTGTGGGGTTGTTTTAATTTTCCAGAGGATCCAGGCACTGTTAAGATTGATGGCATAATGAATTCACCAAGTAATCAAGCAATTTTGGCTTGACAATCTGGTTGCTTCTGCCAGAAGCTGGGACTTGGCCCTCGTAGGGGACTTCCCAACAGACAATGACCTAAAAGCATACCTCAAGATCAACATCCAGAAAGGTTCTGTGACAACAAAATCAATGCTGCCATGGCCACTCTCAGTCGCCGGAACCTCAAGCCAATCGAAAACCTGTGGGCTGAATGTGAAGGATCTTGAAAGGATCTGCATAGAGGAATGGTCCAAAATCAACCACAAATGTGTTTCCCGTAACCTCGTCATACATTACAGGAAAAGGACTCCATGCTGTTAGCCTTGCCAGAGCGTGGTTGCACAAGTACTAAATGAAGGAGTGCCAAGAATGATGAAACCTTATCTGGTTAAATTTATTTTTAAATTAAAGATTGAATGATTTATGGTGTTCCATGAAACATAAGAAAAGCTACAGTATTTCTCACATGTGGTATGATTCGTTTATCTCGTATAATGTATATTGTTTAATTTTTTGGTGCATTGCCAGTCAGGGGTGCCAGTAATTTTGTAGCCCACTGTTTATGGGTAAACATGTCTTTGTAATATTCATAAAATAATGGTGGATAGCTTAAGCGGGGACACTATCCCTACAAACCGAAATGCAAATGGATGGCCAAACCATTATTAATACCTTTTATATTTGAATGGCTAACCAGTTAGATCATAAGAGAGACTTACATTGATGTGATTCCCCAGGGACTATTCTGAGTGAAGGACAATCAATTAATAAATAGCAGCGGCGGACTCATCAACAATGAACCCTGCATTCGAACACATGCATAACATTTATTTACAATTGGCCACACACCAGAATCAAATTGCAGGGTTTGAGAGGTTTGGATGACAGATAGTTGTGAACACTTTCTTGTCCGTCCCATCTTTATATTACAAAGCTATACATCTGATTACAGCAATCCGTGTCAGATACATAGCCTACGTATATGTCTTAGCATCAGTTGAAGAAGGTGTCATTTGTCTCAAGGTCATCAATAACCAACTTTTTTCCCTTTTTCTTTACATATATTTTTTACCAAACTGTACTCTGCAGCCCTGTTTGCCAAGCACCCCCTCTCTGCTCCAGGAAGAGGAGAGGGTAGAGCTGCAATAGAGTGTCAGCGTAGGATAATTAGAAGTTGGCATGCATAAGGAAGAAAGGAAGATGGTGAGGGAAAGTGTTGTCACTCCTCAATTATTTCTTCACACCCTGTCCATGCACTATATAAGCAGTGGTTTCCTGACACAAGATATTGAGCTTCAAAAATGTTTTTAAGGCAGAGTTTCTCCCTGTAGTGCTTTTGTAGCATTAGAGGAGGTGTAGGCCACAGTACGAAAGTAATGACTTTGAGCTCATGAGGCGTTATATAGGCACTGTGAGCTTCATAGGCAAGAAAAAAAGTGCTACTTCAAAGGCACCAGTGGTATTGAGAGATCCACCCTACAGCAAGCTCTTGATGGTTGGAATTACTTATAGCGTCTAAGAAGTAGCTCAAGTAGGGTAGAACTAATGCATCTCTATCAAGAAGGATTTATTAATAAGGGTTATTTTCTTCAACACTAAGTCTGAAAGTTTTTTAAGTTCAGAGCTAAACTATATTTTTGAAATCCGTTATCATCTTATGCATCTCAACGTTTGGGCATTAGACATACCTGTATGTCATCAAAAGGAAATCCCTCAGGAATGACAACTCTATTCTTTCATCATTGAGTCTAAAAAAAAGAAACATCTCTTTTACCCCATGTATTATTAATAGACTGGCATCAAAGCCATGCTAATTAGGTGGGTGTGATGATACTGCTACTATTCCTACTAATTTATTTTAAAATCACAATGGCCCTTTGCCTGGATTGATAAAGGATTCAAGTGCTTTAAAATATAAAACAAGCCTAGGGGTATAATAAAATAAAATAGCTGTGCAAACAGCTGCAAGCAGCCTCTTTTCTTTCTGTGCACCGCATTAAACATGCAGGGGACAACATAGTATCACATCAGGAATTATGCGAGAGGGGCATGCGAAAGCAATATTATATTGTATGTGAGCAGAGAGAGGTGCTCAGCTACTGCTAGATCTCAAGAGGACTCTGGATACCTTAGACCAGGAGATTGCGCTGTAACAAACAGTAAATAGGTATTACTGTAACTGTGCTATACCCGCCTTCAGTCTAGGTGGGATGGGATGGATTTCTAATCAAAGCAAAGGCGGATTAACACTGAAGCAGCTGCTGTCTTTGCATCCCAGTTAACTGACGCCTCTCAACAGAAACGAGTTCAAGTGCAAGAGACTACAGAGGGACAAAATAAATTACATATATATTGTCACAGCACCGAATACAACTTACCTGAAAATGCTTACTTACAAGCCCTTAACCAAACAATGCAGAGTAAGAAAATATTTGCTAACTAAAATAAAATAAGTAACATAGTAAAATAACAAGAACGAGGCTATATACAGGGGGTACCAGTACAAGTCAATGTTCGGGGTACGGTTAGTTAAGGTAAATTGAGCGTAATATGTACATGTAGGTGGTGCGTAAAGTGACAATGCATAAGAATAAACAGCGAGTAGCAGCAGTGTGAAAAAGGGTCAATGCAAAATTCCGGGTAGCCTTTTGATAACGGTTCATCATCTTATGGCTTTGGGGTATTTGAAGGGCCAACACAATGCTATTCAAGCTATTGGACTAGTTTTAAAAAGCATCATGAATATTTAACCTCTACCCCTGTCTTTGTTAAAGAATTAAAAAACAAATGCCAGCAATTCAGCTTATAAATGGTTCCCAGAACACCTTTGTTAGCTAGTTTATGTTTTCACCTGTATTTAACCAGGTAGGCAGTTGAGAAACAAGATCCATGCACCTGCGACCTGGCCGAAGATAGGTTTTTTTATTTTTTTTTTTTTTTTTTTTTTTTTTTTTTTTTTTTTTTTTTTTTTTTTTTTTTTTTTTGTTTTTTTTTTTTTTGGATATTTGTGTGAGAAGCATAAGCAGTTCGGAACATATAACAAAACAACACAAGAGTTTACACATGGAATAAAAAAAAAACATACAGTCAATAAGTACAGTACGAAAAAAGGGAAAAAGTCTGATACAGTGATGCAAAAGAGGTAAGAAAGGGAGTTAAGGCAATTAAATAGCCATCGGTGGCGAAGTAATACGAAGATAGCAATTAAACACTGGAAGGTAGATGTGCAGAGATGAATGTGCAAGTAAGGATACTGGAGTGCCAAGGAGCAAGATTAATAAATAAATTACCAGTCATGGGGATGAGTAGTTGGGATGGGCGTATTTACAGATTGGCCTATATACAGGTGCAGAGATCTGTGAGCTCTCTGACAAGCTGGTGCTTAAAGCTAGGAGGGAGATATGAGTCTCCAGCGTTCAGAAATGATTATTTGCAGTTCGTTCCAGTTCATGGCAGCAAGAACTGGGAAGGAGTTGCGGCCAAAGGTATGAATTGGCATCTTGGGTGACCAGTTGAGATGTTACCTGCTGGGAGCTGCCGTGCTACGAAGTGGGTGCTGCTTGGTGACGCAGGTGAGCTTGAGTTAAGGCGGGGCTTTTACCTAGCAGAGAAATCCTTGTAGAAGTTACCTGAGCCAAGTGGCGTCTGGCGGCCAGCAGGTAAACGAGGGGTCCAGCCAACGAGAAGCGTGCAAGTCGAGTGGTGGATAGTATATGGGGCTTTGGTGACAAAACGGATGGCACTGTGATAGACTGCATCCAAATTTTGTTGAAGGTAGAGTAGGTTGAAGGCTCGTCAAAGACGAGATAGTTAGGTATGGTCAGTTTTTTAACGAGGGGTATGTTTAGGTCCCAGCATGGAGTGAAGGTATGCTTTGTTGCGAAATAGGAAAACCGATTGTAAGATTGTAAATGTGATTGCGAAAATTGCTTTTAATGTGAAGTTTTTTGGAAGCGACAGTTTACAAGTCTCACACTCAGACAACTAGGTTCTTTGTAAGTTATCCACTATTTCTAAGTCAGAAGCCGTCCAGAGTAGTGATGGCTGGACGTGGCCAGGTGCGGGCAGTGATCGGTTTGATAGAGCAAATGCATTTAGTTTAAACTTGGAAATTTTATGGAAGCAGTTTTGAGGCCACGGAAGGAGAGTTTGTTATGGCATTGTAAGCTCGCCTGGAAGGTTTATTTCTTATGGTCAATCCGGGATTCGCATAGCTCCGTCGACGATCCTCCCACAAGAGTTTAGTCTTCTATGTTTTTCGCGGGAAATCTAACAGTGGACAAATGAACAAACAGCCGCTGGAAAGTGCAATAGGGCGCCAAATCATTCAAACAACAGAAATCCTTTTTTCATTAATTAAAATTCCTCAAACATACATGTGGTCTTATTATCATTTTAAAGGTAATCTTGTTGTTAATATTCCCACCAGTGGTCTCGATTTCCAATAATGCCTTTTCAGCCGAAAGCACTACAAACGATAAATGTTAGGTCACCAACCACAATAAGCACAGCCATTTTTCCAGCGAAAGATAGCAGTCACAAAAAAGCAGAAATAGAGATAAAATTAATCCACTAACCTTTGATGATCATCAGATGACACTCATAGGACTTCATGTTCCACAATACATGCATGTTTTGTTTGATAAAGTTCATATTTTTTATTAAAAAATCTGAGTTTACATTGGCGCGTTACATTCACTAGTTCCAAAAACATCAAGTGATTTTGCATAGCCACATCGTTTTCAAGAGAAATACTCATCATAAAGTAGATGATAAATACAAGTTATACACATGGAATTATAGATATACCTCTCCTTAATGCAGCCGCTGAGTCAGATTTAAAAAAACTTACGGAAAAAGCTAACCATGCAATAATCTGAGACGGCGCTCAGAACAATAGCCAAATTAGCCGCCATGTTGGAGTCAACAGAAACCAGAAAATACATGATAAATGTTCCTACCTTTGATGAACTTCATCAGAATGCAGTCCTAGGAATCCCAGGTCCACAATATAGCTTGATTTGTTCGATTCCGTTATTTATGTCCAATTAGCTACTTTTGGTAGCGCGGTTGGTAAAACAATTCCAAAGTCACAAAGCGCGTCCACTATAGCGTGACGAAATGTCCAAAAGTCCCGGTAACAGTTCAGTTAGAAACATGTCAACGATGTATTGGAATCAATCTTAAGAATGTTGTTAACATACATCTTGAATAACGTTCCAACCGGAGATTTACATGACTTCAGGTTGAGCGATGGAACGGAGCTGCCTCCCACGTGAACGCGCATGTCAAGCAGGTGGTCACCTCATGGCTTTGGTTATTCATTCCTGTCCCTTCGGCCCCCCTCACAGCAGAAGTGCATCAAACAAAGTCTATGATTGTTGACATCTAGTGAAGCCGTAGAAGTGACAGAACTCATCCATATCTCGCTGCTAATTTCAGATGAGAGCTTGGTTGAAAAACTACCAGCCTCAGAAAAAAAATTCCAAACAGGAAGTGGAATTCTCAGGGTTTTTTGCCTGCCATTATGAGTTCTGTTTATACTCACAGACATAATTCAAAACAGTTTTAGAAACTTCAGAGTGTTTTTTATCCAATAATAATATGCATATATTAGGCAACTATGAGCTGCAGAGCAGGCGCCTGTTTTTTCCTTTCTTGGCACCTCTGTGCACCTTTCATCCAAGCCTACTCAATATGCCCCTGCAGCCATAAGAAGTTAACACAGTGTCCAACGAAGGGCCAGAGTATACAGAATGGTGTCGTCTACGTAAGAGGTGGATCAGAGAGATCACCAGCAGCAAGAGTGACATCATTGATGTATACAGAGAAAGATAGTCGGCCCGAGAATTGAACCCTGTGGCACCCCCATAGAGACTGCCAGAGGTCGGACAACAGGCCTCCATTGACCACTAACTCTATCTGAGAAGTAGTTGGTAAACCAGGCGAGGCAATCATTGTGAGAAACCAAGGCTGTTGAGTCTGCCAATAAGAATGTGGTGATTGACAGATAGCGAGAAAGCCATGGCCAGATTGTATGATACAGCTGCACAGTAATGTCTCTTATCGATGGCGGTTAGCTATCATTAGACCTTGAGCGTGGCTGAGGTACACCCATGACCAGCTCGGGAGCCAGATTGCATAGCGGAGAAGGTACGGTGGGATTCGAAATGGTCGCGTGATTGTTTGTTAACTTGGCTTCGAAGACCTTAGAAAAGCTGGGTAGTGATAGATATAGTCTGTAGCAGTTTGTCAGAGTGTTCTCCCCCTTTGAAGAGGGTGACCGCCTGGCA
>NC_036862.1:29298016-29428797 GCF_002910315.2 Salvelinus sp. IW2-2015
AACCGCCATCGATAAGAGACATTACTGTGCAGCTGTATTCATCAATCTGGCCATGGCTTTCGACTCTGTCAATCACCACATTCTTATTGGCAGACTCAACAGCCTTGGTTTCTCAAATGATTGCCTCGCCTGGTTTACCAACTACTTCTCAGATAGAGTTCAGTGTGTCAAATCGGAGGGCCTGTTGTCCGGACCTCTGGCAGTCTCTATGGGGGTGCCACAGGGTTCAATTCTCGGGCCGACTATCTTCTCTGTATACATCAATGATGTCACTCTTGCTGCTGGTGATTCTCTGATCCACCTCTACGTAGACGACACCATTCTGTATACTCTGGCCCTTCGTTGGACACTGTGTTAACTTCTTATGGCTGCAGGGGCAYTATTGAGTAGCTTGGATGAAAGGTGCACAGAGGTGCCCAGAGTAGACGGCCTGCTCCTCAGTCATAGTTGCTAATATATGCATATTATTATTGGATAAAAAACACTCTGAAGTTTCTAAAACTGTTTGAATTATGTCTGTGAGTATAACAGAACTCATATGGCAGGCAAAAACCTGAGAAGTTCCACTTCCTGTTTGGAATTTTTCTGAGGCTGGTAGTTTTTCAACCAAGCTCTCATTGAAATTACAGCGAGATATGGATGAGTTGTCACTTCCTACGGCTTCCACTAGATGTCAACAGTCAATAGAACTTTGTCTGATGACTCTGCTGTGAAGGGGGGCCGAAGGAGACAGGAATGAATAACCAAAGCCATGAGGTGACCACGCATTGACCATGCGCGTTCACGTGGGAGGCAGCTCCGTTCCATCGCTCAACTGAAGTCAATGTAAATCTCCGGTTGGAACGTTATTCAAGATGTATGTTAACAACATTCTTAAGATTGATTCAATACATCGTTTGACATGTTTCTACTGACTGTTACGGGACTTTTGGACATTTCGTCACGCTATAGTGGACGCGCTTTGTGACTTTGGAATTGTTTACCAAACGCGCTAACCAAAGTAGCTAATTGGACATAAATAACGGACATCGAACAAATCAAGCATTTATTGTGGACCTGGGATTCCTAGGACTGCATTCTGATGAAGTTCATCAAAGGTAAGGAAACATTTATCATGTATTTTCTGGTTTCTGTTGACTCCAACATGGCGGCTAATTTGGCTATTGTTCTGAGCGCCGTCTCAGATTATTGCATGGTTAGCTTTTTCCGTAAAGTTTTTTTAAATCTGACTCAGCGGCTGCATTAAGGAGAGGTATATCTATAATTCCATGTGTATAACTTGTATTTATCATCTACAGAGGTATTTCTCTTGAAACGATGTGGCTATGCAAAATCACTTGATGTTTTTGGAACTAGTGAATGTAACGCGCCAATGTAAACTCAGATTTTTTAATAAAAATATGAACTTTATCAAACAAAACATGCATGTATTGTGAACATGAAGTCTATGAGTGTCATCTGATGATTCATCAAAGGTTAGTGATTAATTTTTCTCTATTTCTGCTTTTTTGTGACTGTATCTTTCGCTGGAAAAATGGCTGTGCTTATTGTGGTTGGTGACCTAACATACTCGTTTGTAGTGCTTTCGCTGAAAAGCATATTTGAAATCGGACACTGGTGGGATTAACAACAAGATTACCTTTAAAATGGATATAAGACACATGTATGTTTGAGGAATTTAATTATGAAGATTTTCTGTTGTTTTGAATTTGGCGCCCTGCACTTTTCAGCGGCTGTTGTCATTCGATCCCGTTACGCGACTTGTTAACAGCGCGATTAGCAAGCAATTAATAGAAATAACCTCCAGGCGAGCTTCAATGCCATACAACTCTCCTTTCCGTGGCCTCAAACTGCTTCATAAAATTCAAGTTTAACTAAATGCAGCTCTTCAACCGATCACTGCCCGCACCTGCCTCGTCCAGCATCACTACTCTGGACGGCTCTGACTTAGAATATGTGGATAACTACAAAAACCTAGGTGTCTGGTTGGACTGTAAACTGTCCTTCCAAACTCACATTAAGCATTTCCAATCCAAAATTAAATCTACAATCGGTTTCCTATTTCGCAACAAAGCATCCTTCACTCATGCTGCCTAACATACCCTCGTAAAACTGACCATCCTACCTATCCTCGTCTTTGACGAGCCTTCAACACTCTACTCAACAAATTGGATGCAGTCTATCACAGTGCCATCCGTTTTGTCACCAAAGCCCCATATACTATCCACCACTGCGACTTGCACGCTCTCGTTGGCTGACCCTCGTTTCACTCTTGCCGCCAAACCCACTGGCTCCAGGTWATCTACAAGTCTCTGCTAGGTAAAGCCCCGCCTTAWCTCAGCTCACTGGTCACCATAGCAGCACCCACTCGTAGCACGAGCTCCAGCAGGTACATCTCACTGGTCACCCCCAAAGCCAATTCATACTTTGGCCGCAACTCCTTCCAGTTCTCTGCTGCCAATGACTGGAACGAACTGCAAAAATCACTGAAGCTGGAGACTCATATCTCCCTCACTAGCTTTAAGCACCAGCTGTCAGAGCAGCTCACAGATCTCTGCACCTGTATATAGCCAATCTGTAAATAGCCCATCCAACTACCTCATCCCCATACTGTATTTATTTATTAATCTTGCTCCTTTGCACTCCAGTATCTCTACTTGCACATTCATCTTCTGCACATCTACCTTTCCAGTGTTTAATTGCTATATTGTAATTACTTCGCCACCATGGCCTATTTATTGCCTTAACTCCCTTATCTTACCTCWTTTGCACTCACTGTATGCAGACTTTTRCCCCCTTTTTTTCTACTGTATTATTGACTGTATGTTTTATTTATTCCATGTGTAACTCTGTGTTGTTGTATATGTCGAACTGCTATGCTTTATCTTGGCCAGGTCGCAGGTGCAAATGAGAACTTGTTCTCAACTAGCCTACCTGGTTAAATAAAGGTGAAAACATAAACTAGCTAACAACAGGTGTTCTGGGAACCATTTATAAGCTGAATTGCTGGCATTTGTTTTAATTCCTTTACACAAAGACAGGGTAAGGTTAAATATTCATGATGCTTATTTAAAACTAGTCCAATAGCTTGAATAGCATTGTGTCTGCCCTTCAAATACCCCCAAGCCATAAGACTGATGAACCGTTAATCAAAAGGCTACCCGGACTATTTGCATTGACCCCCTTTTTCACACTGCTGCTACTCGCTGTTTATTATCTATGCATTGTCACTTTACCACCACCTACATGTACATATTACCTCAATTTACCTTAACTAACCCGTACCCCCGAACATTGACTTGATACTGGTACCCCCTGTATATAGCCTCGTTATTGTTATTTTACTATGTTACTTATTTTATTTTAGTTAGCAAATATTTTCTTACTCTGCATTGTTGGTTAAGGGCTTGTAAGTAAGCATTTCACGGTAAGTTGTATTCGGTGCATGTGACAAATATATATGTATTTATTTGTCTCTTGTAGTCTCTTGCACTCTGAAACTCGGTTTCTGTTGAGAGGCGTCAGTTAAACTGGGATGCAAAGACAGCAGCTCCTTCAGTGTTAATCTGCCTTTGCTTTGATTAGAATCCATCCCCCATCCCACCTAGACTAAGGCGGTATAGCACAGTACAGTAATACCTATTTACTGTTGTTACAGCGCCATCTCCTGGTCTAAGGTACTCCAAGAGTCCTCTGAGATCTACAGTAGCCTGACGCACCTCTCTCTGCTCAAATACAAATATAATATGCCTTTCCATGCCCACTCTCGCATAATTCACTGATGTGAGTACTATGTGTCCCCTGCATGTTTAATGCGGTGCAACAGAAAGAAAAGAGGCTGCTTCAGCTGTTTGCACAGCTATTTATTTTATTAATACCCCTAGGCTTGTTTTATATTTTAAAGCACTGAATCATTTATCATCATCCAGCAAAGGGACATTGTGATTTTAAAATAAATTAGAGGAATAGTAGCAGTAAATCCACCACCCAACCTAATTGCCACTGGCTTTGATGCAGTCTATTAATAATACATGGGGTAAAGAGATGTTTCTTTTTTTAGACTCAATGATGAAAGAATAGAGTTGTAATTCCTGAGGGATTTCCTTTTGATGACATACAGTATGTCTAATGCCCATAACGTTGAGATGCATAGATGATCAAGGATTTCAAAATATAGTTTAGCTCTGAACTTAAAACACTTTCAGACTGTAGTGTTGAGAAAAATAACCCTTATTAATAAATCCTTCTTGATAGAGATGCATTAGTTCTACCCTACTTGAGCTACTTCTTAGACCTATAAGTAATCCAACCATCAGAGCTTGCTGTAAGGGTGGACTCTCAATACACTGGTGCCTTTGAAGTACACTTTTTTCTTGCCTATGTAAAGTCTCAACAGTGCCRATATAACCCTCATGAGCTCAAGTACATTACTTCGTACTGTGGCCTACACCTCCTCTAAGTGCTAACAAAAGCACTACCAGGGAGAAAATCTGCCTTAAAAACATTTTTGAACTCAATATCTTGTGTCAGGAAACCACTGCTTAATAAATAGTGCATGGACATGGGTGTAGAAAGAAAATAATTGAGAGTGACAACACTTTCCCTCACATCTTCCTTCTCCTTATGCATGCCAACTTCTAATTATCTACCTGACAATCTATTGCAGCTCTACCCTCTCCTCTTCCCTGGAGCAGAGAGGGGGTTGCTTGGCAACAGGGCTGCAGAGTACATGTTTGGTAAAAAATATATGTAAAAAAAAAAGGGAAAAAAGTTGGTTATTGATGCTTGGCCAATGACACCTTCTTCAAACTGATGCTAAGACATATAGTAGCTAATGTATCTGACACGGATTGCTGTTAATCAGATGTATAGCTTTGTAATATAAAGATGGGAAGGACAAGAAAGTGTTAACAACTATCTGTCATCCAACATCTCAAAACCTCAATTGATTTGTGTGTGGCACAACTTGTAAATAAATGTATGCATGTGTTCCGAATGCAGGGTTCATTGTTGATGAGTCAGACGCTGCTATTTATTCAATTGATTGTCCTTCACTCAGAATAGTTCCCTGGGGAATCACATCAATGTAGTCTTCTCTTATGATCTAATGGTTAGCCATTCAAATATAAAAGGTCATTAATAATGGTTTGCCATCCATTTGCATTTCGCTTTGTAGGGATAGTGTCCCTTAAGCTATCCACATTATTTTATGATATTACAAAGAACATGTTTACCCATACAGTGGGCTCCAAAATTACTGGCACCCCTGACTGGCAATGCACCAAAAAAATATAAACAATATAATTATAGAGATAAACTCAAAATACCAACATGTGAGAAATACTGTACTTTCTTAATGTTTCAATGGAACCAACCAAAATCATTCAATTATTTAATACAAAATAAATTTAACCAAGATCAAGGTTTCATAATTATTGGCACTCCTCATTTAGTACTTAGTGCAACCACCTCTGGCAAGGATAACAGCATGGAGTCTTTTCCTGTAATGTATGACGAGGTTAAGGAACACATTTGGWGGGATTTTGGACCATTCCTCTATGCAGATCCTTTCAAGATCCTTCACATTCAGCCCACAGGTTTTCGATTGGATTGAGGTCCGGCGACTGAGATGGCCATGGCAGAACATTGATTTTGTTGTCACAGAACCATTTCTGTGTTGATCTTGAGGTATGTTTTAGGTCATTGTCTTGTTGGGAAGTCCACCTACGGCCAAGTCCCAGCCTTCTGGCAGAGGCAACCAGATTGTCAGCCAAAATTGCTTGATACTTGGTAGAATTCATTATGCCATCAATCTTAACCAGTGCCCCTGGACCTCTGGAATTAAAACAACCCCAAAACATCACTGACCCCCCTCCATATTTCACCGTGGGTATGATGTGCCTCTCCTTGTATGCAAGTAGAGGCACCTCACATCTCATACCCTGTTTCGACACCAAACATGCCGATGCTGTATCTGACCAAAAAGTTCAATTTTGGTCTCATCTGACCAGAGCACCTTCTTCCAGTCATAATTTAAATGACGTTTGGCAAACTCCAAGCGCTTGCGTCTGTGTCTTGGGGTCAGAAAGGGCTTTCTTCTGGCAACCCTTCCAAAGAGCCTGTGGATGTGGAGGTGGCATTTGATGGTGCTTTTTGAAACCTGGTGACCCCAAGACGCCACCAAGGCCTGCAATTCTTTCACAGTGATTCTTGGGGATTTTGTTGCTTCTCTCATCATCCTCCTCCCTATCCTGGGGGGCAAAATGCATTTGCGTCCTCTACCCGTGAGGTTTTCAACTGTTCCATATCTTTTGAATTTTCTAATAATTGCCCTGACAGTGCTCAGTGGTATATTAAATAGTTTGTGGATCTTCTTGTAGCCATTACCAGATTTATGAAGGTCTACGACCATCTGTCTCTTTTGAACTGCTAGTTCTTTTATTTTCTTCATGGTGTTGGATGACAGTGGGATATTGCATGTGTGTTACCTKATTTTTATACCCTAGTGAAACAGGAAGTGATGTAATGGCTCAATATAGTTCCTTAAGACTTAGATAAACTTAAATAAGTGGAATTTAATGTGTGGTTTAATTTTGGTAGATGCTATTTACAATCATCTTTAAGGGTGCCATTAATTGGGAAACCTTGAATCGAAAACCTGTGGGCTGAGTGGAAGAGGACAGTTGATAAGCGCAAACCCAAGAATGTGAAGGATCTTGAAAGGATCTGCATAGAGGAATGGTCCAAAATCCCTCCAAATGTGTTCCTTAACCTCGTCATACATTACAGGAAAAGACTCCATGCTSTTAACCTTGCCAGAGGTGGTTGCACTAAGTACTAAATGAGGAGTGCCAATAATTATGAAACCTTGATTTTGGTTACATTTATTTTGTATTAAATAATTGAATGAATTGAATGATTTCAATAACTGTTCCATTGAAACATTAATAAAGTACAGTATTTCTCACATGTTGGTATTTTGAGTTTATCTCTATAATTATATTGTTTATATTTGTTTAAGCATTGTTTGGGGTGCCAGTAATTTTGGAGCCCACTGTATATATCAAGGCACTAGGCCAGACCCAAATGCAGACACAGGAGGCAGATGYTTGTAGTCTTACAATGTTTAATAATCAGGKAAGAGAATGGTCGTGGACAGGCAAAAAAGTCCAAATCAGATCCGAGTCCAGGAGGTACAGAGTGGCAGACAGGCTCGTGGTCAACGCAGGCAGAATGGTCAGGTAGGCGGGTACAAAGTCCAGAAACAAGCAAGGGTCAAAACCGAGAGGACAAGAAAAAGGAGATTGCAAAAAGCAGGAAAACCGCTGGTTGACTTGGAAACATACAAGACGAACTGGCACAGAGAGACAGGAAACTCAGGGATAAATATACTGGGGAAAACAACCYACACCTGGGGGGGTGGAGACAATAACAAGGACAGGTGAAACTGATCAGGATGTGACAATATAGTCATAATCCTCAGTGGAACTTTATTGAAATACATGGTCCTAAAGGGGATGTGGTGAACACTGTTCTTTGTTAATTCGCCAGCAGTAAATCATTTTGCCTTTGGCAAGTCGCAGTCTATGATAACTTTTGGATTTTACAGATGAATAAGTTCCTCTAGATACACTATATAAACAAAAGTATGTGGACACCCCTTCAAATTAGTGGGTTTGGATATTTCAGCTACACCCGTTGCTGACAGGTGTATAAAATCTATATAAAATCTAGCACACAGCCATGCAATCCCCATAGACAAACATTGGCAGTAGAATGGCCTTACTGAAGAGCTCAGTGACTTTCAAAGTGGCACCGTCATAGGATGCCATCATTCCAACAAGTCAGTTGGTCAAATTTCTGCCCTGCTAGAGCTGCCCCGGTAAACTGTAAGTGCTGTTATTGTGAAGTGGAAATGTCTAGGACCAACAACAGCTCAGCTGGGAAGTAGTAGGCCACACAAGCTCACAGAAAGGGACCACGAGTGCTGAAACGCGTAGCGCATACAAATCCTGCTGAAGCACGCAACGCATGCAAATCCTCTGTCCTCAGTTGCAACACTCACTCCAAAATGCCTCTGGAAGCAACGTCAGCACAATAACTGTTTTTCGGATGCTTCCTGAAATGGGTTTCCACAGCTGAGCAACTGCACACAAGCCTAAGATCACCATGCGCAATGCCAAGCGTCGGCTGGAGTGGTATAAAGCTCGCCGCCTTTGGACTCTGGAGCAGTGGAAACACGTTCTCTGGAGTGATTAATCACGCTTCACCATCTGGCAGACACAGGAGGCAGATGGTTGGAGTCTTACAATGAAGAATCTGGGTTTCGCGGATGCCAGGAGAACGCTACCTGCCCCAATGAATAGTGCCAACTGTAAAGTTTGGTGGAGGAGGAATAATGGTCTGGGGCTGTGTTTCATGATTTAGGCTAGGCCCCTTAGTTCCAGTGAAGGGAAATCTTAATGCTACAGTGCACAATGACTTTCTAGACGATTCTGTGCTTCCACGTTGTGGCAACAGTTTGAGGAAGGCCATTTCCTGTCTCAGCATGACAATGCTCCCGTGCACAAAGCGAGGTCTATACAGAAATAGTTTGTCGAGATTGTGTGGAAGAACTTGACTGGCCTGCACAGAGCCCTAACCTCAACCACATCAAACACCTTTGGGATGAATTGGAACGCCGACTGCGAGCCAGGCCTAATTGCCCAACCTCACTAATGCTCTTGAAGCTGAATGGAAGCAAGTCCCCGCAGCAATGTTTCAACATCTAGTGGAAAGCCTTCCCAGAAGAGTGGAGACTGTTATAGCAGCAAAGGGAGGACCAACTCCATATTAATGTCCATGATTTTGGAATGATATGTTCGACGAGCAGATGTCCACATACGTTTGGTCATGTAGTGTAAATAAATTATTTTAATTTACCTTCTGAATTCAGTTTAACATGCATGCAATGACAACCACAGTTTTCAGTTTGCTCCTTGCATGTCCAACAACTCTTGTTGATGGACTTTTGAGCTGGATAGAGACGACTGTTCCTCTAGTCTTACTAGTGTAAATGCTAAATCTATGTTTGGTTCTGAATAAACATTACAAAAATATCCCCCTTTAAATATAAACAGCRCCGCTTTACCCCCAGTCTGTTGATAGTGTAGCTATATTTCAGCCTTAGAGCTTATCGAGGTGCGTATCCATGTTGAGGCCATTTATCAAACCAGCAGTGTCTGACTGACGCTAATGTGTCCAGTCCACCGATAGGCTGTCTTCAACATGAGGCAGTGCAGTGTTTCACCTGCTACAGATACATACCAGGCATGGCATGCTGTATGGACATGGTGGAGAAACTAAAGGGAGGCTTTAATTTATCACATGATGTATTAGAGCCACTGTGTTATTAAACCTGCGACATTGCTCATTAATCCTGGGTTCGCGCATGAAGCCACAAACGCATTTGCATCTCATCCATGTGAAATTAGCTGTAAAATGTGAAGGAACATTCTAGTCTATTCCATGGGCCGCTAGAGGAGGAACGGCTATTTTCAAACCAATGTCAGCGATCTAATATGAACACTGATTTGGCTGATTTGGCTTCTGGCCTGTAGTGGGGACTGTTTCCACATTATTCACATGGAATGTAGGCCTACTGTCATATCCGTTTGAGTTAGGCAGTCTGTACAGTTGAAAGGAAATTGCAAAATTGGAGCATGGGAGAACTGCTGCTACACACTGCGTATGGTAGTCCATGGGCAGGTTTTAAGTTATGCATCTGGTTCAAAAATGTCAAGGCATGCAATCATGATACCATTTATCTTGAACACACYTAAACACTTCAGACTGATGTCACAAGATATCTGTATTCAACACATTAAACTAATGCTGGATGTGAAACAAGAATTGCTATAAATCTTGCTTCAAAGTTATACAATTCTCCTTGGATGGGAGACCGCAGTTTGAGGTCACTGATGCCACTGAAGAGATCTCATATTGATTTTAATTAAATTCTCCTTTTCAATTAGATGTCATACACTAATCTATCTAATTTATTACTGGATATTTTCCTTTGTGCTTGAAGAAATAATGAAACTGAAAAGAAGACCGTTTTCAACTGGAATTGTTATGGATGACTGTAGGAGCCAAATACGTCATATTGTATATTTGTATGTATCAGGTTTCAGGTAAGACACAACAGTGTTAGGCCTGATCACCGACAACGATGAGTCAGCCTACAGGAAGGAAGTCAGAGACCTGTGACAAATAAAATTTGATTTCAGTAGAAGGCCTACTATTAGCCTACTTGCACAGTACAGCTTGGGTTGGTCTGACTGTGATATGGGATTTAGAATTTTTGGTAATTCAGAGTGTATGTCACTGTAGCTGTGTATGAATATTCATGCTAACCGCACTAGCCATACTATTTGTGACGTGAATTGAGTATATAGTATGCTTATTGGTCATAGTATGGATAAAGTTAGTATGCCAAAAGTCACACTAAATTCGCCTAAATACAAAGTATACATGCAGTGGACACTATTTAAGTGCTTTTAGGGCCCATAACTTTTTCAGATTTTAAGAAAATGGCAGGAAGATTTGCAGCCGAAGTCAGACAAGACCGGATACAATTCATTGCTATAAATAATTATGACAAATGTTAAGAAAATCTTGAGCAATGTAAGAAAGTAATGACTTCTCAAATAAGTTACACGTTATGTAGGCAGACAATTTGTTAGCTACACTCTCCTTACGGACCGCATAACATTACAGCAGTATAAGGGCACAAGGCGAGACCCAGATGCAGATGGTTAGAGTCCAAGATGTTTATTAACAATCCAAAAGGGGTAGGCAAGAGAATGGTCGTGAACAGGCAAAAGGTCAAAACCAGTTCAGAGTTCCAGAGGTACAGAATGGCAGGCAGGCTCGAGGTCAGGGCAGGCAGAATGGTCAGGCAGGCGGGAATGGTCAAAACTGGGAAGACTAGTAAAAGAGAGTAGAAAAGCAGGAGCACAGGAAAAACCACGTTGGTTGACTTGCACATACAAGACGAACTGACACAGAGAGACAGGAAACACAGGGATAAATACACCAGGGAAAATAAGCGACACCTGGAAGGGGTGGAGACAATCACAAGGACAGGTGAAACAGATCAGGGCGTGACACAGCAGTATGTACTGGTACTGTATGTTAGCTAGTTAGGCAGTATATTAACTATCTGCTATCTAACTAACTACCCAACGTTTATTGACTTGATTATTCACATCATTCATAGKTAAGTGGTATAGTCGCTGTGTGTTTCAATGGACATTGTTAATTCTGGTTATCTACTCTGATTTCAGAGCACTCTCACGCAGAATAATGAATTTACGAAAGCTCAACACCTATTGAATTTGAAAAAAAAAAGCGTTAAAAAAAAGCTTAATAAATTGTTGCCAGCAACACAGTTACATGAAAACAGCCTAACCAGCTCTGCGGATGTTGCCTCTAATCCATGGCTTCTGTTTTGGATATGTACGTATAGTCACTGTGGGGGTGACGTCATCGATCCACTTATTGATGAAGCCGATGACTGAGGTGGTGTATTCCTCAATGCCATTGGATGAATCCCGGAACATATTCCAGTTTGTGCTAGCAAAACAGTCATGTAGTGTAGCATCTGCGCATTTGATGCTAAATCTTTCTGCTGAATTCTGCATTCTCCAGTGCATCTCCCCAGCCCGGTACGTCCGGTGCCAGCTCCCCGCACTCGCCCTGAAGTGCGTGTCACCAGTTTGGTGCCACCTGTGCCGGCTCCACGCACCAGGCCTCCAGTGCGCCTCCCCAGTCTGGTACGTCCTGTGCCAGCTCCCCGCACTCTCCCTGAAGTGCGTGCCACCTGTCTATATATAAATACTATTTGCTGTACCAAAATTACAATGTATGCACAGTTTAGTGACGCACAGCACCAGGCCTCCAGTGCGTCTCCCCAGTCCGGTACGTCCTGTGCCGGCTCCACGCACCAGGCCTCCAGTGCATCTCCCCAGTCCGGTACGTCCTGTGCCAGCTCCCCGCACTTTCCCTGAAGTGCATGTCACCAGTCCGGTGCCACCTGTGCCGGCTCCACGCACCAGGCCTCCCGTGCGTCTCCCCAGTCCGGTACGTCCTGTGCCGGCTCCACGCACCAGGCCTCCAGTGCGTCTCCCCAGCCCGGAGTCTTCCTCTGCGCCGATGCCCAGTCCAGGCACGTTGTCCAGTCCCGCTCCAGGAAAGGAGCCTTCCTCTGCGCCGATGCCCAGTCCAGGCACGGTGTCCAGTCCCGCTCCAGGGCAGGAGCTTTCCTCTACGCCGATGCCCAGACCAGGCACGGTGTCCAGTCCAGTTCCAAGGCCGGAGCCTTCCTCTGCTCCGATGCCCAGTCCAGGTACGGCGTCCAGTCCCGCTCCAGGGCAGGAGCCTTCCTCGGCGCCGGTGCCCTGTCCGGGCGCGGCGTCCAACCCAGCTCCATGGCCGGAGCCTTCCTCGGAGCCGGTGCCCAGTCCGGGTGCGGCGTCTAACCCAGCTACATGGCCAGGGCCCTCTGCGCAGATGCCCAGTCCAGGCACGGCGTTCAGCCCGGCGCCATGGCCGGATCCGGGGTCTGGGCGGGGGCTACGACCCGCACCGGAGCCGCCACCGACACTAGTCACGCCCTATACCCTCCCCATTTGGTTTCAGGTTTTGCGGCTGGAGTCCGCACCTTTGGGCGGGTACTGCCACGCCCTGATCATAGAGAGCCCTCGGGTTCTCTATGGTGTTTAGGTCAGAGCGTGAGTAGGGGGGTGTTCTAGTTAACCTATTTCTATGTTGGTGTGCTTGGTATGGTTCCCAATTAGAGGCAGCTGATTATCGTTGTCTCTAATTGGGGATCATATTTAAGTTCTCCATTGTTCCCACCTGGGTTGTGGGATATTGTTTTGTGTTTGTGCATGTGCACCACTACTTTCACGTTTCGTTATTGGTTTACTGTTTTTGTTTAAAGTTTCACCGTAATAAAGATGTGGAACTTCAATCACGCTGCGCCTTGGTCCGCTCATTACGACGATCGTGACACTCAGACAAGAAAGAGCACACCAAATGATCAGGTGAAACTCTGAAAAACAATCCAAGAAAGTATGCGTCAATGACAACGCGAGTACAAAATGTTATTACATTGAACAAGGAAACAGAAGAGGAATTCACTCAACAAGAACATTTGTTTTGTGTAGCAGAGTGTTTCCCAAAGGTTGCACATTTAGTTTTATTGACCTATACTACACAGCTGATTAAAATTATCAAAGCTTGATGATTAGTAGATTATTTGAATCAGTTGTGTAGTGCTAGGGAAAAACCAAAACACTGTATGTTTGTTGTCCAAGTTAAACAGACATCTTGATTCACTGATCAGTTTTCTTGAAGCTAAATGTAATCGTTTATTGACATATCATTGTTTGCACCATTTGTGCACTTGTTTTCATGCAAATTAAAGCAGTTTTTTGTTAATACTGCTGGTTTGTTTGCCTATTAGCTTTAGGAGATTTTATATTGTTCGATGCTTACCTCACATGCTATATGCTACACTAAATAACCACTGACCATTTAGTCTATTCTAGCACTGGCCTACCACGCCACATGTTATTGCATCCAACTTTTGACATTCATATTGTTATCTTGTTTCTATATTTGCATAGCTTCATGTATAMGCATTTTGCATATTGTGGTGTTACAACACACCATGTCATGTTTCAGAAGACCTTCATCTGACTCTGGGGAAGTAGGTCAAGGGCCTCATTGCCAAAATCCCGAAGTATCCCTTTAATGCAAAGCATGTCATTTATTAACTAAAATGTGTAAATATGTSTAATTTGAGTATTAGTTACAATAAACACACTTTTGTTTTAATAAGTTACAATGCTGTTGATGTATACATTTTTGAAAATAGTTATTTAATGTGTGCAGGACTGTCACATCTGTGACCCGTGTTTACGGCAAGCTGGTGAAAGTATAAGGGCACAAGGCGAGACCCAGACGCAGACACGGGAGGCAGATGGTTTGAGTCTCTGATATTTAATATAATCCAAGGGGCAGGCAAGAGAATGGACAGGCAAAAGGTCATAAACAAGGTCAGTGTCCAGGAGGTACTGAGTGGCAGGCAGGCTCGAGGTCAGGGCAGGCAGTATGGTCAGGCAGGCGGGTTCAGAGTCAAGGCAGGCAAGGGTCAAAACCAGGAGGACTAGCAAAAGAGAGATAAGAAAAAGCAAGAGCACAGAAAACCACGATGGTTTACTTGACATGATGAACTGGCAACAGAAAACAGGGAACACCGGAATAAATACCCAGGGACTAATGGGGAAAACGAGTGACACCTGGAGGTGGGTGGAGACAATCACAAAGACAGGTGAAACAGATCAGGGTGTGACAGAAAGAACTGAGAGATGGGGCTTGGATCAATGTTAATAGCATACAGTACATTACTCAATTGGCATACTTGATTACAAAGTAAATGCTATACATCAATTTCCTTATATTAAGCCAAACAAACGGAACAATTGACTCTGAAAATTTGATTTTACGGACAGCCAGGGGCACACTCCAACACTCAGACATAAGATACAAATGCAGTATTTGTGTTTAGTGAGTCTGCCAGATCAGAGGCAGTAGGGATGACAACGCGTTATATTGACAGGTGTGTTATTGGGCCATATGTATGTCCTGGCTGAGCATTCGAAATATAACAAGTACTTTCGAGTGTCAGTGAAATGTATTGGTGTAAAAAGGTCAAAAATGTAAATCGTAGAGTACAGATACCCCCCAAAACTACTTAAGTATTTTTCTGTAGTACTTTACACCAGCAGAGGATAGTGTGTACATTTGCAAGGCAAGACCACACCATCCACTGTGTTATTGCTACAGTGGCTTTTAAACTTGGGATACAGGTTTATGACATAAGGCACATGGTGCACTGGGGGCCATCCAAAGATCTTAGGAACTACTGACAGGAGGTTGCCAGATGTGTCAAAGATGGGCAACCAGGAAGGCCTCAATGTACAGTACCAGTCAAAAGTTTGGACACACCTACTCATTCAAGGGGTTTCTTTCTTTTACTATTTTCTATATTGTAGAATAAGGAAGACATCAAAACTATGAAAAAACACATGGAATCATGTAGTAACCAAAACATTGTTAAACAAAACTAAATACATTTGAGATTCTTCAAAGTAGCCACCCTTTTCCTTGATGACAGCTTTGCACACTCTTGGCATTCTCTCACCCAGCTTCACCTGGAATGCTTTTTCAACAGTGTTGGAGTTCCCACATATGCTGAGCACTTGTTGGCTGCTTTTCCTTCACTCTGCGGTCCAACTCATCCCAAACCATCTCCATTGGGTTGAAGTCGGGTGATTGTGGATGCCAGGTCATCTGATGCAGCACTCCATCCCTCACCTTCTTGGTAAAATAGTCCTTACACAGCCTGGAGGTGTGTTGGGTCATTGTCCTTTTGAAAAACAAATGATAGTCCCACGAAGCGCAAACCAGATGAGATAACGTATCGGTGCAGAATGCTGTGGTACCCATGCTGGTTAAGTGCGCCTTGAATTCTAAATAAATCACAGACAGTGTCACCAGCAAAGCACCCCCACACCATCACACCTCCTTCTTCATGCTTCACGATGGGAACCACACATGCGGAGATCATCCGTTCACCTACTCTGCGTTGCAAAAAGACAAGGCAGTTGGAACCAAAAATCTCATATTTGGACACATCAGCCCAAAGGACAGATTTCCACCAGTCTAATGTCCATTGCTCGTGTTTCTGAGCCCAAGAAAGTATCTTCTTATTATTGGTATCCTTCATTAGTGATTTCTTTGCAGCAATTAGACCATGAATGCCTGATTCATACTGTCTCCTCTTAACAGTTGATGTTGAGATGTGTCTGTTACTTGAACTCTGTGAAGCATTTATTTGGGCTGCAATTTCTGAGGCTGGTAACTCGAATGAACTTATCCTCTGCAGCTGAGGTAACTCGGGGTCTTCCTTTCCTGTGGGGGTCCTCATGAGAGCCAGTTTCATCATAGCGCTTGATGGTTTTTGCGACTGCACTTGAATAAACTTTCAAAGTTATTTTCCGGATTGACTGACCTTCATGTCTTAAAGTAATGATGAACTGTCATTTTTCTTTGCTTATTTGAGCTGTTCTTGCCATAATATGGACTTGGTCTTTTACCAAATAGGACAATCTTCTGTATACCACACCTACCTTGTCACAACACAACTGATTGGCTCAAAGAAATTCCACAAATTAACTTTTAACAAGGCACACATGTTAAATGAAATGTATTCCAGGTGACTACCTCATGAAGCTGGTTAAGAGAATGCCAAGTGTGCAAAGCTGTCATCAAGGCAAAGGGTGGCTACTTTGAAGAATCTAAAATATAACATTTTGATTTGTTTAACACTTTTTTGGTTACTACATGATTCCATATGTTATTCATAGTTTAATGTCTTCACTATTATTCAACAATGTAGAAAATCGTAAAAAATAAAGAAAACCCCTTGAATGAGTATGTGTGTCCAAACTTTTGACTGGTACTGTACATCTACCCCTACTCGGTCCAAACAAAACAGATACACAAGAACATGATAGACCTGATAAACAACGCTTTGCAGGACATCTGTTTGAGGTAGAAAATAGTGAATTATTTCTCTCTCTCAGACATGGGGAGAGAAGCGTTAGCGTCAGCATGTGATTATTCGTTTTGTTGCTGTGTGTGTGACAGAGGTCAGTAATAATTTACTCAGATACGTTTTTGGTTATCATAAATTTTATTCATTTAGGAAATGACAATGGCAGATATGAATAATGTACAGCAAATATTTTATCCTGCCGTATTAAGGTCACGCCAGTGGTCCATCTCCTCTGCAAGGTTCCTCATCATCTGGCCCATTTTCGGTTGATTCATGATGCTACTTGTGATGTTGAATTTATTATTAACATGTCTTCTATTTTGCAGTGCACACACGGAGATGGTAGGATGATGAGAGGAGGAACGTCCAAATCAAATTCACATCAAATTGTATTGGTCACATACACATGGTTAACAGATGTTAATGCGTCTGAAGAGAAATGCTTGTGCTTCTAGTTCCGACAGTGTAGTAATATCTAACAAGTAATCTAATAATTCCCCAACAACTCCTAATACACACAAACCTAAAGAGGTGAATGGGAATATGTACATGATCTCAGCATAAAAATAAACGTCCCTTTTTCAGGACTGTGTCTTTCAAAGATAATTTGTAAAAATCCAAATAACTTCATAGATCTTCATTGTAAAGGGTTTAAAGCATGTTTCTCATGCTTGTTCAAAGAACGATAAACAATTCATGAACATGCACCTGTGGAACGGTCGTTAAGACACTAACGGCTTAAAGAAGGTAGGCAATTAAGGTCACAGTTATGAAAATTTAGGACACTAAAAAGAGGCCTTTCTACTGACCCTGAAAAACTCAAAAAGAAAGATGCCCAGGGTCCCTGCTCATCTGCGTGAATGTGCATGGTGCAAGGAGGCATGAGGACTGCAGATGTGGCCTGGGCAATATATTGCAATGTCCGTACTGTGAGAAGACAGCGCTACAGGCCGGACTGCTGATTGTTCTCGCAGTGACAGACCACGTGTAACAACACCTGCACAGGATCGGTACATCCGAACATCACACCTGCGGGACAGGTACAGGGTGGCAACAACAACTGCCGAGTTACACCAGGAACGCACAATCCCTCCATCAGCGCTCAGAGACTCTCCACAATAGCCTGAGAGAGGCTGGACTGAGGGCTTGTAGGCCTGTTGTAAGGCAGGTCCTCACCAGACATCACCGGCAACAACGTCGCCTACGGGCACAAACCCACCATCGCTGGACCAGACAGGACTGGCAAGAAGTGCTCTTCACTGACGAGTRACGGTTTTGTCTCACCAGGGGTGATGGTCAGATTCGCGTTTATCGTCGAAGGAATGAGTGTTACACCGAGGCCTGTACTCTGGAGCGGGATCAGTTTGGAGGTGGAGGGTCCGTCATGGTCTAGTGCGGTGTCTCACAGCATCATCTGACTAAGCTTGTTGTCATTGCAGGCAATCTCAACGCTGTGCGTTACAGGGAAAACATCGTCCTGCCTCATGTGGTACCCTTCCTGCAGGCTCATCCTGACATGACCCTCCAGCATGACAATGCCACCAGCCATACTGCTCGTTCTGTGCGTGATTTCCTGCAAGACAGGAATGTCAGTGTTCTGCCATGGCCAGCAAAGAGCCCAGATCTCAATCCCATTGAGCACATCTGGGACCTGTTGGATTTTAGGGTGAGGGCTAGTGCCATTTCCCCCATAAATGTTCGGAGAGTTGCAGGTGCCTTGGTGGTAGAGTGGGGTAACATCTCACAGCAAGAACTGGCAAATCTGGTCCAGTCCATGAGGAGAAGATGCACTGCAGTACTTAATGCAGCTGGTGGCCACACCAGATACTTACTGTTACTTGTGATTTTGACCCCTCCTTTGTTCAGGGACACATTATTCCATGTATGTTAGTCACATGTCCGTGGAACTTGTTCAGTTTATGTCTCAGTTGTTGAATCTTGTTATGTTCATACAAATATTTAAACTTGTTAAGTTGTCTGAAAACAAACGCAGTTGACAGTGAGAGGACGTTTCTTTTTTTGCTGAGTTTTTTTGCTAAGTATATGGATGAGCGATGGCCGAGCGGCATAGGCAAGGTGCAATAGATGGTATAAAATACAGTATATACATGTGATATGAGTAATGCAAGATATGTAAACACTATTAAAGTGGCTTTATTTCAAGTTGTATTGTTTAAAGTGACTAGTGATCCATGTATTAAAGTGGCCAGAGATTGGGTCTCAATGTAGGCAGCAGCCTCTCTGAGTTAGTGATTGCTGTTTAGCAGTCTGATGGCCTTGAGATAGAAGCTGTTTTTCAGTCTCTCGGTCCCAGCTTTGATGCAACTGTACTGACCTTACCTTCTGGATGGCAGCGGTGTGAACAGGCAGTGGCTCGGGTGGTTGTTGTCCTTGATGATCTTTTTGGCCTTCCTGTGACATCGGGTGCTGTAGGTGTCATGGAGAGGTAGTTCGCCCCCAGTGATACGTTGTGCAGACCGCACCACCCTCTGGAGAGCCTTTTGGTTGAGGGTAGTGCAGTTGCCGTACTAGGCTGTGATACAGCCCAACAGGATGCTCTCGATTGTGCATCTGTAAAAGCTGGTCAGGGTTTTGGGTGACAAGCCACATTTCTTCAGCCTCCTGAGGTTGAAGAGGCACTGTTGCACCTTCTTCACTACACTGTCTGTGTGGGTGGACCATTCAGTTTGTCTGTGATGTGTACATAGAGGAAATTAAAACTTTCCACCTTCTCCACTTCTGTCCTTTCGATGGGGATGGGGGGTGCTCCCTCTGCTGTTTCCTGAAGTCCACGATCATCTCCTTTTTCTTGTTGAAGTTGAGAGAGAGGATGTTTTCCTGACACCACACTCCGAGTGCCCTTACCTCCTCCCTGTAGGCTGTCTCGTCGTTGTTGGTAATCAAGCTCACTACTTTTGTGTTGTCTGCAAACTTGATGATTGAGTTGGAGGCATGCATGGCCACGCAGTCGTGGGTGAACAAGGAGTACAGGAGGGGGCTGAGCACGCACCCTTGTGGTGCCCCAGTGTTGAGGGTCAGCAAAATGGAGATGTTGTTTCCTACCTTCACCACCTGAGGGCAGCCCGTCACAAAGTCCAGGACCCAATTGCACAGGGCAGGGTTGAGACTTAAGGCCTCCAGCTTGATGATAAGCTTGGGGGTTCTATGGTGTTGAATGCTGAGCTGTAGTCAATGAACAGCATTCTTACATAGGTATTACTTTTGTCCAGATGGAATATGTTAGTGTGCAGTGTGATGGCGATTGCGTCATCTGTGGACCTATTGGGGCGGTATGCAAACCGAAGTGGGTCTTGGGTGGCCGGTAAGGTAGAGGTGATATGATCCTTGACTAGTCTCTCAAAGCACTTCATGATGACAGAAGTGAGAGCTACAGGGCAGTAGTCATTTAGTTCAGTTATCTTTGCCTTCTTGGGTATAGGAACAATGGTAGCCATCTTGAAGCATGTGGGGACAACAGACTGGGATAGAGAGCGTTTGAATATGTTCCGTTAAACACACCAGCCAGTTGGTCTGCGCCATGCTCTGAGAACGAGGCTATAGTGCCGTCTGGGCCAGCAGCCTTGCAAGTGTTAACACATTTAAATGCTTTACTCACTTCGGCCACGGAGAAGGAGGGGGGGGGGGGGGGGGGCACAGTCCTTGTCAGCGGGCCACGGCGGTGGCACTGTATTATCCTCAAAGTGGGCATAGAAGGTGTTTCGTTTGTCTGTAAGAATGACGTCAGTGTCCGTGACATGGCTGGTTTTCTTTTTGTAGTCCGTGATTTCCTGTAGACCCTGCCACATACGTCTCGTGTCTGAGCCGTTGAATTGTGACTCCACCTTGTCCCTGTACCGGCATGTCGCTTGTTTGATTGCCTTGCGGATTGAATAACTACACTGATTATTTTCAGCCACATTCCCAGAACTCTTTCCATGGTTAAACACAGTGGTTCGTGCTTTCAGTTTTGCGCGAATGCCGCCATCCATACACGGTCTCCAATGCACCAACATCTCCAATGCACTTCTTTATAAACACACTCACCGAGGTAGCGTATAGGTTGATGTTGTTGTCTGAGGCTGACAGGAACATATTCCAGTCCGCGTGATAAAAACAATTTTGAAGTGTGGCTTCCGATTGGTCAGACCAACATTGAATGGTTCTCGTCACTGGTACATCCTGTTTGAGTTTCTGCCTATAAGACGGTAGGAGCAAGATGGCGTCGTGGTCGGATTTGCCGAAGGGAGGGCGGGGGAGGGCTTTGTATGCATCGCGGAAGTTAGAGTAGCAGTGGTCGAGTGTATTGCCCATGCGTGTGGTGCATACAATATGGTYATAGAATTTAGGTAGCCTTGTTCTCAAATTTGCTTTGTTAAAACCCCAGCTACAATAAATGCAGCCTCAGGATATTTGGTTTCCAGTTTACATAGAGTACAGTGAAGTTCCTTGAGGGCCGTCTTGGTGTCTGCTTGAGGGGGAATGTGTCAAGCCCTGATCTGTTTCACCTGTTCCTGTGATTGTCACCACCACCTCCAGGTGTCGCTTATTTTCCCCAGTGTATTTATCCCTGTGTTTCCTGTCTCTCTGTGCCAGTTCGTCTTGTATTTTTAGTCAAGTCAACCAGTAGGATTTTCCTGTAGTCCTTTTCCTATTCTACTTTGTCTAGTCCTCCCGGTTTTGATCCTTGCCTGTTTCTGGACTCTGTACCCGCCTGCCTGACCATTCTGCCTGCCTTGACCACGAGCCTGTCTGCCACTCTGTACCTCCTGGACTCTGATCTGGTTTTGACCTTTTTTGCCTGTCCATGACCATTCTCTTGCCTACCCCTTTGGATTATTAAACATTGTAAGACTCCAACCATCTTCCTCCTGTGTCTGCCTTTGAAACTCGCCTTGTGCCTTGATAGAATGTACACAGCTGTGACTATAACTGACGAGAATTCTCTTGGTAGGTAAAATGGCTGGCATTTGATTGTAAGGAATTCTAGGTCGGGTGAGCAGAAGTACTTGAGTTCCTTGTATGTTATGATTACACCATAAGTTGTTAATCATGAAGCATACACCCCCGCCCTTCCTCTTCCCAGAGAGGTGTTTATCTCTGTCGGTGCGATGCATGGAGAAGCCCGGTGGCTGAACCAATTCCGACAACATATCCCGAGAGAGCCATGTTTCCATGAAACAGAGAATGTTACAATCTCTGATGTCTCTCTGGAAGGCAACCCTTGCTCGAATTTCGTCTACCTTGTTGTCAAGAGACTGGACATTGACGAGTAGTATACTCAGGAGTGGTGTGCGATGTGCACGTCTACAGAGCCTGACCAGGACGCCGCTCCATCTGTCCCATCTGCTGCGCCGTTGTTTTGGGTCGGCTACTGAGATTAGATCCATTGTCCTGGGTGATGGACCAAACAGAGGATCCACTTCGGGAAAGTCGTATTCCTGATCGTAATGTTGGTAAGTTGACGTTGCTCTTATATCCAATAGTTCTTCCCGGCTGTATGTAAAAAGACTTAAGATTTCCTGGGGTAACATTGTAAGAAATAATAAATAAAAACCAAAATACTGCATAGATTCCTAAGAACTCGAAGTGAGGCGACCATCGCTGTCGGGGCCATCTTGCTAGCCTCCATAGCCCACCTTGCAGGAGGAACTTGTTTCCATACACCCGACTTTGATATGTGCGTGTGCTTTCATCTGTAAATGTGAGTTACTCATTGCTACAAAGCGAATGAGTGCATGGTGTAAACAGTTAATATCTACAAAGTCTTACGGTTGTAGGTTGTGGCTGTAAAGGCAGCTTAATCCTCAGTTAACAATAAATTGATTGGTTAGTATAAAATTGTTAATGTTTTGTATTTACTGTGTAATATACGCAGAGTGTATGAAACATTCGAAACACCTTCCTAATATTGAGTTGCACTCCCTTTTGCCCTCAGAACAGCCTCAAGTCATCGGGCATGGACTCTACAAGGTGTTGAAAGCGTTCCAAAGGGATTCTGGTACATCTTGACACCAATGCTTCCCACAGTTGTCAAGTTGGCTGGATGTCCTTTGGGTGGTGGACCAATCTTGATACACAAGAGAAACTTTTGAGAGTGAAAGCCCAGCAGCTTTGCAGTTCTTGACACACTCAAACCAGTGTGCCTGCCACCTACTACCATACCCCGTTCAAAGGCACCTCAATGGCACACATACACAATCCATGACTCCATTGTCGAGGCTTAAATACATTTAAATTAAAAAATAAATGTACATTTAGTTAAAGGTTAAATTAAAAATGTAAAAATCCTTCTTTAACCAGTATCCTCCACTTCATCTATCTCCACTGATTGAAGTGGATTCAAAAAGTCAATAAGGGATCATACACTGTTAAAATAAAGTGTTTTGTAACACTAAAACTGAGCTGCCACCAACGTTAAGGAGACGAAACACATGGGTGTATGAGGTTATGAGACAGATTTAAGGTTTACATTCATCTTAACTCATGGATACCATTTGTATGTCTCTATGCCCACGATGAAGGAAGTCAGAGGTAATTTCACAAGCCAATGCTAACTAGCGTTAGTGGAATAACCGGATGTCTTTGTGTATCTGCTAGCAACGCTAGTTATCAATTGCACTTGTGCTAGTTAGCAACTTCCTTCAAACTGCACGCAGAGACATAAAAAAAGTAGCCAAGAGTTAATCTGACTGGGGAAGTAGATTAAGGGCCTCAATGCCAAAATCCCGACGTATCCCTTTAAGTTGATTTACTGCATGACTAACACCTGCAAACTTTCCTGCAATAAATTTGTATTTTTTGTGTTCCTCTTTGACTCCTTCAGATCCTCCAGCAACCAGTGCACTGCTTTTGAGATGTCTTGTGATGCACTTTTCTTGATTGAGATATGAATGTTTGGCCTGTGGAATTAGAAAATTAAACCAACTTCATGCAATACCAAATTGGTGTGCATAGAGTCATATATACTCATTACACTGGTGTTACTTGAATGTTTTTGTTCTGGATGAAGCTGTAATTGCATGAGTTAATCAGATATTAAAATCAATAAATACATTGTAACGATCTTCGTCTGGAGAAAGAGAGGAGGACCAATGCGCAGCGTTGTACGTGTTAATTTTCTTTAATAATGAACGAACACAGAAACAAAACAATAAACAATACGTGAAATACAAACCGAAACAGTTCCGTGTGGAACAAACACTGACACGGAAAATAACCACCCACGAAACCCAGGTGGAAAAAGGCTACCTAAGTATGATTCTCAATCAGAGACAACTAACGACACCTGCCTGTGATTGAGAATCATACCAGGCCAAACGAAAAAACCAACATAGAAAAACGAACATAGATAACCCACCCAACTCACGCCCTGACCATACTAAAACAAAGAAAAAACAAAAGAACTAAGGTCAGAACGTGACAGTACCCCCCCCCCAAGGTGCGGACTCCGGCCGCAAAATCTGAACCTATAGGGGAGGGTCTGGGTGGGCATCTGTCCGCGGTGGCTGCTCTGGCGCGGGACGTGGACCCCACCATAGTCTTACTCCGCTTCAGTAGCGTCTTTAGAGCGACGACCCTCGCCGCCGACCTAGGACTGGCAACCCTCCTAAAGGGCCCCACAGGGCTGAGGAGCGCCTCTGGACTGAGGGGCGCCTCCGGACTGAGGGGCGGCTCCGGACGGAGGGGCGGCTCCGGACTGAGGGCGGCTCCGGACTGAGGGGCGGCTCCGGACTGAGGGGCCGGCTCCGACTGAGGGCGGCTCCGGACTGAGGGTGGCTCCGGACTGACGGTCGGCTCCGGCGGCTCCTGACTGACGGACGCGCTCCGGCGGCTCCTGACTGACGGCTCCGGCGGCTCCTGACTGACGGACGGCTCCGGCGGCTCCTGACTGAAGGACGGCTCCGGCGGCTCCTGACTGACGGCTCTGGCGGCTCCTGGACTGACGGCTCTGGCGGCTCCTGACTGACGGACGGCTCTGGCGGCTCCTGACTGACGGACGGCTCGGCGGCTCCTGACTGAGGCTCTGGGCCCTGACTACGGACGGCTCTGGCGGCTCCTGACTGACGGACGGCTCTGGCGGCTCCTGACTGACGAACGGCTCTGGCGGCTCCTGACTGACGGATGGCTCCTGACAGACAGGCGGCTCTGACGGCTCAGGACAGACGCGGAGCGGCGCTCAGACGGCGCTGGACAGACGGGCGGCTCAGACGGCGCTGGACAGACGGGCGGCTCAGACGGTGCTGGACAGACGGGCGGCTCAGACGGCGCTGGACAGACGGGCGGCTCAGACGGCGCTGGACAGACTGGCGGCTCAGACGGCGCTGGACAGACCGGAGACTCTGGCAGCGCTGGACAGACGGGAGACTCTGGCAGCGCTGAGCAGGCGGGAGCACCTGTAGCGAGGAGACAGAGAGACAGCCTGGTGCGGGGGGCTGCCACCGGAGGGCGGGTGCGTGGAGGTGGCACCGGATAGACCGGACCATGGAGGCGCACTGCAGGTCTTGAGCACCGAACCTGCCCAACCTTACCTGGCTGAATGCTCCCCGTAGCCAAGTGCGGCCTATTCCACCTCGCCGCACTGGGCTGTGCTGGCGAACCGGGGACAAAGATATTTTCTTTGCTTCTGTTCTGGAGGTGTTCTGAATTCTTGTAATAAACCGGATTGATTTTTGATTAATATTATCATCAACAACTGCTCTCCTTTTGGTTCACCTGAAAATTCCCTTTACACGTGTTTTCCATATATCACTAATTAAGGTTATTAATTTGTGTGACATAAGTGATACTCAGGTGATCATCAGTCATTGACTGGCCATAGCGACATGTATCATTAGACAAAGGGTAATTATAATAGGAAGGTATGTTTAACAGTCTTGCAGTAAGTATCAGATATGCTAGAGGAGGAAGTGCATTTGTTGTCCATATGGTATCTGACAGCGTTTGCCTGCAGAGCACAGATGTCAGGACTGATAATGTCCTATTATCAGATAAAGTGTATCTGCCAGAGATACAGTATTGAATGGAAATTCCATTCAACGGTTGGTGCCGTTTAAGATGAGGGAGGAAGATTCGTATTTTTATGAACATAGCCTTATTTCTATTACAGCATATTGGATGACTGTCATTCATATTCCATTCACCCTGTTCAATGCAACATCAATAGATTTAGGCTCCTACATGATACTCAAATTTTCCATATACCCATCATGAGGTTGCTACAACCTAGCCTATGAATGAAAGTTTACAACGTAGGTGCACACAGGTCAAGAGAATTTTAAGGTGACAGACAGTGACACATTCAATACCGCCTTGCACACTATTTCCTGCATCTAGCTGATCTAGGGTGTAATCGTTAGTCCAACAGTTGCAAACGAGAGTATCTATTGACCAAATTCTATTGGATAAATTCATGTTTATCCCCGTTCCGTGTGCTTCAGCTTAATTAACGTTTTTCAACAGAATCGGTGGAATGTAAAACTTTACAAGCCAAACCATATAATAACCACTGACCACTACAGTCTACATCATTGTCACCATATTAGCTAAAGTAACATCATAGTCAACCTAGCTAATAGAACTAACGCGTTACTAAACCCGCTGCAATCATGCAGTACAGTCAGTAAGCAGTTTAGCAGTTTCACCGGCGGGCCCCGGTGGCAATAAATTAGTAAAACTTACCTTTACTTGGATAGTTCCAGTGTTGGATAGTTATAGCCAGCTAGCTAACATAGCATCCCTCTGTTTGAGCTGGGTGTTTGAGTTGATTAAACTAGCTAGCTGCATTTGCTAGCTATGTAAGGGAAAGTGAGAGAAAAAATCTCTTTCATTTTTGAATAAATTAATTTAAACTGTTCAATCATTTTCTCTGTCTCTCGTTTTGAGTCAACTACTCACCATATTTTATGCCAGCAGCATACCACCCTGAATCCCACTGCTGGCTTGCTTCTGAAGCTAAGCAGGGTTGGTCCTGGTTGGTCCCTGGATGGGAAACCAGATGCTGCTGGAAGTCATGTTGGAGGGCCAGTAGGAGGCACCCAGCTCAAACAGAGGGATGCTATGTTAGCTAGCTGGCTATGACTATCCAACGCTGGAACTATCCAAGTAAAGGTACGTTTCACAAATGTATTGCCACCGGGGCCTGGGGTGCTAGCTGGAGCTTATTCTTCAGTTCGAAATGCTTTCAGTATGAAATTCATTCTCTGATCCTTTGATTGGGTGGATGACATGTCAGTTCATGCTGCAAGAGCTCTGGAAGGTTGGAAGACGTCCTCTGGAAGTTGTCATAATTACTGTGTAAATCTATGGAAGGGGGTGAGAACCATGAGCCTCCTAGGTTTTGTATTGAAGAAAATGTACCCAGAGGAGGATGGACGCTAGCTGTCCACTGGCTACACCATGGTGCTACCCTACAGAGTGCTGCTGAGGCTACTGTAGACCTTCATTGCAAAACATTGTGTTTTAATCAATTGTGAATATATTTAGTATWGTTGTATCTAAAAATTATCACTTTTTAAACGTTTCACTTTTTATTTTATGAAATTCACAGAGGATGGTCCTCCCCTTTCTCCTCTGAGGAGCCTCCACTGCTGTATACAATTATTGTTTCCAGGGTCTTAGGCATTTTTATGAAAAACAAAAGATGTTGGTGTACAAAATAGAATTAGGAGGAACTGTCTGCAGCTGTGCACTTGGCCTTTTCTCTTGTAAGAAAGGCACGTAGAAATGTATGAAAAAGCATGTCTGAAAGGACGTGTATTTTGTCTGCATATTACTAGCACTTTATGGTACAGTACAACACAGGCATTCTGAGTGTGCACATACCTCCTACACACAGATGTGTGTGCTAGCGCTGCAAAATCTCTAAGTGTGTGGGATTAGAAAAACAAGATTAGTCTGCATAGCCATATTATAGTCCGGCTCAGACAAAGAAATACATTCAAAGCACTGTCTGTTAATGAAAATCCAATTATTCATATAAATATACTAACATCTAAGAGAACACACAGTTTCTCAGACATTTATAATCCTCTGAGGAGATACTGTACGTCTAAATACACAATGAAAAACAATATCCACATTTTTACAGTGTGTTGTTTATGGTAAACTATACAGTATTTGAATGGCACGTTTTGTAACTCTACTGTTAGAAGTGGTTTGCAGGTGTGCTGACAAGCTTGTAGCTTGATATGACAGCAAGTCCAATTATCAGAGATGTCTGTTGGGGAATGGCCAAGCATGAAGAACTCTAACGACATACAGGGACTTTAAAGTAAACAAATGAATTAACGCTAGCAGAAAAAAACATCTTCAGCAGATATCCAAGTTGTTTGTGAAGCAGACGTGCCAAGAGAACAATTAAGACATAAACATGTAGTATAACTAGCACCTCTCTCTGGAGAACAACTCCTTTAAAATGTATCAGTTTGTGAAATGACCACAAACATAAACGAATCACTCCTGTGTGTAGCCTTTTCATGGAGCTGAACATATGAAGTGTAATTCTCTCGTTAGTTATTGCGCCATCCAAGGCAATCTTTTCAATTATCTTCCCATCATCTATCACTAATTTCTGCTGAATGGGAAGTTTATTTTAATTATATGCATGCCAGTAAATCATGGCCTGTTCATGTCTTCACAAAAGGCCAACGTGTTAAAAAAAATCTTACATAAACACATTAATATTGTGTTTCTCATTTGTCACTTTTGACTTATTAAGTCTGTTTTACTGTGCAATAATCACAGTCGCACTATTTAAATATTAACTGGAAGAAACATGTGGCGTCAACCAATAATGAATGCAACAGTAATAACCTGCTATAGCTACCCTACTCCCCCTCTTCATTCAAGATCTTCCATTTTTTAAGATAACCAACATAATAATATGCTTAAAAATATGCCATGATGCTCATACAATTACATTTTTTATTTTCATGCAACATTTGTCTGATGCACTCACACGCTACTGAGGCACTTACCGGAGGATTCAACAACTGTCTCGGTCAGCCAGAGTTGGATGTGGACCAATGAATCTGTAGGCTACTAACATAACGTTTTCACTGTCGCACTGTTTGTCCTTTGCAGCAGCTGTAGTCTTTGCATTTTTTCCGTTCACAAATCAAAACAAAAGTTGCCGAACTATGTTAAATAGTACTGTAGCGAGCTTGATTATTATCAATGTGAACATGTGTGAGCGACAGACTGATACGTATCACACTGACCTTCAGTAGATTGTTAGAAACAGCGTTATAATGTTCCAGATGAAATATGAAGAAGAATCACGTGACATTTAGCGTTTAAAAGGCTATTACTTCCTTGTTTGGATTGTAGTGTAGCCTAGCTAACYTTAGCAACAGTAGCAAGTCAAGTTTAACAATGTGTCTGAAGATATGTTTGTGTTTTCTCACTATTTTAGGATCCTTATATGCCTCTGGTGAGTGTTAATTTCTTGTTTAATACATGTTTTAATTGCTACCCATGGAATTAGAATACTAGAACCTTCTTATGATGGTCCGAAGGTCAGCCATGTTGGTCAGGGAGTTGGTCAACCTTGCTTTGCCAGTGCTGTGATAAGATAATGTGTAAAACAATGAATGTGAAGAATTTGTGCACTGTATGTGTGTTAGCTACCTAGCCAGACAGTTTTAGAGGAATAATTCCATACACTTTTTCAAATTAACTGCCAATATGCCAACATTCCATTCAAACAATGCAGTCAATCCACAGCCATGCACTGTCTCAAATCAGTTGATGATAGGGACCCATGTCATGACTTATTTATTATTTGTTTTACCTTTTTATTTAAGTCAGTTAAGAACACATTCTTATTTACTATGACGGCCTACCGAAATGCAAAATGCCTCCTACGGGGGCTGGGATTACACATATTACGACGAGACAACACTACATAGAGAGAGACCTAAGACAACAACATAGCAAGGCAGCAACACATGACAACACAACATGACAACAATATGGTAGCAACACAACATGGTAGCAGTGCAAAACATGGTACAAACATTATTGGGCACAGACAACAGCACAAAGGGCAAGAAGGTAGAGACCACAATACATCACACAAAGCAGACACAACTGTCAGTAAGAGTGCTCATGATTGAGTCTTTGAATGAAGAGATTGAGATAAAACTGTCCAGTTTGAGTGTTTGTTGCAGCTCGTTCTAGCTGCAGCGAACTGAAAAGACGAGTGACCCAGGGATGCGTGTGCTTTGGGGACCTTTAACAGAATGTGACTGGCAGAACGGGTGTTGTATGTGGAGGATGAAGGCTGCAGTAGATATCTCAGATAGGGGGGAGTGAGGCCTAAGAGAGTTTTATAAATAAGCATCAACCAGTGGGTCTTGCGACAGGAATACAGAGATGCCCAGTTTACAGAAGAGTATAGAGTGCAGTGARGTGTCCTATAAGGAGCATTGGTGGCAAATGTGATGGCCGAATGGTAAAGAACATCTAGCTGCTCGAGAGCACCCTTACCTGCCGATCTATTAATTGTCTCTGTAATCTAGCATGGGTAGGATGGTTAACTGAATCATTGTTAGTTTGGCAGCTGGGGTGAAAGAGGAACGATTTACAATAGAGGAAACCAAGTCTAGATTTAACTTTAGCCTGCAGCTTTGATATGTGCTGAGAGACAGATGGTGTGCTGAGAGACAGATGGTGTGCTGTCTAGCCATACTCCCAAGTACTTGTATGAGGGGACTACCTCAAGCTCGAAACCCTCCAAGGTAGTAATCACACCTGTGGGGAGAGGGGCATTCTTCTTACCTAACCTTGTTCTGAACACCTCCAAAACAAACGGTAATTTGGTTAAGGGCAGGGAAAGCTTTGTTGTAGAGCGTTTAACACAAAATCCGGGGAGGGGCCAGCTGAGTATAAGACTGTATAATTTGCATATAAATGGATGAGAGATCTTCCTACTGCTTGAGCTATGTTGATGTAAATTGAGACGAGTGTGGGGCCTAGGATCGAGCCTTGGTGTACTTCCTTGCTGACAGGCAATGGCTGAGACAGCAGATGTTCTGAGTTTATACACTGCACTCTTTTATCTCCCCCTTTAAATAAAGGATGAACTGTGGCTGCCTTCCAAGCAATGGGAACCTCCCCAGAGAGGAGAGGCAGGCTTGGAGATGATAGGGGCAGCAACCTTAAAGAAAAAAGGGTCTAAACCATCTGACCCAGATGTTTTTTGGGGGTCAAGTTTAAAGAGCTCCTTTAGCACCTCGGACTCAGTGACCGCCTGCAGGGAGAAGCTTCGTAGCAAGGCAGGGGAAAAAGAGGGAGGAGCGTCGGGGCTAGTCGCGTTAGAAGGGGTGGGAGATGAGGAAATATTGGACAGGCAAGGAGGCATGGCTAAGTCAAATACGAGTCCTGACTTAATGAAGTGTCCATTGTGTCCATCTGTCATAGATCATTCTTTCAAAAGTTTTGATGATCATCCAGGTGCTTTTTGGCAAACCTGAGTCAACTTTTTGGATGACATGGGTTCCATTATGTCTGGCGAAAACCAAACTGCATTTCACAGTAAGAACCTTATACCAACTGTCAAGCGTGGTAGTGTGATGGTTTGGGGATGCTTTGCTTCCTCGGGATCTGGACGACTTGCCTTTAATAGAAGGAACCATTAATTCTGCTCTGTATAAGAGAATTCTACAGGAGGATATCAGGACATCCATATGTGAGCTGAAACTGAAGCGCAGCTGGGTCATGCAGCAAGACAATGATCCAAAACAAACAATCCAGTCTAAATGAGAATGATTAAAAAGCAACACATTTGAAGTTTTGGAATGGCCTAGTCAAAGTCCAGACCTAATCCCAATTTGATGTTGTGGCAGGACTTGAAACGAACAGTTCATGCTTGAAAACCCACAAGTCGCTGAGCTAAAGCAGTTATGAATGAAGTGGGACAAAATTCCTCCACAGCGAGGAGGAAGCATTTGGTTGCGGTCATTGCAGCTGAAGGTGGCACAACCAGTTATTGTGTGTAAGGGGGCAATTACTTTTTCATAAGAGAATTGGGTGTTGCATGAGTTTGTTAATTTTACATTAAGTATTTTTTTATTTTTTGTATACTCTGGTTCCCTTGATCTAATATTAGGTTTTA
This sequence comes from Salvelinus sp. IW2-2015, assembly GCF_002910315.2. Lineage (NCBI taxonomy): Eukaryota > Metazoa > Chordata > Actinopteri > Salmoniformes > Salmonidae > Salvelinus > Salvelinus sp. IW2-2015. The sequence continues at coordinate 29,329,801 of NC_036862.1, forward strand.
GTTTAAGATCTTATAACATTCAGTATCAAAAATATGAACAAATAGAGAAAATCAGAAAGGGGTCATACTTTTTCACAGCGCTGTGTATATATGTAAACTCAGCAAAAAAAAAAAAATCCTCTCACTGTCAACTGCGTTTATTTTCAGCAAACATAACATGTGTAAATATTATTATGAACATAAGATTCAATAACCTGAGACATAAACTGAACAAGTTCCACAGAAATTGATGAATGTGTCCCTGATCAAAGGGGGGTCAAAAGTAAGTCAGTATCTGGTGTGGCCACCAGCAGCATTAAGTACTGCAGTGCATCTCCTCTCTCAAGATTTGCCAGTTCTTGCTGTGAGATGTTACCCCTCTCTTCCACCATGGCACCTTCAAGTTCCCAGACATTTCTGGCCGGGAATGGCCCTGGCCCTCACCCTCCGATCCAACAGGTTCCAGATGTGCTCAATGGGATTGAGATCTGGCCTCTTTGCTGGCTATGGCAGAACACTGACATTCTTGTCTTGCAGGAAATCACGCACAGAACGAGCAGTATGGCTGGTGGCATTGTCATGCTGGAGGGTCGTGTCAGGATGAGCCTGCAGGAAGGAGGAGYATGTCTTCCCTGTAACGCACAGCATTGAGATTGCCTGCAATGACAAAAAGCTCAGTCCGATGATGCTGTGAGACTCCGCACTAGACCATGACGGACCCTCCACCTCCAAATCGATCCCGCTGCAGAGTACAGGCCTCTGTAACGCTCATTCCTTTGACGATAAACGCAAATCCGACCATCACCCCTGGTGAGACAACTGCGACTCGTCAGTGAAGAGCACTTCTTGCCAGTCCTGTCTGGTCCAGCGACTGTGGGTTTGTGCCCATAGGCGACGTTGTTTTGCCGGTGATGTCTGGTGAGGACCTGCCTTACAACAGGCCTACAAGCTCTCAGTCCAGCCTCTCTCAGCCTATTGCGGATAGTCTCTGAGCACTGATGGAGGATTGTGCATTCCTGGTGTAACTCGGGCAGTTGTTGTTGCCATCCTGTACCTGTCCCGCAGGTGTGATGTTCGGATGTACCGATCCTGTGCAGGTGTTGTTACTAGAGGTCAACCGATTCAGATTTTTTTTCCAACGCCAATACCGATTATTGGAGGACCAAAAAAGCCGATACAGATTTTAATAAATAATATTTTTTAATTTAATTTTATCTATTTGTAATAATGACAATTACAACAATACTGAATTAACACTAAGTTAATATAATACATCAATAAAATCAATTTGGCCTCAAATAAATAATGAAACATGTTAAATTTGGTTTAAATAATGGAAAAACAAAGTGTTGGAGAAGAAAGTAAAAGTGCAATATGTGCCATGTAAAAAAGCTAACGTTTAAGTTCCTTGCTCAGAACATATGATAGCTGGTGGTTCCTTTTAACATGAGTCTTCAATATTCCCAGGTAAGAAGTTTTAGGTTGTAGTTATTATAGGACTATTTCTCTCTATACGATTTGTATTTCATATACCTTTGACTATTGAATGTTCTTATAAGCACTTTAGTATTGCCAGTGTAACAGTATAGCTTCCGTCCCTCTCCTCGCTCCTACCTGGGCTCGAACCAGGAACACATCGACAACAGCCACCCTCGACGCATCGCTCCACAAAAGCCGCGGCCCATGCAGAGCAAGGGGAACAACTACTCCAAGTCTCAGAGCGAGTGACGTTTGAAACGCTATTAGTGCGCACCCCGCTAACTAGCTAGCCATTTCACATCGGTTACACCAGCCTAATCTCGGGAGTTGATAGACTTGAAGTCATAAACAGCTTGATGCATTGCGAAGAGCTGCTGGCAGAACGCACGAAAGTGCTGTTTGAAAGAATGCTTACGAGCCTGCTGGTGCCTACCATCGCTCAGTCAGGCTGCTCTATCAAATCATAGACTTAATTATAACATAACACACAGAAATACGAGCCTTAGGTCATTAATATGGTCGAATCCGGAAACTATCATCTCGAAAACAAAACGTTTATTCTTTCAGTGAAATACGGAACCGTTACCTATTTTATCTAACGGGTGGCATCCATCAGTCTAAATATTCCTGTTACATTGCACAACCTTCAATGTTATGTCATAATTACGTAAAATTCTGGCAAATTAGGCGTCCCAAACTGTTGCATATACCCTGACTCTGCGTGCAATGAACGCAAGAGAAGTGACACAATTTCACCTGGTTAATATTGCCTGCTAACCTGGATTTCTTTTAGCTAAATATGCAGGTTTAAAAATATATACTTCTGTGTTTTGATTTTAAGAAAGGCATTGATGTTTATGGTTAGGTACAGTCGTGCAACGATTGTGCTTTTTTCGCAAATGCGCTTTCGTTAAATCATCCCGCGTTTGGCGAAGTTGGCTATTTCTTCCTAACAAAGACAGTCTTCACAGTTTGCAATGAGCTAGGTGGCCCAAACTGCTGCATATACCCTGACTCTGTTGCAAGAGAAGTGACACCATTTTTCCTAGTTAAAATAAATTCATGTTAGCAGGCAATATTAACTAAATATGCAGATTTAAAAATATGTACTTGTGTATTGATTTTAAGAAAGGCATTGATGTTTATGGTTAGGTACACATTGGAGCAACGACAGTCCTTTTTCGCGAATGCGCACCGTAACGATTATATGCAACGCAGGACACGCTAGATAAACTAGTAATATCATCAACCATGTGTAGTTAACTAGTGATTYTGATTGTTTTTTATTAAGTTTAATGCTAGCTATCAACTTACCTTCGCTTCTTACTGCATTCGCGTAACAGGCAGGCTCCTCGTGGAGTGCAATGTAATCAGGTGGTTAGAGTGTTGGACTAGTTAACTGTAAGGTTGCAAGATTGAATCCCTGAGCTGACAAGGTAAAAAGCTGTCATTCTGCCCCTGAACAAGGCAGTTAACCCACCTAGGCCGTCATTGAAAATAAGAATGTGTTCTTAACTGACTTGCCTAGTTAAATAACGGTGTCCAAAAATACAAATTTCCGAGTGTTATGAAAACTTGAAATCGGCCATTCTGATTAATCGGTCGACCTCTAGTTGTTACGTGGTCTGCCACTGCGAGGACGATCAGCTGTTCGTCCCGTCTCCCTGTAGCGCTGTCTTAGGCGTCTCACAGTATGGACACTGCAATTTATTGCTCTGGCCACATCTGCAGTCCTCATGCCTCCTTGCAGCATGCCTAAGGCACGTTCACACAGATGAGCAGGGACCCTGGGCATCTTTCGTTTGGTGTTTTTCAGAGTCAGTAGAAAGGCCTCTTTTTAGTATCCTAAGTTTTCATAACTGTGACCTTAATTGCCTACRGTCTGTAATCGTCTTAACGACCGTTCCACAGGTGCATGTTCATTGAAAAAGCATGGGAAACGGTGTTTAAACCCTTTACAATGAAGATCTGTGAAGTTAATTCGTAAAAATCCAAATATCTTTGAAAGACAGGGTCCTGAAAAAGGGACATTTCTCTTTTTGCTGAGTTTGTGTATGTTTAATTGCCATGTAAATGCACTTATATTCTATCGTATAATAGCGCTGAGCTTTCCAAGAAAACAAAATCGGAGAACTTACTACAAATAATTGATAAAAACCTGTATAAACTGAATATATATATTTGACACTATTTCAGGTTGACTATAATTCCATTTACATTTTGGATACATCACATGGCTTTTATTTTCCTGCATAAGTAGAAGCAGAAAATGCATTGCCTCTACTGCCATTCATTCCAATTAGACTGGTTTTGGATCTCTCCCTGACCAAGATGGCTGCTATTTTGGAACTTTGAGGGTTTATGACATAGCCTCTCTAGTAATTTAATAGGATTGCCAGAATGRGCAGCATGAGCTGTCAACAACATGAATCAGTCACGAACTGTAGCTATGACTATTTATTCCTTCTAAAATGGTGTGGCAACTGTAGGCTCAATCTTTGATAGATTGTATCATTGTTTGTAGCTACACTGCATTTGGGAAGTATTCAGACCCCTTGACTTTTTCCACATTTTGTTAAGTTACAGCCTTATTCTAAAATGTACTAAATTGTTTTTCCCCCTCATCAATTTACACAAAATACCTCATAATGACAAAGCAAAAATGGGTTTTTAGACATTTTTGCAAATGTATAAAAAAAATCAAACTGTCACATTTACATACAGTACCAGTCAAAGGTTTAGACACCTCATTCAAGGGTTTCTTTATTTTTTTTACTATTTTCTACATTGTAGATCAAAAGTGAAGAAAGACATCAAAAATATAAAATAATGTAGTAACCAAAAAAGTGTTCAACAAATCTACATTTTAGATTCTTCAAAGTAGCCACCCTTTGCCTTTAACAGCTTTGCACACTCTTGGCATTCTCTCAACCAGCTTCAAGAAGAATGCTTTTCCAATAGTCTTGAAGGAGTTCACACATGTTGAGCACTTGTTGGCTGCATTTCCTTCGCTCTGCGGTCCAACTCATTCCAAACCATCTCAATTGGGTTGAGGTTGGGTGATTGTGGAGGCCAGGTCATCTGATGCAGCACTCCATTATCTCCTTGGTGAAATAGCCCTTACACAGCCTGGAGGTGTGTTTTGGGGTCATTGTCCTGTTGAAAAACAAATTATAGTTGGGACTAAGCGCAAATCAGATGGGATGGTGTAATGCTGTGGTAGCGATGCTGGTTAAGTGTGCCTTGAATTCTAAATAAATCACAGACCGTGTCACCAGCAAAGCACCATCACACCACCTCCTCCATGCTTCACGGTGGGAATCAAACACGCAGATATCATCCGTTCACCTACCCTGCGTCTCACAAAGATACGGCCAAAAATCAAAAATTGACTCATCAAACCAAAGGACATATTTCCACCGGTCCATTGCTCATGTTCCTTGGCCCAAGAAAGTCTCTTCTTATTGTCCTTTAGTAGTCGTTTCTTTGCAGCAATTCGACCATGACGGCCTGATTCACGCAGTCTCCTCTGAACAGTTGCTGTTGAGATGTGTCTGTTACTTGAACTCAGAATTCTTTTTGAGGGGGGCTGCAATCTGAGGTGCAGTTATCTCTAATGAACTTATCCTCTGCAGCAGAGGTAACTCTGGGTCTTCCTTTCCTTTGGCGGTCCTCATTAGAGCCAGTAATGATGGACTGTCATTTCCCTTTGCTTATTTCAGCTGTTCTTGCCATAATTTGGACTTGGTCTTTTACCAAATAGGGCTATCTTCTGTATGTCACAGCACAACGGATTGGCTCAAATGCATTAAGAAGGAAAGAATTCAACAAATTAACTTTTTAACAAGGCACACCTGTTAATTGAAATGTATTCCAGGTGACTACCTCCATGAGCTGGTTGAGAGAATGTCAAGAGTATGTAAAACTGTCATCAAGGCAAAGGGTGGCTACTTTGAAGAATCTCAAATATATATATATTTTTATTTTTTATTTTTTTTGGTTACTACATGATACCATATGTTATTTCATAGTTTGACTTCACTATTGATCTACAATGTAGAAAATAGTAAAAATAAAGAAACCCTGGAATTATTAGGTGTGTGTACAAACTTTGACTGGTACTGTAAATATTCAGACCCTTTACTTTGACAGTGATTACAGCCTCGACTTGTTGGGTATGATGCTGCAAGCTTGGCACACCTGTATTTGGGGAGTTTCTCCCATTCTTCTCTGCAGATCCCCTCTAGCTTTGTCAGGTTGGATGGGAAGCGTCGCTGCGTAGCTATTTTCAGGTCTCTCGAGATGTTTAAGTCCAGGCTCTGGCTGGGCCACTCAAGGACATTCAGGGACTTGTCCTGAAGCCACTTTTGTCCTGAAGCCACTCCTGTGTTGTCTTGGCTGTGTGCTTAAGGTCGATGACCTGTTGGAAGGTGAACCTTCACCCCAGTTTTCATCAAGGATCTCTCTGTACTTTGCTCCGTTCATCTTTCCCTCAATCCTGACTAGTCTCCCAGGCCATGCCGCTGAAAAACCATCCCCACAGCATGCTGCCACCATGCTTCACCGTAAGGATGGTGCCAGGTTTCCTCCAGATGTGACACTTGGCATTCAGGCCAAAGACTTCAATCTTGGTTTCCATCTTGGTTTCATCAGACCAGAGAATCTCGTTTCTCATGGTCTGAGTCCTTTAGGTGCCTTTGGGCAAACTCCAAGCAGGCTGTCATGTGCCTTTTTTTTTACTGAGGAATGGTTCCGTCTGGCCACTCTACCATAAAGGCCTGATTGGTGGAGTGTTGCACAGATTGTTGTCCTTCTGGAAGTTTCTCATCTCCACAGAGGAACCCTGGAGCTCTGTCAGTGACGATCTGGTTCTTTGTCACCTCCCTGACCAAGGCCCTTCTCCCCCGATTGCTCACTTTGGCCGGGCAGCCAGCTCTAGGAAGAGTCTTGGTGGTTCCAAACTTCTTCCATTTAAGAATGATGAACTGTGTTCTTGGGGACTTTCAATGCTGCAGAAATGTTTTGATACCCTTCCCCAGATCTGTGCTTTGACACAATCCTGTCTCGGAGCTCTACAGACAATTCCTTTGATCTCATTTCTTTCTCTGACATGCACTGTCAGCTGTAGGACCTTATATCGACGTGTGTGCCTTTCCAAATCATGTCCAGTCAGTTGAATTTACCACAGGTGGACTCCAAGTTGTGGTAACATCTTAAGGATAATCAATGGAAAGGATGCACCTGAGCTCAATTTCGAGTCTCATAGCAAAGGGTCTGAATACTTATGTAAATAAGGTGTTTTTCTAAACCTGTTTTCGCTTTGTCATTATGGGGTATTGTGTGTAGGTTGAGTAATTTTGTTTTTATTTAATACATTTTAGAATAAGGCAAAAAAAAAATGTAGCAAAAAGTCAGGGGTCTGAATAATTTTTGAATGCACTGTACATTGAATGATGCATTTTACTGTCAAGGCAACTGAACAGGTAAATGTGTCAAGATTATATTTTATTGGGCTTCATGCATACTGTCAACATTGAAAGAGTAACTTTGAATATGTGTAATGATTGTTTGTTTAATTGACTTGGATAAATATGTTCTAATACAGTAGATTTAATATTGTTTTTGTTTCCAGACGGTGGGTTCCGCTTTGCCTCCTATTATGGCGATCACATGGTTCTGCAGAAGGCCCCAGAGAGGGCTGTGTTGTGGGGCTATGGACCCGATGATGCTGAGGTCACAGTCTTTCTATCAGGAGGACCAGTCACTAACAATGCACCTGCTGTCAGTGTGGCTGCCGGTGAGTTATCTGATCCCAACAATGCCTTTAGTTTAGCGTGCCTATCCAGTCATGTCATGAAGTTGAGGATGAAGTAAGCAGAACTGTAATTTCAAGAAGAGTTGATAAAACCCTAAGCTCTTGTCAAGGTATTTTTCTAACAAATGTTATTATCGTACTGTGAAGGTGACTGACGTCTGTCAGAATGAGGGAAAAAGCTGAGGAAGTGTGAGGGACAAAAAAAACACYTTGTTTGAAGTTAATTGTGCTCAGTGTCCCACTTTTTCTGCCTTGCAATGTACTGTACAGTGTATTTGGAAAGTATTCAGACACCTTTACTTTTTCCACATTTTGTTACGTTATAGCCTTTATTCTAAAATGGATTAAATAAAAATAATGACAAAGCGAAAACAGGTTTTTAGAAATGTTTGCAAATGTAATTTGCTTTGTCATTATGGGGTATTGTGTGTAGATTGTTTCCCCCCATTAATGTAATCCATTTTAGAATAAGGCTGTAACGTAACAAAATGCAGGAAAAAGGGATTCCGAATATGCTAAGGTATTGCTGTTTTTTGTTTTGTCATTTTGGGGTATTGTGTGTAGATGAGGAATTGTTTTTATTTCATCCATTTTAGAATAAGGCTGTAACAATGTAGAACGGGGGAAGGGTTCTGAATACTTTCCGAATGCACTGTATATTAAGACATTAGCGTAACCTTCACTGATCCATGGTTTTGGATCTCTTCCCAGGGATATGGAAGGTGGCCCTTGTCCCAATGGAAGCTGGCGGCCCCTACAACTTGACTGCAGTCCTCCAGAACAACCACAGTATCACTCTCACAGATGTGCTGTTTGGGGATGTCTGGCTGTGTGGGGGACAGAGCAACATGGCTTTCACAACTTCTCAGGTATACTCTGCAATGTTCAAGTAAGTCTGAGTTTGCATAGTTGTAATAATAACCATTATTATGTCTTGTCTTCCAAGGTGTTCAATGCATCAGAGGAGCTAGCGCTGGCCTCCAAGTTCCCCCAGGTGCGGATCTTTATGGCTGCCTTGGAGCAGAGCTACACTGAGCTGACTGACCTGGCTGGAGTGGAGGTGCCCTGGTCTGTCCCCACAGCAAGTATGGACAGGCTCATACAGTCTATTAGCTCAATTAGATGTGAAATGTCATGCAAATGGTATTAATACATCTAGTTGATAATGGGAATTAATCTTAAACCTCCTGAACAGAGTTGCTGGGTGGTGGGGATTTCAAGCACTACTCTGCAGTGTGCTGGATGTTTGGGCGCCACTTGTACAAGGTGCTGAAGTACCCCATCGGCCTAGTGACGTCCTGCTGGGGAGGCACACCTGTAGAGGCATGGTCCTCCCCACGAGCACTCCAACACTGTGACCTGGATAGGATTAACGGGTAAGTGTACAGGGACCCTGGAGCTTTACTCTTGCAATTGAGATGTTCGGTAGGTATGCTACTTTACATCTTACATCAGCAATTATAGACATCTTCTTAAGGATTGTAGATGGGCAGACTAGTGAATATTTTTGTCTTGTTTCTTTTGGACTAAGTTAATGTGAACATTGTTACAGAAATTTGCAGGTAGCATGCACCTTAAAATATCCTCTCACCTATGGTACTTGATATCAGTTGGCCTATGTCTTGTTCTTTTCATCCAGATTCCCCATGCCATATACACCTTCAATGTATTTGTCTGTGTGGACTAACTCTATTTTGTGGAATGCCATGATCCATCCACTTCTCAACATGACCATCAAAGGAGCTATCTGGTACCAAGGTAAAACAGCTTGGGGTCACATCCTGTTTTCTCCCATCTTTTAGCATACAGTAACAGCATAGAAACTGAAGACATGTCTGACCTGACCCCTGTGATAGGTGAGGCCAACACAGACTACAATCAGAAGAAATACTCCTGTTCCTTTCCCTCCATGATTGATGACTGGAGGATGGCTTTCCACCAGAGCTCAGGGGGACAGACTGCACCAGATTTCCCCTTTGGATTTGTACAGGTACTGACTAAATGTTATGGTTATAGTTTGAGACTGAGACTGAGCTGATAACATATCTGTGATTCTGCAGCAGCTGATGTTGAGACGTCCTACAAGCCTCTCGGCTGGTGTTTACAGAACATTCAGTGCTGTGTGATAAGGCCCTTATCGTGACAACACCTAATCCCCTGTGAATGTAAACTCAGCAAAAAAAGAAACGTCTTCTCACTGTCAACTGTTTATTTTCAGTAAATTTAACGTGTAAATATTTGTATGAACAAAAGATTCAACAACTGAGACAAACTGAACAGGTTATGACTAACATAAATTGAATAATGTGTCCCRGAACAAAGGGGGGGTCAAAATCAAAAGTAAGTCAGTATCTGGTGTGGCCACCAGCTGCATTAAGTACTGCAGTGCATCTCCTCCTCATGGACTGCACATGGACTGCACCAGATTTGCCAGTTCTTGCTATGAGATGTTACCCCACTCTTCCACCAAGGCACCTGCAAGTTACCAGACATTTCTGGGGGGAATGGCAATGGCCCTCATCCTCCGATCCAACAGGTCCCAGACGTGCTCAATGGGTTTAAGAGCCGGGCTCTTCGCTGGCCATGGCAGAACACTGTGTCTTGCAGGAAATCATGCACAGAACGAGCAGTATGGCTGGTGGCATTGTCATGTCAGGATGAGCCTACAGGAAGGGTACCACATGAGGCAGGACGATGTCTTCCCTATAACGCACAGCGTTGAGATTGCCTGCAATGACAACAAGCTCAGTCCGATGATGCTGTGAGACACTGCCCTAGACCATGACGGACCCTCCACCTCCAAATCGATCCCGCTCCAGAGTACAGGCCTCGGTGTAAGGCTCATTCCTTCGACGATAAACACGAATCCGACCATCACCCCTGGTGAGACAAAACCGCGACTCGTCAGTGAAGAGCACTTCTTGCCAGTCATGTCTGGTCCAGCGACTGTGGGTTTGTGCCCATAGGTGACGTTGTTGCCGGTGATGTCTGGTGAGGACCTGCCTTACAACAGGCCTACAAGCCCTCAGTCCAGCCTCTCAGCCTATTGCGGATAGTTTCTAAGCACTGATGGAGTGATTGTGCGTTCCTGGTGTAACTCGGGCAGTTGTTGCCATCCTGTACCTGTCCCGCAGGTGTGATGTTCGGATGTACCGATCCTGTGCAGGTGTTGTTACACGTGGTCTGCCACTGCGAGGACGATCAGCTGTCACAGTACAGACATTGCAATTTATTGCCCAGGCCACATCTGCAGTCCTCATGCCTCCTTGCAGCATGCCTAAGGCACATTCCCGCAGGGACCTTGGGCATCTTTCTTTTGGTGGTTTCAGAGTCCGTAGAAAGGCCTCTAATGTCCTAAGTTTTCATAACAGTGACCTTAATTGCCTACCTTCTGTAAGCTGTTAGTGTCTTAATGACCGTTCCACAGGTGCATGTTCATTTAATTGTTTATGGATCATTGAACAAGCATGAGAAACAGTGTTTAAACCCTTTACAATGAAGATCTGTGAAGTTATTTGGATTTTTATGAATTATCTTTAAAGGACAGGGTCCTGAATCTCAGCAAAAAAATAAATCTCCCTTTATCTAGCATAGTAGCAATCACTACATTGCTTTGTCAATGTATCATATCAGGATGTTATCAACTGCTGCTTATGCTGTTACATTGATTGTGTCTATATATTTGTCCTCAGGTCTCTACGTCTAGAAAGATTGAAAAAGTATGTGACACCCTAGGCTAATGACTTCTCCAAGCTAATTGGAGTCAGGACTCCGCTAACCTGGAGTCCAATCAATGAGATGAGATTGGAGATGTTGGTTAGAGCTGAGTTTGCTATTCATAAGAAGCATTGCCTGATGTGACCCATGCCTCGAACAAAAGAGATCTTAGAAGACCTAAGATTAAGAATTGTTGACTTTCATAAAGTTGGAAAGGGTTACAAAAGTATCTTTAAAAGCCTTGAGGTTCATCGGTCCACAGTAAGACTAATTGTCTATGAATGGAGAAAGTTCAGCACAGTTGCTATCTATTCTCCCTAAGAGTGGCCAACCTGCAAAGATGACTTCAAGAGCACAGTGCAGAACGCTCAATGAGGTTAAGAATCCTAGAGTTTCAGCTAAAGACTTACAGAAATATCTGGAACATGCTAACATTTCTGTTGACGAGTCTACAATACGTAAAACACCAAATAAGAATGGTGTTCATGGGAGGACACCATGGAAGAAGCCACTCCTGTCCAAAAAAAACATTGCTGCACGTCTGAAGATTGCAAAAGTGCACCTGGATGTTCCACAGCGCTACTGGCAAAATATTCTGTGGACAGATGAAACTACAGTTGAGTTGTTTGGAAGGACCACACAATACTATGTGTGGAGAGAAAAAAAGGCATATCACACCAACATCAAAACCTCATCCCAACTGTAAAGTATGATGGAGGGAGCATCATGGTTTGGGGCTGCTTTGCTGCCTCAGGGCCTGGACAGCTTGCTATCATTCACGGGAAAATGAATTTCCAAGTTTATCAAGACATTTTTCAGGAGAATGTTCACCAATTGAAGCGCAACAGAAGTCGGGTGACGCAGCAGGACCATAACCCAAAACATAAATAAATCAACAGAATGGTTTTAAAAGAAGTGGCCTGACTTCAACCCGCTTGAGATGCTTTGGCAAGAGAGCAGTTCACACCAGACATCCCAAGAATATTGCTGACCTGAAACAGTTTTGTAAAGAGGAATGGTCCAAAATTCCTCCTGACCGTTGTGCAGGTCTGATCCGCAACTACAGAAAACGTTTGGTTGAGGTTATTGCTGCCAAAGGAGGGTTAACCAGTTATTAAATCCAAGGGTTCACATACTTTTTCTTGCCGCTATCTAGCATAGTAGGAATCTTGACAATTTATCACTCCAGGATGTTATCCACTGTTGCTTACGCTGTTATGTTGATTTTGTCTATATTTGTCCTGAGGTCTCTACGTATAGAAAGGCCTCCTTAAGTGAGGGATTTCCAAACATACGCTGGCACCAGACTGCAGACTATGGCTTTGCTCCCAACCTGCGTATGAAGAACACATTCATGGCTGTTGCTATGGACTTAGGAGATGAAATGTCTCCTTTTGGCAGGTAAGTAACAATCATAGAATGGATACCACAGTATTTGATAGGCCTGTACTCTTCTAAAAGCTTTAAGCAGTTCACATAAGAATACTGTGAGAATACAAGGCTACGTTCCAATATGGAAACTAACATACCACTTAGGATGCATGTATTGAATCATTCTAAGTGGTATGCTAATGAGGGTATTAGAATGTGGAACAAGATGTTTACCAGTGACTTTGTTCCAGTATCCATCCCCGGGACAAGCAGGACGTGGCCTATAGACTGTCTCTAGGGGCGAGAGCTGTGGCTTATGGGGAGGAGGGTGTCTCATTCCAGGGGCCTTTCCCTAGCCGGGTTCTGGTCAATGACCAGTATATCAACGTAACCTATGACCAGAGAGTGTCTGTCACTCAATCCAAAGATATCTTTCAGGTAAGTGTGATGGCTGTAGTTGTAATGTGTTCTAAAGTATGGGGTAGCATTTAGCCTAGTGGTTAGAGTGCTTGGCTGGTAACCAAAATGTTGCCTGTTTGAATACCCGATCCGGCAATGTGAAAAATCTGTTGATCTGCCCTTGAGCAAGACAATAAACCCCCATTTGCCCCAGAGGCACCACACTACTATGGAAGACCCTGTAAAACAACACATTTCACTGCACCTATCCGGTGTATGTGACAGTACAACATTATTATTATTATTATTATTATTAGTGTTTCTACTGACCATGATCAGGTTGGGCTGGATGAACTGGGTCTGAATTCTTTCTTTGTCATTGTCAGTAGCTTGGCATGTTATCATGTAGGCTTTTCCACCTTGTTAAAAAAGTGTCAGGGGAAACCATTTCTTAACCAGACTGTTTCTTCCTCAGATTTGCTGCTCAGTGGTGAGGGCACCCTGTGACTCTCTGTCACTGTGGGTCCCAGCTCCCATACTGCAGTGGGGCCTTAGCGCCGTCCAAGTGTCCACGAATTACTGTTCCATGAATAATGTAGCCGGCCTGCGCTACGCATGGAGGGACTGGCCTTGTGACTTTAAGGCATGTCCTGTTTACAGTGCTGATGGGGTTCTACCTGCACCTCCCTTCACTCTCAACCGCTGGCCAGACAAGCAGTGAGATGAGAACCCCCCTCTGCTAGGAATGGATTATTCCACCCAAATATGGTGTGGTGGTTAACAAGATGCACTTGTGTCAAGACTGGAAATGAAATGCTTACATTTCCTCTTGAGTCATCAGTGTGAAGCTGATTGCAGTCTTTCAGTGTGTGTATTTTTGAATTGTCTTGACATAATTATGTAGTTATCTACAAAAACCAATAACCTCTTTGGCTTGTTTACAATTGCACTGAAGCTGAATCATTCTATAATTTTTCATATTGTATTCTACGTTTATTTACGCAGTGGGAAATGTGTTTTGAATGATACAATGAGCAATGGTTGCCAATCACTATTGCCTTATTTCATTTTACTATCATTGATCATCAAATAAACAAGTTAGTGGGTTTTTATTGAAATGCCAGGTGTTGTCCATCTACATTGTCCACCAAATCAATTATAGTTCTATCTACACAGTGCTACAGGGGTCAGCTTGAAGGTGCTCTACACAAAGAGACCAGATTAACTGTTTCTTTCACATGATAGCAACAATGTGGTATGCTAATGAGGGTATTAGAATGTGCAACGAGGTTTACCAGTGACTTTGTTCCCGTATCCATCCCCGAGACAWGCAGAACGTGGCCTACAGACTGTCTCTAGGGGTGAGAACTGTGGCTTATGGGGAGGAAGGCGTCTCATTCTAGGGGCCTTTCCCTAGCCGTTACCCATGAGCAGAGTCTGTCACTCAAGCCACATATGTATATACTACCGTTCAAAGGTTTGGGGTCACTTAGAAAAGCACTCTTTTTGTCCATTAAAATAACATCAAATTGATCGAATATATCTACAGAGGCCCATTATTACTCTTCTAAAAGCTTTAAGCAGTTCACATATGAATACTGTGAGAATACAAGGCTACGTTCCAATATGGAAACTAACATACCACTTAGGATGCATGTATTGAATCATTCTAAGTGGTATGCTAATGAGGGTATTAGAATGTGGAACAAGATGTTTACCAGTGACTTTGTTCCAGTATCCATCCCCGGGACAAGCAGGACGTGGCCTATAGACTGTCTCTAGGGGCGAGAGCTGTGGCTTATTTGGAGGAGGTAGTCTCATTCCAGGGGCCTTTCCCGAGCCGGGTCTTGGTGAATGACCAGTATCTCAACATTATTTATAACCAGAGAATCTTGGTCGCTCAATCCAAAGATATCTTTCAAGTTTGATGCTGTACTTGTAATGTGTATTAATTATGTTATGGTATAGTGTTTCTACCGAATATGAAGAGGATGAGCTGGATCAACTGGGTCTGAATTCTTTGTTGTCATGCAGGCTTTTCCACCCAGCTCCCATACTTCAGTGGGGTGTTAGCGCCATCCAAGTGTCCACGAATTACTGTTCCATGAACAATGTATCCGGCCTGTGCTACGCATGGAGGGACCGGCCTTGTGACTTTAAGGCATGTCCTGTTTACAGTGCTGATGGGGTTCTACCTGCACCTCCTTTCACTCTCAACCGCTGGCCGCTTTGTTTTTGAATGATACCATATTACCTTGTTCTATTATTTGATGATAGTAAAATGAAATAAAATGTTTTTATTGAAATGCCAGGCGTAGTCCATTTTACATTGTCCACCAAATCAACTATAGTTAAGCAATAAGGCAGGAGGGGGTGTGGTATATGGCCAATATACCACAATTAAGGATTGYATACAGCTCTTAGCCTTGGTATATTGGCCATATCACAAACCCCCAAGGGGCCTTATTGTTATTATAAACTGGTTACCAATGTAATTAGAACTGTAAAAATAAATGTTTTGTCATACCCGTGGTATACCAATCAGCATTCAGGGCTCAAACCACCCATTTTATAGTACTAACTACAGTGGTACATACAGGGGCAAACTTGATCATCTACACAAAGAGACCTGCAGAGGGCGGTCAGATCAACTTTCTTTCACATGATAACAACAACGTACATTGATCGTTTAAATGTAAGAGAACATGATTCTGTAGTCTCCTCTTCTTGGTTCCTTCTAGAACTGTCAATGTCAGTACAGACGCAACTGGTCCTATTGAGAACCTCCACACAGGTGTCACCAGGCTTTCTAGAGCAGTGGTGTAGTGGAGGGTAAATGCCATTTAATTTATTTTGCACAAGCATTTACCCACCTATCACAAATAAATGCATTGAAAATATATGGAGCGTTACTTTATTAACCGCAAAAGGCGATCATCGTTTACCAGTTTTTTCTTTACCACTACTTCACTGGTCTGGAGGTTGAAGAGGAAAGGATCAGTGGCTGAAGTAAGATGTAGAAGGTTGCAGGGTGGGTGAGTTTAGAAGATGCTGGTGAGAGGAACCAGGGGATTGTGGAGTCATGCCTGGGGAAAGAAGATGGGATTGAGTGGTTGAAATCAGATCTTGACTGGATAGTTGACCCATAATATCATTGCTTTCTATTTCTGCTAGCAGACAACAAGAATAATAAACAAAGGCCATTATATGCTAAATTATGAGGTTAGGGGGTGTACAGGTAGGTAGAGAAAGTGTGGCAAACTGCTCGGCCTCACCTACTAGATTGTTCTCCCCCCTGATGGTGTCATCAAAGCCCTGGTGTTTCTGGTAGGCCTCAAAGCTGACCGAGGCATCGTCCTCAGACAGGCTGTGTGGAACCTGGCCGTCGCCTGGACGACACACCTCAAAACGGATCCACTGATAACTACAGGGACATATCACACCAATAAGCAACACATAAGTCGTTCAGCTACATGTACTTTAGCAGATATGAGAGAGAATATTAAAGGTCAGTTCATCTAAAAAAGGAAATGCACCAATTGCAATCTCCACAAAGATAATGTGCAATGTTCAATTAATTTCCTGTGAGGTAGATGACATTATACTTGAGTACTAGAGACGCACTTGCTGCACTTGCGTGCTCCTGGGCAGCTCTGGATCAGGTTCTGGATGGTGGGGTGGGAGAAGCCAAAGAAGTCTGCTCCTGAAGGCACGATGGGTGCCACCGGTTTAGATCTGTAGGGGTATAGATGTAAGATAATGAGAGAAAAATCATACAATGAAATGCATCCACTGATTCTATAAGCCAGTCTGTACAGCAAGCAGGTACCTTAGAGCACCAATGGCCTTCAGCAGGTTGGAATGGCAGGTGAGGGCAGAGGAGGCAGCTATGGCATTCTGAGGGTCTTCCTCAGGCACTATCTCAAACTGGGAGGGGGGGGGGGGGGGTGGTTTGATAAGGAAAACACTCCTCACAAAAACATAAGCTGTCTCACAGCACCTAATTGACTTACTTAGCACATGACTTCATAATGTTTTATAGCTCCATTAGTGCGAGTGTACCTGTGGGCCACCACCCCCGTCCTTAATCTGGCAGGTGTAGAGGCACTGCTGATCAGGGCTCTTCATGCTGGCGAAGAAGCGTGTGCTACAGAAACCCACTGGGTAGATGGCACACTGGTCATGGAACAGCATCCTGTCTGTGATAATCTGGAACAGAGAAGGACATCATTCTCTAGCCACTGATCTGAGAAGTCATGGGCTGTGTCCCAACAGTCTTAAATAGCCTCTCCTGGTCTCCTTTCATGGACACTGATCCTGACCAACATGATAAGGGAGGGCAATATGGTGGAAATCTGTTCAGTACTTTCAACAGAATGGTTATGCAAGTGAGGAGACAAGGAAAGGAGAACAATGTAAGATAAGTTGGACAGTTTTTATAAAGAGAAAATGTGAGGCATAAGTATGAGTTGAGACACAGACCTCCCCTAGACTGTACACAGTCAGACCCCCCAGTACTATGGGGAAGACAGGACGTCCTGAGGAGTCCAGAGCGATGGGCTGAACCAGCTTACGAGACCCCGCGTCAGCAAGCTTACGCTTTTTTGACATTCTTTTTMGACCTGAGGGAAATGTATTTTATGGAGTCAAAGAAAATACTGTGCTACCCATCATTACTAGACATAAGAATCTGTCTTATCTACAGGTAGGCTGATACGAACATGGCTCTACCCACCATCCTCTTTTCCATTCTCCCTGCCTCGTTCCTTCTTAGGCTTCTTAGGAAGGCCCTCCTCTGCCCCAGAGGCCAGGTTATGACCCACAGGCAGGACTGATGCCCCCGTTGGGACGGAACTGAAGATCACAGGGGTGTGAGAGCTGGTAGTAGCAGCGGTGAGCAGCTCCCCCTCTGACACAGACTGGTACTGCATCAGCGATTTCAGTAAGAACCTGGAAAACAAAGCACAAGAGATGCCCGATTAGACAACAAAAACTGTTTTCAAAGTACCTATCAGTGTCCAAAAGTTTTTTTTTAAATGCATCAATATAACACAGTTAAATTCACCTGCGCTCCTCTTTTGCTCGCACAAACTTCTCCTCTAAGTGTGCAACTTCATCACAGAGAGCCGCATTCTCCTGTGGGATATTCAGTTAGTGACTTCAGCCCTCAGCCTATAATACCATAGTCTACTACACATCTCCAACATTTCTCTTCCATACATCTAAGTGTTATGGGGGACACATGTAGCATCTGAACACATTGTGTTACAGAAATAACTTGAATAATACTCATTCAAGTGATTGTCTTTAGTATGTAGAGTACTCACAAAAATCATGGACAGTGCTGCTTTGCGTAGTCTGAGGTACTTTAGTCTGTACTTTTCGTTCTGGTTCTTGCGTGGGCCTTTCTTGGTCTTGGGCCTGGTCTCAGAGAGACCCGTGGGGGAGGGGAAGGGAGGCAGAGAGGCTGCAGAGCCAGAGCTGGAGAAGGTTGACTGGGGGGGAGACCCCATGAAAGACTGGGTGGTGAAGGACTGTAGAGCCTGCTGCCCCTCATCATCTGTCTGTGGATGGAGAGAGACCAAACTCAGTGGGCATTGCATCATAACGCCACATTCAAATACTAGTGGCAATGTAGGCCACGATCCACATATGATTGTGCATACAATGACAATGTTATGTAGATGAGGTATATCTGGAACAGTAACTTATACAACGCAAAATGAAAACTGTGACAAAGCAAAGTAACATGGCTACAATGACTATATAAAGGGAACAAATTATAATGTTAATTATCCAAACACATTGATCTTCCACTGCACTCTCCTAAATGTCTATATTTGTCAGATCAGCAGTGATAGAATTGAACTAAAGGGATTTCTTCTGACATCCTTTGCATAATGATAACTTACCAACAGTGCAAAGACTCCATTTCTGTTCTCAATCCTCTTGAATCTCCTGCTGCCTTTCTGTGTCTGCAACATAGTGGGATACTAAGGCCAGGGCTAGGTGTTGGGGAACTGACAATTGTCTTAAGGGTAGGTCTCACTGTTGTAACCTTGAATGACTAAGATCTAGCCTGTGTTATCTGCTACTTAAGAGCATCATGATGAATGTTCTAATCCTGGCACACTAGAGCACCATTGCATTCTCTCTGGTTCAAGGCACAGGCCATTGATGTGCAAACCTGTCCTACGTTCAACTAACGGCCTTTCTTTCAATAACAAAAGGAAGGGAAAAGCAACAGAGTGAAATGATATGCAGAAAGCAAAAAAAAAAACTTGTTTTAATACCGAAATATCCACTTCGATAATGTACAGCACAAATAACGAAAATAAAGTGAACTGCTTCATTTATAGTGGCCTTGGTGTGGAGTCCATTGAAGTACAGCAAAGAAAATGGAGATGCTATAAGCTTTGGACCTATCACGGCCATTGAAGTGTCTCATTAGTCTTACCTCACGGTACATGACAGCCTCAAGGCTCGACTTCGCACTGTCCAGAAATAGAATATAAATGTGGTTATGGGCAGTTGAGGAATGATTACTGGGAATATCATGCTGTTGATCTATCAGGAATGTTTTTTAAAGTTTAAAATACGTTTGTTTAAATGGATGCAGTTGACGCATTTTGTCTTTCTTTAAAATGCATTCTATATCTATAGAATTGATAATGTTGTACTGTACTTGGACTGAACCAATCCCCTGTCAATGATTTGCTGTTTGATCTCCTTGATGTGCATTGGGCGTCCAGCTGCCTCCAGTACAATCTGGGAAAGAGCAGACTGTTGTATTGCTGCTGCATTTCACTGACAGACAGCAATCTGATTTTAAATGTCAACATGGTACATACAGTAGCCTACAGACAGTGCTGTGTTAAAAAAAAATACTGTACCTGCGCAGCATCAAGCCATGTGAGATTGGGCTTGTCTGCAACATCATTAGCTGGTTCACTGGAAAAAGAATGAATAGACATTCATATTTAGGTAGACAGTTTAAGACAAAGCAAATAAATATTAATGTAAGAGACTTATCCTCATATAATACTAGCAGAAAGACCCAACATTATCTTTCCTGTGTAGTGGCAGCCTATTTGTCCTCCCACATACAACAGAATAAGGACGTGTGTGTAGATGCTGTTAATTTGGTATTGCTTACCTCTCTAGAGCCTCGGCAGCTCCTGCCAGGCTGGCCATGTTGTCCAAGGCAGGGAAGAGAGAGTAGTTTCCCTGTCCGTCTGGCTCCATCTCTGACTCAAAGTTGGACAGTGTGTTCAGTGGGTCCATAGGTGAGAGAGGAGTTCCTGTGGTCTGGTTTCTGCTCGTTGAGGGCTGGAACGAAACGAAAACACACATCCAAGAACTCTGGTCATCTAGATGATTTTGTAGAACATAGCTACTCCCTGGGAAAATAAGAAGAGGCATGAGGATGTTTTGGAAATGAGCTCGTCGTAGATCGGCGACGGCGCATGAGCAGCTACTACCAGCTAGTTAYCTATCAATGATCGCAGATAACGCGTAGATAACGCGGCAGTTTACGCGAATGAACGTCTGTACGAGTATTCGTTATATTTTGCAAAAACTTACCCCACTCCTGTCAATTCGTGCTTGCTCTTTTCCGTGAATCATCGGAGAACCCTGAAGCACTTCTTCGCTTGTCTCCATTGCATTGTTTACATAACTTACACGTTGCAGCAAAAGCTTGACGCTAGCAAACAAACACGTTTTCCGGAGAGTATGTTTGTTAATGTTTGTTTCTTATCTCAACAATTACTATGATGAAAGGTTTGCAAAAATCCAACAACGCGTTGTGCAGTCGACTTGTTTTTATCGCCTGAACTATTTCAGAAAACTGACGGAAACTACGCTTCGGAGGAATTAAAACGAGCACCATGCCTTTCCTGTCATTAAATTGCATTAAAACATTTTTGGGAAATGTAGTTCTTTATGCAGCCTGTTGTCAACAGCTGATGTGCTCAAGTATGCTGTATCTGTAGTTGGAACTGAGTATGAGCTACGTTCACAATAATACTAAACAATATTTGTATCAATTGCATTTATTTAATGATAAATGTTTTATCAATGAACGTCTCGAATCTTGCTCTCTGACAACAGATATGATCAAATGAGAAACAAACAAGTGCCAGCAGTCCTGCCAATGCCAGAAGGTACAGTAAACATGTCGACTTACACAACATCTGACTTTTATTTGAATCCCTAGGCTATGCTGACAGGAGTTTGACAATAATGAAGAAATAGACGAACAACCCTTGATCTATTATACACATACCCAACAGTTATATGCACGTAATTTGATATAAATCAAATACAGCAATCACTTATTTATTGCATTTCAATTTTATTTTGACAGGGAGTCAAAATTAGAGATGAGCCCATACATGAGCCCATACACATATTCATATTTATGGATGAATATCAAAGTAGACATACACTCTATAATAGCTTTCCCTTGTTTTGTAGTGATAGACAAGCAAGAATCACAGTAGTAAGCCTACAACAGTTTTGCAATTATTTACAGAGATAGAAAATTAGCGAAATACTGCAGTTTGTAATTTTTTTGCAGGAACATATAGAATGTTCATAACTAAATCGTATTAACTAAATCGTATTATCAATAGTAGTAGTAGTAGTAGTAGTAGTATCTTAGTAGCAATCCAGCCAGCCGTAGTTCAGAAGAACACCAATCACCCGTTTGTACGCCAGATAGTACTCACTCTGCCTTGGACCATCTGAGAAGTAAAGGTAACCTATAGGAAGAAACATTGGCTTCATCAGCAAAAGTTTTGTCCAGAGCAAATGTTGTGCTGAAGGCTTTATAAACTCATGTACAGTGGGGAGAACAAGTATTTGATACACTGCCGATTTTGCAGGTTTTCCTACTTACAAAGCATGTAGAGGTCTGTAATTTTTATCATAAGTACACTTCAACTGTGAGAGACGGAATCTAAAACAAATATCCAGAAAATCACATTGTATGATTTTTAAGTAATTAATTTGCATTTGCATTTTATAATCCACACAGGTGGATTTTATTTAATTAATAATGTGACTTCTGAAGGTAATTGGTTGCACCAGATCTTATTTAGGGGCTTCATAGCAAAGGGGTGAATACATATGCACGCACCACTTTTCAGTTTTTTTTTTTCCTTCACTAATTTGGACTATTTTGTGTATGTCCATTACATGAAAATCAAATATAAATCCATTTAAATTACAGGTTGTAATGCAACAACATCGGAAAAAATGCCAAGGGGGATYAATACTTTTGCAAGGCACTGTATTTGTCACATGTGGAAATATGAGACCAAATCAAATCAAATTTATTTATATAGCCCTTCTTACATCAGCTGATAACTCAAAGTGCTGTACAGAGACCCAGCCTAAAACCCCAAACAGCAAAGCAATGCAGGTGTAGAAGCACGGTGGCTAGGAAAAACTCCCTAGAAAAGCCAAAACCTAGGAAAAAACCTAGAGAGGAACCAGGCTAAAAGGGGTGGCCAGTCCTCTCCTGGCTGTGCCGGGTGGAGATTATAACAGCACATGGCCAAGATGTTCAAATGTTCATAGATGACCAGCATGGTCAAATAATAATAATCACAATAGTTGTCGAGGGTGCAGCAAGTCAGCACCTCAGGAGTAAATGTCAGTTGGCTTTTCATAGCCGATCATT
This sequence comes from Salvelinus sp. IW2-2015, assembly GCF_002910315.2. Taxonomy (NCBI): domain Eukaryota; kingdom Metazoa; phylum Chordata; class Actinopteri; order Salmoniformes; family Salmonidae; genus Salvelinus; species Salvelinus sp. IW2-2015. The sequence continues at coordinate 29,352,249 of NC_036862.1, forward strand.
AAGAGTATCTCTACCCCTCCTGCTGTCTCTAGAGAGTTGAAAACAGCAGGTCTGGGACAGGTAGCACGTCCGGTGAACAGGTCAGGGTTCCATAGCCGCAGGCAAAACAGTTGAAACTGGAGCAGCAGCACGGCCAGGTGGACTGGGGACAGCAAGGAGTCATCATGCCAGGTAGTCCTGAGGCATGGTCCTAGGGCTCAGGTCCTCCGAGAGAGCGAAAGAAAGAGAGAATTAGAGAGAGCATACTTAAATTCACACAGGACACCGTATAAGACAGGAGAAGTACTCCAGATATAACAAACTGACCCTAGCCCCCCGACAAATAACTACTGCAGCATAAATACTGGAGGCTGAGATAGGAGGGGTGAGGAGACACTGTGGCCCCATCGGATGATAGCCCCGGACAGGGCCAAACAGGAAGGATATAACCCCACCTTGCCAAAGCACAGCCCCCACACCACTAGAGGGATATCTTCAACCACCAACTTACCATCCTGAGACAAGGCCGAGTATAGCCCACAAAGATCTCCGCCACGGCACAACCCAAGGGGGGGCGCCAACCCKGACAGGAAGATCACGTCAGTGACTCAACCCACTCAATTGACGCACCCCTCCTAGGGATGGCATGAAAGAGCACCAGTAAGCCAGTGACTCAGCCCCTGTAATAGGGTTAGAGGCAGAGAATCCCAGTGGAGAGAGGGGAGAGACAGCGAGGGTGGTTCGTTGCTCCAGAGCCTTTCCGTTCACCTTCATACTCCTGGGCCAGACTACACTCAATCATATGACCCACTGAAGAGATGAGTCTTCAGTAAAGACTTAAAAGTTGAGACCGAGTCTGCGTCTCTCACATGGGTAGGCAGACCATTCCATAAAAATGGAGCTCTATAAGAGAAAGCCCTGCCTCCAGCTGTTTGCTTAGAAATTCTGGCATCTCTGTTTTGTCCGAGTTTAAAAGTAGAAKGTTTGCAGCCATCCACTTCCTTATGTCTGAAACACAGGCTTCTAGCGAGGGCAATTTTGGGGCTTCACCATGTTTCATTGAAATGTACAGCTGTGTGTCATCCGCGTAGCAGTGAAAGTTAACATTATGTTTTCGAATGACATCCCCAAGAGGTAAAATATATAGTGAAAACAATAGTGGTCCTAAAACGGAACTTTGAGGAACACCGAAATGTACAGTTGATTTGTCAGAGGACAAACCATTCACAGAGACAAACTGATATCTTTCCGACAGATAAGATCTAAACCAGGCCAGAACTTGTCCGTGTAGACCAATTTGGGTTTCCAGTCTCTCCAAAAGAATGTGGTGATCGATGGTATCAAAGGCAGCACTAAGGTCTAGTAGCACGAGGACAGATGCAGAGCCMCGGTCTGACGCCATTAAAAGGTCATTTACCACCTTCACAAGTGCAGTCTCAGTGCTATGATGGGGTCTAAAACCAGACTGAAGCATTTCGTATACATTGTTTGTCTTCAGGAAGGCAGTGAGTTGCTGCGCAACAGCTTTTTCAAAAGAAATTGAGAGGAATGGAAGATTCGATATAGGCCGATAGTTTTTTATATTTTCTGGGTCAAGGTTTGGCTTTTTCAAAAGAGGCTTTATTACTGCCAGTTTTAGTGAGTTTGGTACACATCCGGTGGATAGAGAGCCGTTTATTATGTTCAACATAGGAGGGCCAAGCACAGGAAGCAGCTCTTTCAGTAGTTTAGTTGGAATAGGGTCCAGTATGCAGCTTGAAGGTTTAGAGGCCATGATAATTTTCATCATTGTGTCAAGAGATATAGTCCTTAAACACTTGAGTGTCTCTCTTGATCCTAGAGTTGTGCAGACTCAGGACAGCTGAGCTTTGGAGAAATACGCAGATTTAAAGAGGAGTCCGTAATTTGCTTTCTAATGATCATGATCTTTTCCTCAAAGAAGTTCATGAATTTATTACTGCTGAAGTGAAAGCCATCCTCACTTGGGGAATGCTGCTTTTTAGTTAGCTRWGCGACAGTATCAAAAATAKATTMKGGATTYTTRTTATTTTCCTCAATTAAGTTYGAAAAATWGGATGATCGAGCAGCAGTGAGGGCTCTTCGATACTGCACAGTACTGTCTTTCCAAGCTAGTCGGAAGACTTTCAGTTTGGTGTGGCGCCATTTCCGTTCCAATTTTCTGGAAGCTTGCTTCAGAGCTCGGGTATTTTCTGTATACCAGGGAGCTAGTTTCTTATGACAAATGTTTTTAGTTTTTAGGGGTGCAACTGCATCTAGGGTATTGAGCAAGGTTAAATTGAGTTCCTCAGTTAGGTGGTTAACTGATTTTTGTCCTCTGACGTCCTTGGGTAGGCAGAGGGAGTCTGGAAGGGCATCAAGGAATCTTTGTGTTGTCTGAGAATTTATAGCACGACTTCTGATGCTCCTTGGTTAGGGTCTGAGCAGATTATTTGTTGCGATTGCAAACGTAATAAAATGGTGGTCCGATAGTCCAGGATTATGAGGAAAAAAATTAAGATCTACAACATTTATTCCATGGGACAAAACTAGGTTCAGAGTATGACTGTGACAGTGAGTAAGTATGTCCAGAGACATGTTGGACAAAACCCACTGAGTCAATGATGGCTCCGAAAGCCTTTTGGACTTTTCCATATGAATATTAAAATCACCAAAAATGTGAATATTATCTGCTATGACTACAAGGTCCGATAGGAATTCAGGGAACTCAGTGAGGAACGCTGTATATGGCCCAGGAGGCCTGTAAACAGTAGCTATAAAAAGGGATTGAGTAGGCTTCATAGATTTCATGACTTTTTCTCAAAAGACAAAAACGTTTTGTAAATTGAATTTTGCTATCGTAAATGTTAGCAACACCTCCGCCTTTGCGGGATGCACGGGGGATATGGTCACTAGTGTAACCAGGAGGTGAGGCCTCATTTAACACAGTAAATTCATCAGGCTTAAGCGATGTTTCAGTCAGGCCAATCACATCAAGATTATGATTAGTGATTCGTTCTGTAACGGCAGCCTTCCCTCTCTTCACGAGAAGAGGGATCAGGGATCGGACCAACACGCAGCGTAGCCAGTGCTCAACATGTTTAATAAAACGATAAACACGATACAAAATAACAAATGTGGCAAACCGATACAGCCCTATCTGGTGCAGAGAAAACACAAAGACAGGAAACAACCACCCACAAACCCCAACACAAAACAAGCCACCTATATATGATTCCCAATCAGAGACAACACAAAACACCTGCCTCTGATTGAGAACCATATTAGGCCAAACATAGAAACAGACAAACTAGACACACAACATAGAATGCCCACCCAGCTCACGTCCTGACCAACACTAAAACAAGCAAAACACACAAGAACTATGGTCAGAACGTGACAAGTTCATTGACTATAACTGCCTTTGAAGTGAGGGATCTAACATTAAGTAGCCCTATTTTGAGATGTGAGGTATCACGATCTCTTTCAATAATGGCAGGAATGGAGGAGGAAGGAAATACTGTTTGTAGAAGAGAGAGTTTGGGAGTGGGAGTACACAAATCAAATTTAGCTGTCATTTTTTGGTGCTTTTGACATTCCTGTCATTACTGTACCTTCAAACAGATATACCACATATTTAGCTGGGACTTCATAGGCAGCATTTAGCTGGGACTTCATTCATCTGAGCCCATCTCGAGCTCACTTTAGTCAGCCTAATTCCTTGGACAGCCGTGCTCTTCAGCCAGTAGTACCTATAATGACAGAGAATCAGCTTGAAACACAGGTTGCAATCATACAGGCCTTTTCTTACAAGATAATGATAAAATTGTCTTGCATTGGAAATGTTTGCAAGGATCCAACTCACTCATTTTTGAAGAAGTACAGTTCTCCCCTGATCGAGGAGGCTGCGTCAAACACCAGGTCCCGGTTGCACTGCTCGTCTTTGGGTTTGGGTCTGGAGTCTGGCTTGGGGTTCTCTGTTGGCTCCTCCGGTTCTGGCTCTGGTCCTGGTTTGGGTTCGGGCTTGGGTGTAGGCTTGATATGAGGTGTACGGGTACCTTTAAGATAACACACACCGCACAAAATCCATAAAGATAGTAATAAAAAACACATGTAGTGAACATAATTATTCTATAGAAATTGATTGATTACCATTGAGGGCTTGGACCCCACGTCTGTCATCACCAGGCAGTGTGTATCCATTGGTATTTACATACTGATAGGTGGGGAACATCAGAGCTCTCCTGTCCCTGGAGTGGTCAAGTCCCAGAGCGTGACCAAACTCATGGGCCGCCACCAACTGCAGATTCACTCCTGAGGACAACATTACACGTGAGTCTGTTGAATAAGTGAATCGGGCAACACTATGTTTTAAATATTGTTGTGTGTTCAGATGGTCACCCCTCTAGCTCATTGTCCAGGTTTCGTCATCATCAAAGTGTGTGTCCCGTCCAGGGGAGTTGGCAAGGGCTAAGACACCATTCGGCCATCAAAAGGATAGAAGTCCCCATGATCTGTGTTTGGAGAAGCGAGATTTAAGATATTTTGTCAGTAGTGTATAGAGATGGTATTGAATCCATACCATTGTGATAGTCCATACTCACATCAACCCTTGAAGAGGATCATGATGTCGGCAGTGTAGATCTGTTTGAAGTCTTGAGGGATTACATCACTGTAGATTTGGAAGGCCTGGGCTATAGTTGCATCTACATCACTCTGCCTCAGGTCTGGTGTATACTGAGTGATTCTGTTAAACACAAGTCATTCAGCACTCACTCATTGACATTACCTGACAAGTTAAAGGGACCCATTTTACTCCTGCAGTGCAGTGCAACCTAGGCATTGCACAATGACCCAGGCTGGGTAACAACGGATTTGACATTTCAGCAGATGATCAACAATTATCCATGAATACCATATTATTTTCCTTTATTTTTAGCTGTCAAACTTAATGCACTTAAAGAGCTTTTACTATACCTGTAGGTGACAGTGCTCTTCTCCCATTTTGGTTTCCTGTGGAAGTGTCCATATCTGCTGATGTCAGACACTCCACACCTGGACTCTTTCATCACCTCCAGAGTGTTTTTGTCCAGAACCCCAGTGGCTTCCAGGCAAAGAACGCCTACATGGCCTCCAGGCTCTTGTGAATGTCAGGCTTGATAATAATTCGGGAAGTTGATTTCGTCAACCCCACATCTGTGTAGTATTGAGACCTGTTGTAGGAGGAGGATTAGAGACAACATTTTAAACTATCATGCCTATTAGGACTCTCATGCAAAACAGTACAAGCATAACAAGTAGGCTAACAAGTATTTTCTCGCCTCATTCTGAGATAATACTGACAATACGGGTAGCAACACACTGAGCCATGTGATGCTAAATTACCCCAGCAACTGTCTTGTCGTCCTCTGGTGATGTTTGGACCTCTGGAGTGCTGGTGAGGGCAGCCTGACACAGACCCAAACAGGCCAGAAACAGGACCGCGGAACCCATAGGAAGACCCATAATTTACAAACCTGTGGTAATGCAGAGAGGGGAGACCCTCTCTTTCTCMATCACCCTGCCCTGTCCACACTCTCTTTTATATGATCCCTAACAACCTGTGGTGTACATGGTTCCAATCAGAACATGAGTGAGATGCCAAAGTCGGCTTTGTGCTGTTGAACATTGCTGTAAACGTTAGGACAAGCCCCTATTCTCAAGGAAGAGGGATCGTCCTCCTGATAACATTTTTGGAGGTGGTGCGTAGAGTTTGGGGTGATTGTTACGGTGAGGTTTAGGCATACTGTAGGTACACATTGTCAGGATAATACAGTGGTTAGTTTGAATATCTTTGATCAGTCAATGGAAGCACATCTATTAACATTCAAACTTCTAAATACCTTTTTTATTGAAATACAATTCAAAATTGTAACATATTACTACATTATAATACAATTAATACATTTGTATTTTATGTTCTGTACACATACAGAAAGATACCACTGGGATTTAAGTGAACTGGCCTTGAAGATGGTTGCTTGATGATGTAATTTAACATCTTGCAACACTGTCATCAACATTCAACTGATGAGTTATCTTGGTTCATGCAAGGTGAGGTGCTCTGGATAAGAGCGTCTGCTAAATGACTTAAATGTAAAATGTCTGTAAGTAGTATTCCTTTTCATGAAGGAGTGTAGGGTTACGTCTAGTGTCTTTGACAGATATGTTAGCAGCCCAGCCATGCATTTGCTAGGATTCGACTCAGCTCCCGGTTCTGTCTGTAGTCATAGTTGTATGCTTTTTTTCCACTGAAGAGGTAGATAGTACCTGTTGATGAGAAAACATGATAATGTTTTGTTAAAGTGGGCCTAGTAATCAAAATAACACAAATGTGTCATGATATCAAAATGTATGCAATTGAAGGCAAGGTGACATGGCAAACTGTTTTATAGGCTACCTTGTAACTCAAATGCAGCATCAACACTCCTCCCAATACCTGGCCAGTCTGATGAACGTCTGTGTTCATCGTATCTATACATTGTATAAAAAATAAACATTGAACTTATAAATGATGGATTGCTTATGTGCAGTTGCTTTCTAACATGTCTCATTGTTAAACACTAGATGGCAGTCTTTGCCTCTCAGGAGCTGGAATGCCTATTCATCAAACACTGCAACAGTCAAGACATACTGCTCTTACCAAAACAGTGGACGTTTGGAAACATTATATTTTCTGCACCAGAATACTGTATTATACTGTAATTACCATTCACTTTATGTTTGTCATTTACCCAAAAACATTTTGTTAGAGACTGTGTTTACCTGTAGTAATCGTGTCCTATGAAGAATACGGTTTTTCCATATTCACTGATATGAACAGCAGCGTCAATGTTCCTTACTCTGACTGGGAATACATAGTCATATATGGAGCCAAAGTGGCTTTTCATCTTAAGCTGTCAAACCACCCAGTACTTAGGACCTGAAACACAGAGCACCGCCACTGCCTTTGGAACACGATGAAAACCATACCACAAGAACTGCCAGATGGCAATAAGCTTTGTGAGTTTCTTGCATGAGGTGCGACATTTTTGACATAGGGCTATAATTTAGGTCCAGTTGTTCTTTGAAACAGTTTTCTGTTTCAAATCTAGCCTTGTCATGCTGCGAGGCCTAAGTGAGGCCTTTGAGGCGATCCGACTGCACATTACCAGTGAAGACATATGCAACGCCTTTGGCAGAGATGTCATCGGCCGCACCCACAGGAGAGTTGATGCTGGGAAGGTATGTGCTGCTGGGGCCCTCTCTCAGACAGTTCCAGTATGTCGTCCATGTTGTCCTCAACCACATGTACCTGGAGGGAAACAAACCGCTGTGTTGGGGCAAATAAGAATTTATACTACAGAAATCATATTGCATAATTCAAAACTCCTTTACATGTTTTTTAAAGAGAACTATCTCCTTCCCGAACACTGCCACTGCATCAACAGAGAAGTTGGGATCGCACTTCTTAGGAAGGTTAGGTGGATCCTGTTTTCTGACTGTCTTGCCTTGGAAATAAAAGCAAAGTCTCCAATGTTTAGATAGAAATCCACCAAAAATGGACCATGTGATAACTATGGTGATTTRAACTCAACTGCTGGAGTCCCAGCGCGTCACCTCATGGCAGTGTGTACTGTGCTCCATTGTAATACTTGTAGTTGGGGTACATGAGAGATGAGGGGTCTTTGGAATGGGAGAGACCAAGGTAGTGGCCTGACTCATGGTGAACAACCTAAAACAACATCCAATGAGAAAATGTTTATTTGTCTATAATCATATTTGAAATCCTATTTTATTGTGTTTTATAAAAACAATTCAGATCCTCATGTTATGCTTGGAGCAGTGGCCCTACCTAGGTTGCAATGCCCCATTGTCCAGATTTCATCCTTGTCAAAGTGCACGTCTCCACCCATGCACTCCCTTGGCTTGAAGGCGTGAGCCAGAACACCTGTTGGGCCATCAAAGGGAAAGAAGTTTCCATGAGCTACGATGGATAGATGGAGAGAGATGTACTAACAGTCATGTACCTGGAAACTGGCTCCAGTAAGTATATAATTATAGCGCAATTAAAATGTCACATGCAGCCACACACATTCTCTACCACCTCTATTAGAAACTACACTGAACTGAACAGAGACTGATTTAGGGTCAGAATACTCTTTCTTGCGAAGGAGAGGACAATGTCTGCCTTGTCGTGGTTGACATTGATGAATTTCAGTGGGGCCGCGTCACTCCAGATTTTCAGGGCCAAACGGAATGAGGTATCCACCTCTTCCCTTGTAAGGTCAGGGGTGTACTGAGCAATCCTGCTGGTCATTGGCACACAGAAAACACAGAAAAGCATGAAGCAACCTAAAAGAAATATGACTAGTTATATCCAGTGAGTTGGTCATCTATTGGCAGGTATTGATTGTTGCAATTCAGTGATGAAACAAAACTGTGAAGTTATGATAACTTTGTTAATGTTGTGTATTATGTAATTCCTCTTATACACTGAATGTTCAAACATTAGGAACAGATTCCTAATATTGAGTTGCACCCCCTTTACCCTCAGAACAGCCTCAATTTATCGGGGCGTGGACTCTACATGGTGTCGAAAGAATTCCACAGGGATGCTGGCCCATGTTGACTCCAACGCTTCCCACAGTTGTGTCAAGTTGGCTGGATGTCCTTTGGGTGGTGGACTATTCTTGATACACACGGGAAACTGTTGAGCGTGAAAAATCCAGAAGCGATGCAGTTCTTGACACACTCAAACCGGTGCGCCTGGCACCTACTACCATACCCCGTTCAAAGGCACTTAAATCTTTAGTCTTGCCCATTCACCCTCTGAATGGCACACATACACAATCCATGTCTCAATTGTCTCAAGGTTTAAAAATCCTTCATTACCTGTTTCCTCCCATTCATCTACACTGATTGAAGTGGATTTAACAAGTGACATCAATAAGGGATCATAGCTTTCACCTGGATTCACCTGGTCAGTCTATGTCATGATCCTAATGATTTGTACACTCAGTGTAATTCCCTGCAGTTAAAACATATGAAAGTCTGTTTTGGGAAGTGACAGTGCTTTCGGAAAGTATTCAGACACCTTGACTTTTTCCACATTTTGTTACGTTACAGCCTTATGCTAAAATGTATTTTAAAAAATTTAATCCTCAGCAATCTACACACAATACCCCAAAATGACAAAGTGAAAACAGGTTTTTAGAAAGTTATGCAAATTTATTACAATTAAAAAACAGAAATAGCTTTTTTACATAAGTATTCAGACCCTTTGCTATGAGACTCGACATTGAGCTCAGGTGCATCCTGTTTCCATTTACCATCCTTGAGATGTGGTAAATTAAAATGTTTGGACATTATTTGGAAAGGCACACACCTGTCTATATAAGTTCCCACAGTTGACAGTGCATGTCAGAGCAAAAACCAAGCCATGAAGTTGAAGGAATTGTCCGCAGGATTGTGTCGAGGCACAGATCTGGTGAAGGGTACCAAAAAAGTTCTACAGCATTTAAGGTCCCCAAGAACACAGTGGCCTCCATCATTCTTCAATGGAAGAAGTTTGGAACCACCAAGACTCTTCCTAGAGCTGGCCACCTGGCCAAACTGAGCAATCAGGGGAGAAGGGCCTTGGTGAGGGAGGTGACCAAGAACCCGATGGTCACTCTGACAGAGCTCTAGAGTTCCTCTGTGGAGATGGGAGAACCTTCCAGAAGGACAACCATCTCTGAAGCACTCCACCAATCAGGCCTTTATGGTAGAGTGGCCAGACGGAAGCCACTCCTCTGTAAAAGGCACATGACAGCCCGCTCTGAGTTTGCCCAAAGGCACCTAAAGACTCTCAGACCATGAGAAACAAGATTCTCTGGTCTGATGAAACCAAGATTGATGGATTGATGGCCGTGGATTGATGGCAGCATTCGCGTGAAACTGAAAGCTCGAACCACTGCTTTTAACCAGGGCAAGGTGACCGGAAACATGACCGAATACAAACAGTGTAGCTATTCCCTCCGCAAGGCAATCAAACAAGCTAAGTGCCAGTATAGAGACAAAGTAGAGTCGCAATTCAACAGCTCAGACACAAGAGGTATGTAGCAGGGTCTACAGTCAATCACGGATTACAAAAAGAAAACCAGCCCCGTCGCAGACCAGGATGTCTTGCTCCCAGACAGACTAAATAACTTTTTTGCTCGCGTTGAGGACAATACAGTGCCACTGACAAGGCCCGCTACCAAAACCTGCGGGCTCCTTCACTGCAGCCGAGGTGAGTAAAACATTTAAACGTGTTAAACCTCGCAAGGCTGCAGGCCCAGACGGCATTCCCAGCCACGTCCTCAGAGCATGCGCAGACCAGCTGGCTGGTGTGTTTAKGGACATATTCAATCAATCCTTATCCCAGTCTGCTGTTCCCACATGCTTCAAGAGGGCCACCATTGTTCCTGTTCCCAAGAAAGCTAAGGTAACTGAGCTAAACGACTACCGCCCCGTAGCACTCACTTCCGTCATCATGAAGTGCTTTGAGAGACTAGTCAAGGACCATATCACCTCCACCCTACCTGACACCCTAGACCCACTCCTATTTGCTTACCGACCCAATAGGTCCACAGACCTACAATCGCAACCACACTGCACACTGCCCTAACCCATCTGGACAAGAGGAATACCTATGTGAGAATGCTGTTCATCGACTACAGCTCAGCATTTAACACCATAGTACCCTCCAAACTCGTAATCAAGCTCGAGACCCTGGGTCTCAACCCCGCCCTGTGCAACTGGGTACTGGACTTCCTGACGGGCCGCCCCCAGGTGGTGAGGGTAGGTAACAACATCTCCACCCCGCTGATCCTCAACACTGGGGCCCCACAAGGGTCCGTTCTGAGCCCTCTCCTGTACTCCCTGTTCACCCACGACTGCGTGGCCATGCACGCCTCCAACTCAATCATCAAGTTTGCGGACGACACTACAGTGGTAGGCTTGATTACCAACAACGACGAAGGCCTACAGGAGGAGGTAAGGGCCCTCGGATGTGGTGTCAGGAAAATAACCTCACACTCAACGTCAACAAAACAAAGGAGATGATTGTGGACTTCAGGAAACAGCAGAGGGAGCACCCCCCTATCCACATCGACGGGACAGTAGTGGAGAGGGTAGTAAGTTTTAAGTTCCTCGGTGTACACATCACGGACAAACTGAATTGGTCCACCCACACAGACAGCGTTGTGAAGAAGGCGCAGCAGCGCCTCTTCAACCTCAGGAGGCTGAAGAAATTCGGCTTGTCACCAAAAGCACTCACAAACTTCTACAGATGCACCATCGAGAGCATCCTGTCGGGCTGTATCACCGCCTGGTACGGCAACTGCTCCGCACAACCGTAAGGCTCTCCAGAGGGTAGTAGGTCTGCACAACGCATCACCGGGGGCAAACTACCGCCTCCAGGATACCTACACCACCCGATGTCACAGGAAGGCCATAAAGATCATCAAGGACAACAACCACCCGAGCCACTGCCTGTTCACCCCGCTATCATCGAGAAGACGAGGTCAGTACAGGTGCATCAAAGCAGGGACCGAGAGACTGAAAAACAGCTTCTATCTCAAGGCCATCAGACTGTTAAACAGCCACCACTAACATTTAGTGGCCGCTGCCAACATACTGACTCAACCCCAGCCACTTTAATAATGGAATTGATGGAAATGTATGTAAAATGTATCACTAGCCACTTTAAACAATGCCACTTAATATAATGTTTACATACCCTACACTACTCATTCATATGTATATGTATATACTGGTACTCTATATCATCTACTGCATCTTGCCATCTTTATGTAATACATGTATCACTAGCCACTTTCAACTATGCCACTTTATGTTTATATACCCTACATTACTCATCTCATATGTATATACTGTACTCTATACCATCTACTGCATCTTGCCTATGCCGTTCTGTACCATCACTCATTCATATATCTTTATGTACATATTCTTTTCCTTTACACTTGTGTGTATAAGGTAGTAGTTGTGGAATTGTTAGGTTAGATTACTCGTTGGTTATTACTGCTTTGCGGAACTAGAAGCACAAGCATTTCGCTACACTCGCATTAACATCTGCTAACCATGTGTATGTGACAAATAAAATTTGATTTGATTTGAAGATTGAACTCTTTGGCCTGAATGACAAGCGTCACGTCTGGAGGAAACCTGGCACCATCCCTATCCAGAAAACAGCTTTTGCTTGATCAAAAGTAGCCATAACTTTTAGTTGTCCTAAAGTGCACCTCCTACTGTAAGTATACTCAACTTTTACCATTGAAAAACAGAAAATAACTAGAATTGCAATACCTTGAGGAATTAGTCAAAACAATCAATGTACTCCAATACAGTTTTTTAACTATTTTCCAGAAGATTTTCAAAAGAGTGGATGAAGACACAAAACTCAGCCAGTTCCATGTCCTCAGGCCTTGACCATTGTTCCATAAATGGGTAATGTCCACACCAGGTCTGTGAGCACTAGAATACACAGCACATGGATCCAGAGCCACAGCCGCTCCATCTTTAAATGAACAAGCTCTTTACATTTTAGCCCATGGCTTTATAGATAGGAGCATGCTTAAGGTCTGTGGTGAATCACGTGGTTTCAAAGTCTTCAAACCTGCAGTTGCTGCCACTATTACCATGAGGTGTGTGGTAGGAATAATTTTTCTATAGAAAGCCCTGAACTATATATAGGTCTTAAGAGTATGAAACAGGACTTAAAGGGTGTCTTATGGCCCTATCTGCCAATGCTGGGATTGTTACTTTGGTTATCAAGTACAGTTGAAGTCAGAAGTTTACATACACTTAGGTTGGAGTKATTAAAACTAGTTTTTCAACCACTCCACAAATTTCTTGTTAACAAACTATAGTTTTGGCAAGTCAGTTAGGACATCTACTTTGGGCATGACTCAAGTAATTTTTTCAACAATTGTTTACAGACAGATTATTTCACTGTATCACAATTCCAGTGGGTCAGAAGTTTACGTACACTAAGTTGACTGTGCCTTTAAATAGCTTGGAAAATTCCAGAAAATGATGTCATGGCTTTAGAAGCTTCTGATAGGCTAATTGACATCGTTTGAGTCAATTGGAGGTGGCCCTGTGGAAGTATTTCAAGGCCTACCTTCAAACTCAGTGCCTCTTTGCTTGACATCATGGGAAAATCAAAAGAAATCAGACAAGACCTCAGAAAAAAATTGTAGACCGCCACAAGTCTGGTTCATCCTTGGGAGCAATTTCCATACACCTGAAGGTACCACGTTCATCTGTACAAACAATAGTATGCAAGTATTAACACCATGTGAACACGCAGCCGTCATACTGCTCAGGAAGGAGACTTTGGTGCGATTAGTGCAAATCAATCCCATAATAACAGCAAAGGACCTTGTGAAGATGCTGGAGAAAACAGGCACAAAAGTATCTATATCCACAGTAAAACGAGTCCTATATCGACATAACCTGAAAGGCTGCTCAGCAAGGAAGAAGCCACGGCTCCAAAACCGAAATAAAAAAGCCAGACTACGATTTGCAACTGCACATGGGGACAAAGATTGTACTTTTTGGAGAAATGTCCTCTGGTCTGATGAAACAAAAATAGAACTGTTTGGCCATAATGACCATCATTATGTTTGAAAGAAAAAGGGGGATGCTTGCAAGCTGAAGAACACCATGTTGTGGGGGTGCTTTGCTGCAGGAGGGACTAGTGCACTTCACAAAATAGATGGCATCATGAGGAGGTAAAATTATGTGGATATATTGAAGCAACATCTCAAGACATCAGTCAGGAAGTTAAAGCTTGGTCGCAAATGGGTCTTCCAAATGGACAATGACCCCAAGCATACTTCCAAAGTTGTGGAAAAATGGCTTAAGGACAACAAAGTCAAGGTATTGGAGACGCCATCACAAAGCCCTAACCTCAATTCTATAGAACATTTGTGGGCAGAACTAAAAAAGCATGTGCGAGCAAGGAAGCCTACAAACCTGACTCGGTTACCCCAATTCACCCAACTTATTGTGGGAAGTTTGTGGAAGGCTACCTGAAACGTTTGACCCAATGTCACGCCCTGACCGTAGAGAGCTTTTTATGTCTCTATTTTGGTTTGGTCAGGGTGTGATTTGGGTGGGCATTCTATGTTCATTTTCTAAGTTTTGTATTTCTTTGTTGTTTGGCCGGGTGTGGTTCTCAATCAGAGGCACCTGTCTATCGTTCTCTCTGATTGAGAACCATACGTAAGTAGCTTTTTCCCACATGGTTTGTGTGGGTAGTTTTCTGTTTTGTGTCTGCACCAGACAGAACTGTTTCGTGTTGTACTATTTTTGTTATTTTGTCTCAGTGTTCAGTTTTAATAAAAAAAGCATGAACACTTACCACGCTGCGCTTTGGTCCACACCTTCTTCAACAGACGATCGTTACACCCAAGTTAAACAATTTAAAGGCAATGCTACCAAATACTAATTGAGTGTATGTAAACTTCTGACCCACTGGGAATGTGATGAAAGAAATAAAAGCTGAAATAAATCCTTCTCTCTACTATTATTCTGACATTTCACATTCTTAAAATTAAGTGGTGATCCTAACTGACCTAAGACATGGACGTTTTACTAGGATTACATTTCAGGAATTGTGAAAACGTAGTTTAAATGTATTTGGACTGGTTTCATATCTTCATTACAATCTCAAACACACTTGCTGATGTGTGATCTGAAATATATGATCTAGTCAATGTTTATGAAATGAGCCATATAAACTTACCCATTCATTTCTGTCTAATGTAATGTATGTTGGTATTATGTAACACATTCTTGTCTCACAGTTTATTCATGAACATATTAACTAAATGTTATCCTTACAGGCAACCTAATACATTGGACTTAATTCAACATGTTATAATTATGCATACAGTTTTGTACAGCTTTGCATAACCTTTATTGCATTTTGGACAAAAACATTTAAATTCCCATGAATTCACTAGCATCCGAGCCAAGTATTTGCTTTCTCAGTTCCAACAACTTGTTTCTGGGTATAATCGTACTTGTACACGTGTGGTCCAACGAAGAAGTAGATGACACCTAGGATGAACAAAAATGTAACCATTAGAAAGAGTTTTACAAAATTAGATGTTCAAATTGAGTCTTTGTTGTCGTGATGTAACAGTAGCTAACCATCTTTGTAGACAGCTGCATCGATAGTAGTATTGAGCCCTTGGAAATCATCACTGATGTACTGTGGGTATCCAGCATCCATCACTCTTCGGTTTTCATTATAACTGAAAAAACAACGTCCACAATACAGTTTCTCTGCAATATATTCAATATGCTATGATGATATTTTGTACTGTAGGCTAATGACTGTACACTGGTGATGTTTCAGAATGCCAGGCTCACCTGTAGTAAATGTCGTGAATGAAGAACAGCGTGCGTCCTGTTTTTACGATGTGTACCGCTGCATCTACTTTCTGGACCCATGGTGGGAAGCCAAAGTTGCCGATGGGTTTAGGTTTGCCTTTCACAATGGAACCCTTCACCGTCCAGTACATGGATTCTGGAACAAACAGAGGATGGCTCATAGTTAGAAAGGAAACACCATGTAGAAATATGTTTAACCTTTTATTCAATTATTAATAATGCAAGTCTTGGCGATATAGGCTCTCCTCATTCAGGGTAGCTCACTGCCCAAGCAAAGCGTCAATATATAAAAGGACTTACAAGCAGTGAAGCGCGGTAGACTATACCAATCCCCCAGTAGGAAACAGAACCTAACAGGTGGAGCCTGGGGTGGTGGTGGGAGCAAAAGAAGGATACACATACTAGCAGTAGCAGCAAGCGGCAGCAGGGTGTCTGAGCAGAACCGGTCAGCTGAAATAGGCCGCCAAATAAGGTAGGTGTGATTGATACACTTTATTTTCTGAAAATGAGTCCTATACATTTGTTACACACTGTTAACCACGATGGGGTAGTATGGTAGGCGATGTCTGTACCATGAATCAGGTAAGCAGTGGATCGCCGAGGGACCCAGAAGGCAGCATCAATTTTGGATTCAATCTTTGGCATGAAGTTGTTGATAGGACCTTCTTTTATATCATATTGCTGGTTGTGCTTGATCCATAGATACCTCCAGAAGGGGGGAAAAAACATGACATTTGGAACCCCAGATTTGTTTGCTTTTCATTCATCAATACTATTGGCATTTCAACAGGGTGGATGGACATACTTGTCTTTGAAAAAGAAGGTGGCATCCCCCAGGGTAGAGACAGCATCAAAGGACAGGTCAGCTGAACATTTGTTCTGCATCATCAGAGGGAAGTGGGAACCCAGGAACCAGGGGTTGTAAAGTGGATTCCAGCCATGTCTGGAGTAGTAATATGGCTGACTGTTTTTTGGACCTAAGGCACACCAAAATAAACATTTAGACTGTGTCCGAAATTGCTATTCCCTATGTATACACTATGCACTATAGTGCACTACTTTTAAACAAGCGCCAAAAGGCCATTACTGTATGATCTAATCTTAGATTCAGAATTTGAATTTGTTGAATGGTCTCCTCCTTACCGTAAAGTGAGTTGATTATTGCTATGTCCTCTTTGGAGAGCAGGTTGTGTGAACTGCGACTGGATTTGTATGTAGGATACATCAGTGACTCTGGGTTTTGGGAGTGCCTTAAGCCTAAGGAATGACCAAACTCATGGGCTGCCACTAGATACAGGTTGAACCCTGAAATCACACAAACAGGAACATGCACAATCAGTTTATTTGGTCATTCTCTCGTTTAAAAAAAAAGTAAACTACTGATCAGTACATCGAAGAAAATTCAAATGATTCTGTAAAATAAAAATGGATACCCTTTGACCCTGCCGTCCAAGTTTCATCATCGTCAAAGTGGGCATCGCCTCCAATTCCCTCTCCAGGGCCAAAGGCATGTGCCAAAGTGCCCTTAGACCCATCAAACGGGTAAGCATCACCGTGCTCTTTATGTCCCAGAGGTTAGAGAAAACACACAACAAAATGTCAGAGTCAAAGCAATTGTTTTTGCTACTCCCTTGTTTTGGAGCTGAGTATTAGAAGCATCAAACAGCAAGTTAAATGTTTATTATTGATTCATAAAGTATCTGTAAATCTATAAATAGTCAAAGTATATAAACCCTTTATAAAGTATATATTCATGTAAAGTGTTATCTAGAAAGATCACTATAGGTGTTACCCACCAAAGGTAGCAAACTCCACCATGATGTCGGCCCTCTGTGTGCGTGACCTGACAAAGGTCAGAGTGCTGGCACTGGCCCAGACGCTGAGCGCCGACTCGATCAGAGAGTCCACCGTGCTGTGAGGCAAATCACTGGTGTACCTGCCAATGCTACAAGATCAAACAATTACATTTAAAAAATGTAGAAGACACTCTTATCCAGTGCCACTTACAGGAGCAATTAGAGTTAAGTGCCTTGCTCAAAGGCACATTGGCAGATGTTTTAACTAGTCGGCTCAGAACTTGAACCAGCAACCTTTTGATTACTGGCCCAATGCTCTTAACCACTAGTCTACCTGCTATAGCCTCCAGTGAGCTAATAGACAAATCCTGTGATAATATCATGCCTTCCAGTTGCCATGGATCTAATTTCAGAAGAATAGGGAAAGGGGGATACCTAGTCAGTAGTACATCTGAATGGATTCAACTGAAATGTGTCTTCCGCATTTTACCCAACCGCTAACTGTTACCTGTAGGTGATGACGTTGTTGTTCCGCATTTTACCCAACCGCTAAATGTTACCTGTAGGCGATGACGTTGTTGTTCCGCATTTTACCCAACCGCTAACTGTTACCTGTAGGTGATGACGTTGTTGTTCCGCATTTTACCCAACCGCTAACTGTTANCCAACCGCTAACTGTTACCTGTAGGTGATGACGTTGTTGTTCCGCATTTTACCCAACCGCTAACTGTTACCTGTAGGTGATGACGTTGTTGTTCCAGCGGTTGACTCGGTTGTTGTGACTGTAGTCCTCCACATCAGAGACCCCACAGCGAGGGGTCCTCATCACCTCCAGGGTCTCAGAGTCCAGACTGCCTGTGGTGTCGAGGCCAAAGAAGCTCTGCATGTCCTTCACCTTGGAGGTGAACGAGGGCAGGTACCTCTTGATCCGAGCCAAAGGTTGCTCTTTCTTCAGGTTGTAATAATGCCAGAGGTACTCCTGAGAACAGATGAAAGCTTCTGTAGTGTCTCACTATCATATAGCGTAACATCTTAAATCAATATTGTGCTGACTGAGTAAGGACTCAAACACTTTGTTACAACTTCTTGTTGTAAACACTAGACATGTGGAAACACTGTACCAAGGACAAACTTTATAGGGAATTGGAGGCAAAGGGTTCATATTATTTTCCCCATTCTTTCTAGTTCTGATATTCTAGCACAACTGTTGCGTGAGACTTGGCATAGCAGAACCATTAATGCTCAAACATCATTTTACGTCTGTGGTTCAGCAATAATGTATAGTTTGCTCAAATCCATAAAATAAATATAGGATTTGTTCAGACGCAACCTTGAAATAATCACAATTATCCTGCAGTTTAATGGTCCCACAGTGCATATCACATTTACATTCTAAATTAAAAACAGATTTATTTTGGAGCCTTGCCTTGCCAATCTTGGAACATATACTGTGCTTGATTGTGAGGGCATGTACATTCTGAGGTAATTGTGTTTAGCTCCGCCTCCCACCCACGACAACAAAAAAGGATAAAAAAAGATTATCTCAATATCTCACACATTGTCTTTACAGTATTTTGGGGGGGATTTTATTAGGATCACCATTAGCCAACGGCAATGGTGACAGCTAGTCTTACTGGGGTCTGACACATAACGAAAAATACAAAAGACTTTACAATTTACATACTTTTAAAAACGCTGACATGTGTGCATGTGTGTGCGTGTGTGTGTGTGCATCTATCAGTTACACGTCAGTACATACACACAAAAAGTAGGTCACATGGGGGAGAGGCATTGTGCCTGAGGTGTTGCTTTATTCGTTTTTTGAAACCAGGTTTGCTGTTGCTCTCACTATATGAGATGGAAGGGAGTTCCATGCAATCATGGTTCTGTATAATATTGTACGTTTCCTTGAATTTGTTTTGGATCTGGGTACTGTGAACAGATCCCTGGTGGCATGTCTGATGGGGTAAGTGTGTGTGTCAGTGCTGTGTAAGTTCAATATTCAATCAATTTGAAATTTCCAACAAATTGTTTCTTATAAAAACAAGAAACAATGCAGTAAATCTTTKCTCAATTCTTAGCCAAGAGAGACTGGCATGCATAGTATTGATATTAGCCCTCTGATTACTTTGAAGAGCAAAACATACCGCTCTCTTCTGGGCCAACTGTAGATTAACTAGGTCTTTCTTTGCAGAACTTGACCATATGACTGGACAATAATCAAGATAAGATAAAACTAGAGCCTGCAGGACTTTTACTTACTAATTATAACATGTTGAATGTAGTCCAATGTATTAGGTTGCCTGTAAGGATAACATTTAGGAAATATTTGCAGGGTCATGAATCAAAACTGTGAGATAGGATATTATGTGTTACATAATATCAACACACCCCCAGCACATTAGACAGAAATCTTTACAACCATTGAATCAATATGTTTTGCTCATGACAGTTTACAATCTAAGGTAACACCAAATAATTTAGTCTCCTCAACTTGCTCAACAGCCACACCATTCATTGAGACATTCAGCTGAGGTCTAGAACTTAGGGAATGACTTATACCAAATACATTGCTCTTAGTTGTAGAGATGTTCAGGACCAGTTTATTAATGGCCACCCATTCTAAAACTGACTGCAACTCTTTGTTTAGGGTTGCAGTGATTTCACTAGCTGTCATTGCTGACAAGTATAGGGTTGAATTATCAGTATACATGGACACACAGGCTTTGTTTAATGCCAGTGGCAGGTCATTGGTAAAAATAGAAAAGAGTAGAGGCCCAAGAGAGCTGCCCTGCGGAACACAACACTTTACATGTTCAAAATTAGAGAAGCTTCCATTAAAGAACACACTCTCTCTTCTATTAGATAGATAGATAGATAGAGAGAGAGAGAGAGAGAGAGAGAGAGAGAGAGAGAGAGAGAGAGAGAGATATAGATAGATCTGAATCCACAATATGGCAGAGGTTGAAAAGCCATAACACGTATGTTTTTTCAACAACAGGTCATGGTCAATAATATCAAAGGTTGCACTGAAAACTAACAGTACAGCTACCACAATCTTCTTGTTATCACTTTCTTTCAACCAATAATAAGTCATTTGTTTCAGTGTAGTACATGTTGAGTGCCCTTCTTTATAAGCATGCTGAATGGCTGTTGTTAATTTGTTTAAATAGAAATAGTATTGTATTTGGTCAAACACAATTTGCTAAGAGCTAGCAGCAAACTGATATGTCAGCTATTAGAACCAGTAAAGGCAGCTTTACCATTCTTGGGTAGAGGAATGACTTTGGCTTCCCTCCAGGCCTGACACTTTTCTGTAGGTTCAGATTAAAGATATGACAGATAGGAGTGGCTAATACTGGCTATAGATTCAGTTACCATCCTCAGTAGCTTTCCATCTAAGTTGAAGTGATTTGATTCAATGATCTGATTCGATGAAAGTATGAGGTGAATGTATCTTTCTGCACAAAATAATTTTCTGTCATTGTTTATATCATTGATCTTGGCTTCATAATACAGATTATTATTATTTTTGAGTTTAGTCACAACATTTCTCAATTTGCAGTAAGTCAGCCTGTCAGATGTGCAGCCAGACTCCTTAGCCACTCCATTTGCCTCATTTCTTTCAACCAAAAGTTTTTCAATTCCTTATCAATCCATGGAGCCTTAACAGTTCTAAGAGTCAGTTTCTTAACAGGTGTATGTTTATCAATAATTGAAAAATCTTATACACAATTTTATACACTAGCTTTTGGAGCCTTTACTTTCTGTGATATAGCCACTATATTGTGATCACTGCATCCAATGGGTACAGATACATCTTTAGAACAAAGTTCTAAAGTATTTGTAAAAATGTGATCAATACATGTGGATGATATAGTTTTTCCACATCCGCAGTCATCCGCAGTCAAACGTTAACATGTTATTTAAAAAGTGCATTTTTACGTACAGTAAACAATGTAACATGCAGTCCTTGTCAAATGTCTGTAATTTTGTAATTTAACTCATTCAATTATACACTTACTGTGGCCAGGTTTAGGTCCTCTTGGGTCTGTCCTGTGAGGAGTGCCGTGACCTCTTCTTCAGGAATAGATGTAGGAGCTGTAGAACATGGACCAGGCAGAACCAAGACCAGAACACAGGTCCAACAGAACAGAAGATGCATTTCTAATAGTAACCACACAGGATTGAAGTGGGGCTAGTTTGCATAGAGTAGCAAGTCCTGGTTAATGGGAAAGCCTTTTAACTGGTTATTATGAGTCATACTCACTCTGCCAAAGCCATGGAAGCCTCAAACAGCAGTATGGAAATAGGGAGGGGTTTAGTTAGAGCAAAGGGAGAGACAAAATGCATAAAAAATCATATCAAATGTAATATTTCATTGACGTTTTTATATAGTATGATAATACTGTATGATATGTTTCCCTTTGACTACTGAAATTGATATTAAAAGGATATATCTTAATGATATTCTCTGTCAAGCTATGTCCATGACTCTGTGCTGATGTTGTGACGTGGATAAGTCCCTAAGACCCAAGTTTCTGTCGACAGTTAGTGAAATAAGTTGCTAACCCAGAGATAACCCCAGAGAAATGATGAAACTGATGCAGTAGTGAGGAAAACAGATTTGTTTTCACAATTTTTCACAAAATATATTTGTCAGTAGACGGAAATAATTATTTTCTTCCAAAATCAAATGATAAACATTTGTAATTTCATCATTTCTGATAGCTACCTTCACTTTGTATTGCATGTGAACTGACACAACCAATATAGCTATGTTGTCCACTGACGCATTCCAGTGTCTCCTGAAATACATTTAAAAGTTAACTGTTGTCCTAATTTAGCAAATCCATGTAACTCGTTTCTATGAAGAGCATCTAAAAAGGAACTCAAACTGGCTGTAATTGTAACTGTTGCAACTGTGGTTGGCTTTGGGCCTTAGATAAAGACAATGGCTGCCAGCCAGGATGCCTGCAGTAGGCCTGGTGGTTCCATGGCAAATTCAGGCTACAATTAGGCTTGATTGGGTGCTTCTGAGCTGAGATTTATAGCATCAGCAACATTCCACTGCTTGGCAGCATCCTCATTCTACATGGATTTTTCTCTGCCCTCCGTAGCAGGACTGCAGAATGCATCAGTGCATGATTTGTGTTATGATTGAATTTCATAGTTCTGAAACATACACTTTAAAATATATACAGTGCTAGCCAAAAGTTTGGACACACCTACTCATTCAAGGGTTTTTCTTTATTTTTAAAACATTTCTACATTGTAGAATAATAGTGAAGACATCAAAACTATGAAATAACACATGTAGTAAGCAAAAAAAGTGTTAAACAAATCAAAATATATTTTATATGTGAGATTCTTGAAAGCAGCCACCCTTTGCCTTTATGACAGCTTTAGATACTCTTTTGTGTGTAATTTATTTCCTTCTTAATGCGTTTGAGCCAATCAGTTGTGTTGTGACAAGGTGGGGGTGATATACAGAATATAGTCCTATTTGGTAAAAGACCAAGTCCATATTATGGCAAGAACAGCTCAAATAAGCAAAGAGAAACGACAGTCCATCAAGGTCAGTCAATACTGAAAATTTCAAGAACTTTGAAAGTTTATTCAAGTGCAGTCACAAAAACCATCAAGTGCTATGATGAAACTGGCTCTCAGAGGACCGCCAATGGAAAGGAAGACCCAGAGTTACCTCTGCTGCAAAGAATACGTTCATTAGAGTTACCAGCCTCAGAATTTGGTAATTAACTGCACCTCAGATAGCACCTCACAGAGTTCAAGTAACAGACACAGCTCAACATCAACTGTTCAGAGGAGACTGCGTGAATCAGGCCTTCATGGTCAAATTGTTGCAAAGAAACCACTACTAAAGGACACCAATAAGAAGAAAGAGACTTGCTTGGACCAAGAAACAAAAGCAATGGACATTAGGCTGGTGGAAATCTGTGATGAGTCAAAATTTGAGATTTTTTGTTCGAACTGTCGTGTCTTTGTGAGACGCTGAGTAGGTGAACGGATGATCTCCACATGTGTGGTTCCCACTGGGATGCATTGAGGAGGAGGTGTGATGGTGCTTTGCTGGTGACACTGTCGGTGATTTATTTAGAATTCAAGGCCCACTTAAACTTCTTGTCAATAGGGGGGGCCATTTCGACTTTGTAAAAATTTCGTTCCCAAATTAAACTGCCTCGTACTCAATTCTTGCTCGTACAATATGCATATTATTATTACTATTGGATAGAAAACACTCTCTAGTTTCTAAAACCGTTTGAATTATATCTGTGAGTAAAACAGAACTCGAGTTGGAGCAATCTTCCTGTCAGGAAGTGAGAAATCTGAAATGGGAATTGTTCCTGGGTCAGTTAAATAATTTGCAATTATTCTATTGGTCGACAAGCACTGCATACGATTTTCCCTAGATGTCAGCAAGCGTTGAGAATTGAAATGGTGTTGCTAGGTAGATCTGAGGCAGTATAAATAAGCTTGGCACGAGGGGTGCACCCTTTTCATCGTTCGCCATGACGCAAGACAGACCTCAGGATGGCATTCTGAGAAGCTCACGTTATCGGCGTTAGATATATCCGGCTCTGATTTTATTCGATATAGGTGTTAGAAACATCATAACGTAGTTATTTTAAACCGAGTTATATCAGTTTATATGAGTATATTGCGATTTTCGGAATTTTCTTTGTCCTGCGTTTTGAAGAGTTGGGCATGTCTGGGCCACATAGCTAATGTTTGCTGCTAATTACACGGTTGAAGACGACATTCTACAGGCGAGCAACGATTATTATGGACAAAGGACACCTTGCCCAAGATTCTGATGGAAGCTCAACAAATAGTAAGAAGTCTTTATGCTGTTAATTCGTATTTATGTTGAAAAATGTTAAACAATAATTTCGCCATTAATTTCGGCACGGTCTCGCTGTAACGCACGCTGTATGTCGTAGTAACGTCAATTAAAAAATCGAACACAGCGGTTGCATTAAGAACTAATGTATCTTTCATTTGCTGTCCAACCTGTATTTTTTAGTCAAGTTTTACGATTAGTTATTGATTCGATTAGGTGCCTCTCCAAGATGCGCGCGGACAGATTGCTTGAAGTTTGGCTACTAATCACACTGTATAACCACGATTTGTGCGCTACATATGCACATTTTCGAACAAACCCTATATTGCATTGTGTAATATGATGTTACAGGACTGTCATCTGATGAAGTTATTGAAGGTATTCAAAAATTATATATCTTTTGCTGGTGTTTACGATCGCTAACCTTTGCTGCTGGTAAATGGCTTGTGTTTCTTGGCTATTGTGGTAAGCTAATATAATGCTATATTGTGTTTTCGCTGTAAAACACTTAAAAAATCGGAAATATTGGCTGGATCACAAGATGTTTGTCTTTCATTTGCTGTACACCATATATTTTTCAGAAATGTTTTATGATGAGTATTTAGGTATTTGACGTTGGTCTCTGTAATTATTCTGGCTGCTTCGGCGCTATTTCAGATTGCAGCTGCAATGTAGAACTGTGTTTATACCTGAAATATGCACATTTTTCTAACAAAACATATGCTATACAATAAATATGTTATCAGACTGTCATCTGATGAAGTTGTTTCTTGGTTAGTGACTATTTATATCTTTATTTGGTCGAAWTTGTGATAGCTACCTATGCAGGAAAAAAATGGTGGAGAAAAAGAAGTTGTGTCTTTTGCTATGGTGGTTAGCTAATAGAAATACATATTGTGTCTTCCCTGTAAAACATTTTAAAAATCAGAAATGATGGCTGGATTCACAAGATGTGTATCTTTCATTTGGTGTCTTGGACTTGTGATTTCATGAACATTTTATTATATGATATCCCTGTGGCTTTAGGCTAGGCTATGCTAGTCAGCTTTTTTGATGGGGGGGATCCCGGATCCGGGTTTGTGACTTTAACCAGCATGGCTACCACAGCATTCTGCAGCAATACTCCGTCCCATGTAGTTTGAACTTATCATTTGTTTTTCAATAGGACAATGACACAACACACCTCCAGTCTGTGTAAGGGCTATTTGACCAAGAAGGAGAGTGTTGGAGTGCTGCACCAGATGACCTGGCCTCCACAATCACCCGACCTCAAACCAATTGAGATGGTTTGGGATGAGCTGGACCGCAGAGTGAAGGAAAAGCAGCCAACAAGTGCCCAGCATATGTGGAAACTCCTTCAAGACTGTTAGAAAAGCGTTCCAGGTGAAGCTGGTTGAGAGAATGCCAAGAGTGTGCAAAGCTGTCATCAAGGCAAAGGTTTGCTACTTTCAAGAATATAAAATATAAAATATATTCTGATTTGTTTAACACTTGTTTTTTTAGTACATGATTCCACATGTGTTATTTCATAGTTTTGATGTCTTTACTATTATTCTACAATGTAGAAAATAGTAAAAATAAAGAAACACTTTTGGATGAGTAGGTGTGTCCAAACTTTTTACTGGTACTATATATCTTTATTTTTGAGAGTTACGGTAATGAAAGCTGATGTTTATAGTTTATTAGGCTGTTAAGTGTCATTTTGTGTGGGAACATTTGAGGGCTTGAAGTCATTTGTGGGCCCCCAGATTGGGGTAGAGAGGAAATGCGCTGAGAGAGTGAGGAGGGTAATTAAACAAGCAGGAGCAGTGTCTTTCCTTTCCCATAGTCATGTTTGCCAGAACAAAACCATTGCCAGATTTGCTCTGAGTAAAACATTGGAAATTATTCAAAATCCCTTATGAGAAATATTCTATTCCAAATCGTATCTCTTTTTATATTTAATGAGGGAATGTAAGGCAAGATCATAAAACTATTACTCATTATGTTGTGCCCCTCCGATCAGCATCAGGCTTCTTGGGGCTTTGTTCCTGTATTGAATTCTGGTTCTTAGCGATGTTGAGTCCTCTCAGGTTGGAAATCTATCCCTAGGGGTAAAAGTTCTCTTATGGTCTGTCAGAGAGATGGCAGATATAAGATGACTATGTTTCTAAAGCCAGTGTTATAGGTATATCATTGACCTTAAACTGTAGTGTGTGTGTAGTGTTTATGTGTAAGAACTAAGAACAAAGCAAAACAGTCGTGCCTCTGATGTCTTCACAATCAGAATGTTTTCTGCCACTAAGGGCTTTCACAATCCATAGCCTAAAGCAGATGAGCCATAGAGGATATGCAGGCGCCCTAAGCACACCGCTTGCATTGCACAACCCAGACTCACAGGAGCTTGCTTTTAACCACTGAAAACCACTTAATCACCAAAACAAAAATGTCAACACAATAAACTACACCAAAGGCACAAAATGTCAACAATTTATAAAAAGACTATTAACTAACAAACCATTCTCAGTAGCTTCATAACCATATCCATTGCAGATGTACAATATTTCAGTTGGACAACTGACTAGGTATACCCCTTTCCCTTTCCCAAAACGTTAGGTGTTATTGTACACTACATGACCAAAAGTATGTGGACAATTGCTCGTTGAACATCTCATTCCAAAATCATGGCCATTAATATGGAGTTGATCCACCCTTTGCTGCTATAACAGCCTCCACTATTCTGGGAAGGCTTTCCACTAGTTGTTGGAACATTGCTGCGTGGACTTGCTTCCATTCAGCCACAAGAGCATTTGTGAGGTCGGGCACTGATGTTGGGCAATTAGACCTGGCTCACAGTCGATGTTCCAATTCATCCCAAAGGTATTTGATGGGGTTGAGGTCAGGGTTCTAGACAGGCCAGTCAAGTTCTTCCACACCGATCTTGACAAACCATTTCTATATGGACCTCACTTTGTACACAGGGACATTGTCATGCTGAAACAGGGAAGGGCCTTCCCCAAACTGTTGCCACAAAGTTGGAAGCACAGAATTGTCTAGAATGTCATTGTATGCTGTAGTATTAATAGTATTAAGATGTATCTTCACTGGAACTAAGAGGCCCGAACCATGAAAAACAGCCCAAACTATTATTCCTCCTCCATCAAACTTTACAGTTGGCACTATGCATTGGGGCAGGTAGCGTTCTCCTGGCAAACCCAGATTTGTCCATCGGACTTTCAGATGGTGAAGCTTGATTCATCACTCCAGAGAATGCGTTTCGACTGCTCCAGTCCAATGGCAGAAAGCTTTACACCACTCCAGCCGATGATTGGCATTGCGCATGGTGATCTTAGGCTTGTGTGCGGCTGCTCGGCCATGGAAACCCATTTCATGAAGCACCTGACTAACAGTTATTGTGCTGAAGTTGCTTCCAGAGGCAGTTTGGAACTCGTTGCAACGGAGGACAGTCCGGTCCTGTGAGCTTGTGTGTTCTACCACTTCGCGGCTGAGCCTTTGTTGCTCCTAGACGTTTCCACTTCACAATAACAGTGCTTACAGTTGACCTGGGCAGCTCTAGCAGGGCAGAAATTTGATGAACTGACTTGTTGGAAAGGTGTCATCCTATGACGGTGCCACATTGAAAGTCACTGAGCTCTTCAGTAAGGCTATTCTACTGCCAGTGTTCGCCAATAGAGATTGCATGGCTGTGTGCTCGATTTGATACACCTGTCAGCAACGGGTGTGGCTGAAATAGCCGAATCTACATACTTTTGTATATACAGTATAGTGTTTTTTTGTGTGTTGTTTGTGTTAATTGGCTACTTTACCATGATATAGTCCTACAGTAATTAGTAGATCACCAGTGAACCTCTTCATAATGTTTACATCAATGATCTAAGCTGCAGGTGTATCAGTGATACAGGATGTTTGGAGTTTACAGTAAATGTGATAAGCAAGCCTATACACTATGTGCTGGTTTACAGACAGTGATTAAGCCTAGTCCTGGACTAAGAAGTTATCTTCACTAAAGGTACATTTTAGTCCGAGACTAGGCTTAATCTGGGACCAATATATGATAAGCCTACACAGTAATAACACCATACAGTGGCTTGGGAAAGTACTCACCCCCTTAGCATTTTCCTATTTTGTTGCCGTACAACCTGGAATTAAAATACATTTTTTGGGGGGGTTGTATCATTTGATTTACACAACATGCCTACCACTTTGAAGATGCAAAATGTTTTTTTGTGTGTGAAACAAACAAGAAATAAGACAAAAAAACGTAAAACTTGAGCGTGCATAACTATTCACCCCCCACCCCCCCAAAGTTAATTATTTGTAGAGCCACCTTTTGCAGCAATTGCAGCTGCAAGTCTCTTGGGGTATATCTCTATAAGCTTGGCACATCTAGCCACTGGGATTTTTGCCCATTCTTCAAGGCAAACTTGCTCAAACATAAATTAGATTGGTTCCGCTGGTTTACAGCAATCTTTAAGTCATACCACAGATTCTCAATTGGATTGAGGTCTGGGCTTTGACTAGGCCATTCCAATACATTTAAATGTTTCCCCTGAAACCACTCAAGTGTTGCTTTAGCAGTATGCTTAGGGTCATTATCCTGCTGGAAGGTGAACCTCTGTCCCAGTCTCAAATCTCTTGAAGACTGAAAAAAAGGTTTCCCTCAAGAATTCCCCTGTATTTAGCGCCATCCATCATTCCTTCAATTCGGACCAGTTTTTCAGTCCCTGCCGATGAAAACCAAACCCCCAGCATGATGCTGCCACCACCGTGCTTCACTGTGGGGATGGTGTTCTCGGAGTGATGAGAGGTGTTGGGTTTGCAACAGACATAGCGATTTCCTTGATGGCCAAGAAGCTCAACTTTAGTCTCATCTGACCAGAGTACCTTCTTCCATATGTTTGGGGAGTCTCCCACATGCCTTTTGGCGAACACCAATTTTGCTTATTTTTTTGTTTAAGCAATGGCTTTTTTTCTGGCCACTCTTCCGTAAAGCCCAGCTCTGTGGAGTGTACGGCTAATAGTGGTCTTATGGACAGATACTCCAATGTCCGCTGTGGTGCTTTGCAGCTCCTTCAGGGTTATCTTTGGTCTCTTTCTTGCCTCTCTGATGAATGCCCTCCCTGCCTGGTCCATGAGTTTTGGTGGGCGGCCCTCTCTTGGCAGGTTTGTTGTCGTGCAATATTCTTTCAATTTTCTTATAATGGATTTAATGGTGCTCCGTGGGATGTTCAAAGTTTCGGATATTTTATAACCCAACCCTGATCTGTACAGCTCTACAACTTTGTCCCAGACCTGTTTGGAGACCTCCTTGGTCTTCATGGTGCCGCTTGCTTGGTGGTGCCCCTTGCTTAGTGGTGTTGCAGACTCTGGGGCCTTTCAGAACAGGTGTATGTCTACTGGGATCATGTGACAGATCATGTGACACTTAGATTGCACACAGGTGGACTTTATTTAACTAATTATGTGACTTCTGAGCTTTTGGATTCAACATTTTGAGCCTTGAGATATTAAATAAATGATAAGAAAGAAGTATAGATTTAAAGGACAAAGAGACTGGGCCTCTGTAGAAAGACAGATAGCTGTGGAATGTGTTGGAATGGGTTGGGGGAAGGGAGTAGAGCAACGGTTGAGATAGGGGAGACAGATGGACATCTGTGGACTAGGGGAAGGAACGGTTGAGGTCAGGAGGTGAGGTCAGTTCCCCTTAAGGGAGTAATCAGGGTTTAGTATCTGGTTACCTTCTTCCTGTTGAGCATAAGATGTAAGGATTGGAGAGAAGGGGGAGTGTCTTAATAACCTTTCAGTGATACCCATCCCGGATCCGGGAGCATCCTCATCAAAAAAGCTGACTAGCATAGCCTAGCCTAACGGGACAGGGATATCATATAATATAATTTTCATGAAATCACAAGTCCAATACAGCAAATGAAAGATAAACATCTTGTGAATCCAGCCATCATTTCCGATTTTTAAAATGTTTTACAGCGAAAACACAATATGTATTTKTATTAGRTAACCYCAATAGCCAAAGACTCAACRGCATATTTTCACCATGTTTCTACCGCATAGGTAGCTATCACAAAACCGACCAAATAGAGATAGAATTAGTCACTAACCAAGAAACAACTTCATCAGATGACAGTCTTATAACATGTTATACAATATATTTATGTTTTGTTCGAGAAATGTGCATATTTGAGGTATAAATCATAGTTTTACATTGCAGCTACAATCACAAATAGCACCGAAGCAGCCAGAATAATTACAGAGAGCAACGTGAAATACATAAATACTCATCACAAAACAAATACATGGTGTACAGCAAATGAAAGATAAACATCTTGTGAATCCGGCCAATATTTCCGATTTTTTAAGTGTTTTACAGCGAAAACACAATATAGAATTATATTAGCTTACCACAATAGCCAAACACACAAATGCATTTATTCACCGCAAAAGGTAGCTATCGCAAAAACCAGCAAAAGATATAAAATGAATCACTAACCTTGAACAACTTCATCAGATGACAGTCTTATAACATCAGGTTATACAATACACTTATTATGTTTTGTTCGAAAATGTGCATATTTAGAGCTGCAAACCGTGGTTATACATTGTGAATATGTAGCAACATTTCCCCAGAATGTCCGGAGCTATTTTGGACACTCACCTAATCTGACCAAAGAACTCATCATAAACTTTACATAAAAATACTTGTTGTATGGCAAATGAAAGATACACTGGTTCTTAATGCAACCGCCGTGTTAGATTTTTAAAAATAAATTTACCATAACATACAGCTTGCGTTATTACGAGACAGTGCTCACCAAAATGGCGGAGAATAGGAATCAACATTTTCCACAGAAATACGAAATAACATCATAAATTGTTRTTACTTTTGCTGAGCTTCCATCAGAATCTTGTACAAGGAGTCCTTGGTCCAGAATAAATCGTTGTTTGGTTTTAGAATGTCCTTTTCTTCTGTCGAATTCGCGCCACAATGCTAGCCAAGGTTGATAACGTTCCCACCCTCTCTTGACGCAAAGAATGGAAAACTCCAAAAGTCCCAATAAACGTTGAATAAACTGATAAAACTCGGTTGAAAAAAACTACTTTACGATGTTATTATCACATGTATCAAATAAAATCAGAGCCGGAGATATTCGCCGTGTAAACCGAAAGCTTTTCAGAAGCTAATGTCGAGCTCCGCCTCGCGCCTTGGTAGACAAAGGAAATTCCTGACCTGCCACTCCAAAAGCTCTCATTCGACCTCAGATCAAGCTAGACACCCCATTCCACATTCCACCTTCCACTGCCTGTTGACATCTAGTGGAAGGCATATGAAGTGCATGTATATCGATAAATATAAGCCACTTGAATAGGCAGGCCCTGAAACAGAGCCCCATTTTCAGAATTTTCACTTCCTGTCTGGAAGTTTGCTGCCAAATGAGTTCTGTTTTACTCACAGATATAATTCAAACAGTTTTAGAAACTTGAGAGTGTTTTCTATCCAATAGTAATAATAATACACATATTGTATGATCTAGAATAGAGTACGAGGCCGTTTAAATTGGGCACAATTCTTTCCAAAGTGAAAACAGCGCCCCCCTATTGACCAGAAGTTTTAAGTGGGATATAAATATCTGGATGGGACAAATGTTGGGTTGCCTGATTACAGCTGTACAGAACCTTTGGGACGAATTAAACTTGGTTAAAGCTTCTCTAGTGTCCGTGGGTTATTTATTCAGAAAAATAAGAACCTAACAGATCTTATTTAGGGGCTTCATAGCAAAGGGGGTGAATACACATGCACGCTTCACTTTTCAGTTTGAAATGTTTTGCAAGATTTTGAAACAAGTAATTTTTTTCATTTCACTTCACTAATTTGGACTATTTTGTGTATGTCCATTACATTAAATGCAAATAAAAATCTATTTAAATGACAGGTTGTATTGCAAAAAAAATGGAAAGATACCAAGGGGGGTGAATACTTTTGCAAGGCACTGTATACAATATGATTGGCCTATACAGTATATATCACACCATATACAATATCACACCCTCTCATGTATTGTTACAGTTTTTCCAAATTGATTACACACTAAAACTGTCCCATGAGGCACAATGACACAAACCTTTGTTGGAATCGGCTAAACTTTGATCATTGAGATAGTAAATGCATGATAGGAAATGAAAGAGACTGGGTTTTATGTCTCTGAGGAAAGACAGATGGACATCTGTGTATTAGATGAAAGAGGGGTTGAGGTCAGGAGGTGAGGACAGATTCTCTTAAAATAATAAATGTTTGTAATCCTCTTACCCTCTTAATTAGCTTCCTGTAGAGCCATAAGATGTAAGGATTGGAGAGAAGGAGGAGTGTCTTAAGTGGGATATATATAACTGTGATGTGAGAAATGTTTTGATGTCTGAATTACAGCTGTACAGAACCTTTGGGAAGAATTAAACTTGGTTAAAGCTTCTCTAGTGTCCGTGGGTTATTTACTCTGAAAAATAAGAACCTAACAGATGGCGCTGCAAGCAGGGTTCACCACGATGTATAGTCAAGCCATGGAGTCCAGATTAGTGGAGCAGAGCTGGCAACAAACAAGGTAGGCTTAGTTCCTATATCTGTTTCCACTCATTTTGACATCTTGGGGAGATGAGAATTGTTGGCTGAACTAATTATGGGATACGGACCTGGAGAGCCTAAGTTTATTTCTATAGGCCCATTATGTAACGACCGGTCATAGCTTTATGGTAAATGGTAAGGCCCGGAAGGTAAACTCATACAGGCTGGTACCTGTAGGGTAAGTCCTAGGGGGTAACTGCCTAGTAGGTTGGTTCCTGCTAGTACTATAAAGTCAATAGTAAATCCCAGTGGATTAATACCTGTGATTACTATTAATATAGGGTGAGTCCCGGAAGGTAAGCTCGCGCAGGCTGGAACCTGCGAAGGGTGAGTCCTGGGGGGTAAATACCAGCGGGGTTGGTTCCCTGCATAGCTATAACAGGGTGAAAGCCTAGTTGTATTGGCCATAAAAGTGTGAATGGAAGGTWAGTTGTGTGCCCTGTTGGGGTGGTGAACCATGGCAGATTATGTGGAAATAGGAAGACAAGTGTGAATAATTTTGTTGATGTGCTATCAATAATAGGGATATTGGAGGAGATACGGCACAAAGACATTAAGAAATCCGTATTCTCCAGTAATAGATTTGCAGACTTTTATGGTATCGGTTTTAATACAAGGTATTAAGTGCCGTGTCCAATTAATTATTATCTGGGGAAGTGTGTAGTGCTATCTTAGAAAATAGTTAATAGAAGTTGTGTATAATTGACGGGAATTAAGGAATCTAAGATACCCTGAACACCGTCGGGAGTGTTTAGGGAATAATAACTATTGATAAGGCGATAAACGGACCCGTTTCTCCCTGTAATATAGAGATAGCGGAATTTAATAAAGCCATGGAGGCCCTAAAAAAAGCGCACAAGCATTCTACCAATTCGGCTGGAATATGGGAAATTAGATAATTTAGCAAATTAGATAAAATTGGACAACATTTTCCTGCAGACGGTGAATTCAAATCAAATAAAGAATTCAGGGAGGCAATTATGACTTGACACAAGGACATAAAACCAGAATCAAAAGCTCAATATACCAGCGTTTTGATGTAAGCATTCTATCAACAGAAAATGCATAACGATAAACCCATAAAGTGTAACACCAGTACTTTACTACAGAAGGCCTGGGAACGGGAGTGTATTGATAAAATTTGCGCTTCTGCTTTGATGACGGGGTTGAACCCTGTGATCAAAACGGTAATTGCGGGGTAGTAGATTTAATTCGAGACAATGTTTTGAGAGTGGAATATGACTCCGCTCACCTCGCAGACGTGCAAGGGATTAATAGGGCCATAGAGAAAATCACTAACTATGGCCAGGATAAAACTAAGAACCGTAGCGAAAAAAACATCAAAGCGTGAGGAGATGGCTCCCTGTTTTAGATGTGGGACTATCGGGCATTGGATAATGAGTGTAAAGAGATACTGCAACCTAGTGCATTAGCAGGAGATGCAGCTATACAAGAGTTTGCATCTTTTTCAAAAGAGCAACAACTACTTGTTTTGAGGTTAGCAAGAATGGAACCTTCATATAATTCTGTGGTTCATAGAGATTACGGGTTCTATGTGATGGAAGACGTATTAGATCACGTTTTACCTAACTTTTATTAGAGTACCGATGGGATTTACAAATAGTCCCACATGGTATCATTTAGCATTGAAACAATCGTTAAAAGGGTGCCAATTGTAGGTTCTGTGTTGGTACAGAACCCGGAGGAGGATTTGTTATTAGCGTCAATAGACGATGAAACTCATATGCGAGACCGCACCACATTGGTAGACAATTTGGCAGAACAGGGTCATAAAGCATGTTTGACAAAGCACAACATGTACTAGTGCAAGATGGACAAACTGGGAGTTAACGTTAAATGGGGAAAATCTACAATTTCATAAGATTGGTGCTTTGAATCCTGCGTTGTTAATGCCGTTGCATGGGGAGGGTGAATCGCATACATGTGACCCAGATCAGATTACTCCAAAACCTAGGCCTGATTTGCAAGAGACAGCATTGGAATCAGGAAAAGTATAGTATACAGATGGCTCTAGTTACGTGAACACAGAAGGGAATAGAGTAAAGGGGTACGCTGTGTGTGGTAAGCATTTGGAGTAATTCATGATTTTGGTACATTGTGGTCACCATGGGGCATGTTAGCAGCGACAGGAACACAAATAAAAATGGTCTGGAGGTAGATGTATTATTAGAATGTCAGTTAACCAGTAAATTAGCAGTGGTGAAATGTGAAGCTCATACAAGTCGTACAGATAAAATCGCCATAGGTAATCGTAAAGCAGATGAAATGGCTAAGGCGGCTGCCTTGGTGAGAGAAAGTGTTATGGAACCACATGTATATATTGCGGATTCCTTACGATGAGACATTGGCTAAATTTGCCACAGGAAAACGTATTTTGGGTTGAGGATTCTATGCAAAATGCCAGGGGAATGGATTCTAAAGGTAACACAGTTATTGCAAATGCAGAAGGCCTTAGGATTTGTCTAAATCATTAGACATTTTATGTGGTTTTATTTTTTAAATACATTTACGTTTGATGTCGTCTTATTCTGGAATGGGATTCTAGAATGGACGAAAGGGTGGAAGGATCACGCGGAAGAGGCATTGGGGTACCAAGCCTAAAATTAACTTTACATTTTTTGATATGGTATGATGGTTATGGAGAATCATGGGGAAAAGGAGACCAGTGAATCGTTAGACTCGGTGGAGAGATACTATCGCCGTGTTGTGGGATTTATTGGAAGGAGTCTTTTCAATTCAGTTAAAATGGGTTTGCAGGAGGATGAAATGTTTTGAAGAGGTATTTAAATGGTTTCCGAAGGACAGGGGAAGAAAGGGAGAGGAAACATTTTAATGGTGACAAAAGCCCTGAATATTTAAAATTCCTAATGAAGAATGATTAACTTAATTGGGAATTAAATAGAAGGGGGGTTTCAGCATAAAATTCATGAGAAACACCATTCTCTATCCAAATTGTACCATTACTTTAGGAGATTATTATTATTTCTGTAGGGAGTTATAAAGAGTTGTAATTGTAAATTGTTTATTTTTGATTTAACATGTTTTTTTTAAATTAATCACGTGTTTGAAAGGGGTAAATTACCAGTTCCCTAAGGTCCTGGTTTTTGGGGTACCTATACAGTGGTACTGTGTTCAGGCTGCATATAGAAAGGAAAATATACGTTAATTAGGGATGACAGTAACTTCAAATGGACTGTGATATATGTATTGCTATCTTCATGATCTGGTAACTCTTCCTAGAGGTCGCCAGTAGAATAAGGGAGTATTGACTAATTTAGAAAATGTTTTTAGCAGTAACAATATTTAATGCAATTTGACATTTGTCTTAGAGATGTTATTAAGAAAAGGTTAATGTCATAATTCGTCATATAGTCAATGTTTATCTAGTTTCCTGGCACAGAAATGTAATGAACTCAACTGTTGTTATGATCTGTGTTTTTTTGAGGTTATCATGGAAGGTGATGTCAGATCGTGTTTCAATGCATGGTAAAAATAATTTGACCATAGACAGTGTGTGTCAACCTCAAAACTCTCCCTAACCGGCTGAAGAAAGAGCGACGAAGGTGTGCTATAAGAGACAGTGACTTTTACCACTCCTATCTGAGTCCGAGCCATAAAACAGGGCCAGAGTGCTGAGAGCACGTGTGGAGTGAGCGTGGAGAGAGAACAAGCTCAGGTGAGAGACTCGTGTAGGTTGGGGAAACGGAAGTATCTACTTGGATATTAAAATTGGGACATTATCAAGGGCCATGAAATGTGAAGCAAAAGTTACATGTGCCGTTGGGAAAATGAACTGTAAACGATATCTGAAGAAGACACGCTAGAATAATAAGTGCCTGATGAAGGACAGGGGGGGGGGGGGTATATGCCCTGCTAACTATTTAAACTGAAAATGCATTGAGATACTGATCTTTCTTTACCAGGCCAGAGTCATGACCGGCAATAAAAGGTTGTTTATAAATGTGTGTTCTAACAGGGATGATCTGTGCTCGGTTGGCAAACTGGAATTTGAGCCCTAGACTCAAAGTAAGACCTGGGGTCAGTCATTCTAAATTCGGTTTAAATAATTTATAAAATGTATTCGTTGTGATTGGGATACAGCGAGAAAGATTTGCTAAAGCACGATGAGGGGTAGATGCGCTGCTAATATTTATGTGGCCGAGAGAGTTTCCAGAAACTATCTCTAAGTGTCATCGTGAAGGGAGGTAATTTGTTTGGGGGAATCACTGGATGACAGTCCCATCTCCCAGGAACTTATATTCGTAGATGAGGCTGGATTCAATTTAGCAAAGACAAGGAGGAGAGGAAGGAACATCATTGGTCAACGTGCCATCATTGAGGTTCCTGGACAGCACGGGGGAAATGTCACCATATGCGCAGCTTGGACCATACAACACTGCCCATTGCCTTCATTTCCTGAACACCTTACATGATAATCTTTATCAGCCAGAGCAGAGAGGGCCAGGTGATGCTGACCAGAAAATGTATGTTCTAATTTGGGACAACGTGAGTTTCCAACGGCCTGTCAGGTCCGCAACTGCTTCCATGACCATCCCAGGTTTACAATTCTCTATCTCCCACCATATTCCCCAATTCTCAACCCCATTGTGCCAGGACCCGGTTACGAACTCGGGTCTCCGGTGTGAGAAACAGTCACTTAGCAAACTGAGCCACTAATAGTCGGCAGAACCCAGAAGATGAGGCAGACACAGCAGTACTTGAGACGGTGTTTTAATAAAGTAAAAAGGAAAGTACTTCAGGCAAAAATATAAATCCACAACGTCAAAAGTAATTCCAAGAGAAAAAAGGTAATCCTCCAAGACAAAAGGTAAATCCACAAGGTGGTAGATACAGCAGGGAAAAACCCTCAAAAGAATAATCAAAAATAAATAAAACAAGAACAAAAACAGAGTACCTCAAGAGAATCCAACAGGAGTAACAAATGTTCACAACATCGCTGGGGCTGGGTGCTAACATACAAACACAGAGCAAAGAACTGAGGAAAACTAAGGGTTTAAATACATTCAAGGGAAATGAGGCACAGGTGCAAATAATAACTGGAAACAAGGGAAAACAAAGTGGCCAAAACCGGAACAATCCTGGCCAAATCCTGACACATTGAGGAGTTGTTTTCTGCATGGTGGTGGAAGGTGTATGATTGCAAACCCCATGAACGTATGGCCGTTCTCCAGGCAATGGAGGAGGCCTGTGGTGACATTCCAGTCTTGTCAGGGGTGGATGTGTCATGCCAGAAGATATTTCCCCCCCTGTCTGGCCAAGGAGAATATCGCTTGTGATGTTGATGAAAATCTGTGGCCGGACCAAAACAACACATCTGACAGATTTTGTTTTTGCAATAGAGTATTTGATTCTTGACTCAGGATTTCGATTTTACTGTATTTTGACAGTTTCTTTATCTATTCCGTACAATTAATCTAACGTACAGTAGTACAAATAGGCCTATTTTTCTTCCTTTGCATATGCAAATTATATTTACTGTATGTTTTCAATTTTACTGTATGCATGCTTACAGTATGCTCTTTGACATGTATTGAGTAATTTTGAAGTAGTACACAAAAACAATTTACAGTATTACATCAAAATCTTATCTTTACACTGAAATAGGTTCTGATAGTAGTGTTTTGAATATGTCACATTAGTGAGATCTCGGTTGTCACTCATTTGATGTGTGTTTGTGTGTCTCATTTGTAAGCAGAGTTTCATTTTAAGCAGTGAGTAGATGATTTTGATTTCTGTGTTTCATTTTGCAAGATGTCTGCGGTTTGGGAAAATTGGCTAACTGTTTTCTGTTTAGAGTTCTGAGTACCTGAGATGTAGTTTCAGCAAACGTGTGTTAACAACTGGGAAAAACTTTGATTTACTAAAATAACATAACATTAAAAAAAGCATCATCATTTCTTAATTTGAGGAAGTATTATGGTTATTTAAAAGTTATGTGTTATGTATGTCAGTGTAATAGCAAAGATTCTTCTATCTGTGGTAATAGGCTCCATGTTTTTACACTGTGTTGTGGAAATACCAGCCAGCAACAACTGTCCCAGCTACATTATGCACTGCTGCCAGCTAGTAGAAAGAAATATAAAATGAATGGTTATCATGTGGACTAGACTAGCAGACTGCTCTTAACAGAACAACAGAACAACGCAAACTCTCATCAAGTTTGCGGATGACACTACAGTGGTAGGCTTGATCACCAACAACGACGAGACGGCCTACAGGGAGGAGGTGAGGGCCCTCGGAGTGTGGTGTCAGGAAAATAACCTCATACTCAACGTCAACAAAACAAAGGAGATGATTGTGGACTTCAGGAAACAGCAGAGGGAGCACCCCCCTATCCACATCGACGGGTCAGTAGTGGAGAAGGTGGAAAGTTTTAAGTTCCTCGGTGTACCCATCATCGGACAACTGAATTGGTCCACCCACACAGACAGCGGTTGTGAAGAAGGCGCAGCAGCGCCTCTTCAACCTCAGGAGGCTGAAGAAATTCGGCTTGTCACCAAAAGCACTCACAAACTTCTACAGATGCACAATCGAGAGCATCCTGTCGGGCTGTATCACGCCTGGTACGGCAACTGCTCCGCCCACAACCGTAAGCCTCTCCAGAGGGTAGTGAGGTCTGCAGAACGCATCACCAGGGGCAAACTACCTGCCCTCCAGGACACCTACACCACCCGATGTCACAGGAAGGCCATAAAGATCATCAAGGACAACAACCACCCAAGCCACTGCCTGTTCACCCCCGCTATCATCCAGAAGGCGAGGTCAGTACAGGTGCATCAAGCAGGGACGCGAGAGACTGAAAAACAGCTTCTATCTCAAGGCCATCAGACTGTTAAACAGCCACCATAACATTTAGCGGCCGCTGCCAAATACTGACTCAACTCCAGCCACTTTAAAAATGGAATTATGGAAATTAGTAAAAAATGTACCACTAGCCACTTTAAGCAATGCCACTTAATACAATGTTTACATACCCTACATTACCCATCTCATATGTTATATACTGTACTCTATATCATCTACTGCATCTTGCCATCTTTATGCAATACATGTACCACTGCCACTTTAAACTATGCCACTTTATGTTTCCATACCTCAGTACTCATCTCATATGTATATACCGTACTCTATACCATCTACTGCATTCTGCCATGCCGTTCTGTACCACACACTCATCCATATATCTTATGTACATATTCTTTATCCCTTCACACTTGTGTTGTGTGTGTAAGGTGTAGCGTGGAATTGTTAGGGTTAGATTACTGTTGGTTATTACTGCATTGTCGGAACTAGAAGCACAAGCATTTCGCTACACTCGCATTAACATCTGCTAACCATGGTGTATGTGACTAATAAAATTTGATTTGATTTGATTTGATTTAATAAGATAACTGTTCTACATAAACCTCTACTATACCTGGTGTTCTGAAACAGTCAACACTTAAAAATATGCCAAAATACTGGACAGACTTTTAATACAGTAAAAGCTCCTCCCACACCCAGACCCGTGTGTACTGGCCCTCCAATACCTCACTGACCTCTAACCACACCCTACACTCTACATTATAGATAGATTACACACCCCTACGCTCCACATTATAGATAGATTACACCCCTACGCTCCACATTATAGATAGATTACACCCCTACACTCCACATTAAGATAGATTACACACCCCTACACTCCACATATAGATAGATTTACACACCCCTAACGCTCCACATTGATAGATAGATTACACACCCCTACACTCCACATTATAGATAGATTACACACCCCTTCACGCTCCACATTATAGATAGATTACACACCCCTACGCTCACATTATAGATAGATTACACACCCTACCTCCACATTATAGACTAGATTACACACCCCTACACTCCACATTATAGATAGATTACACACCCTACACTCCACATTAGATAGATTACACCCCTACGCTCCACATTAAAGATAGATTACAACACCCCTACATTCCACATTATAGATAGATTACACACCCCACGCTCCACATTAAGATAGATTACACACCCCTACGCTCCACATTATAGATAATATTCACACCCCTACATCCACATTAAGATAGATTACACACCCCTACACTCCACATTATAGATAGATTACACACCCCTACACTCCACATTATAGATATTTACACACCCCTAACTCCACATTATAGATAGATTACACACCCCTACATTCCACATTAAATAGATTACACACCCCTACGCTCCACATTAAAGATAGATTACACACCCCTACGCTCCACATTATAGATATATTACACACCCCTACATTCACATTATAGATAGATTACACACCCCTACATTCCACATTATAGATAGATTACACACCCTACACTCCACATTATAGATATATTACACACCCCTAAACTCCACATTATAGATAGATTACACACCCCTACACTCCACATTATAGATAGACTACACACCCCTACACTCCACATTATAGATAGATTACACACCCCTACATTCCACATTATAGATAGATTACACACCCTACGCTCCACATTAAAGATAGATTACACACCCCTACATTCCACATTATAGATAGATTACACACCCCTACGCTCCACATTAAAGATAGATTACACACCCCTACATTCCACATTATAGATATATTACACCCCTACACCTCCACATTATAGATATATTACACACCCCTAAACTCCACATTATAGATAGATTACACACCCCTACACTCCACATTATAGATAGATTACACACCCCTACGCTCCACATTATAGATAGATTACACACCCCTACACTCCACATTATAGATAGATTACACACCCCTACACTCCACATTATAGATATAGTACACACCCCTACACTCCACATTAATAGATGATTACACACCCCTACACTCCACATTATAGATATATTACACCCCCCCTACACTCCACTTAAAAATAGATTACACACCCCTACACTCCCATTATAGATATATTACACACCCCTAAACTCCACATTATAGATAGATTACACACCCTACACTCCACATTATAGATAGATTACACACCCCTACACTCCACATTATAGATATATTACACACCCTAAACTCCACATTATAGATAGATTACACACCCCTACACTCCACATTATAGATATATTACACCCCCTACACTCCACATTTATAAAGATACTTCACACCCCTACACTCCACATTATAGATAGATTACACACCCTACACTCCACATTATAGATATATTACACACCCTACACTCTACATTATAGATAGATTACACACCCCTACACTCCACATTATAGATATATTACACACCCCTACACTCCACATTATAGACTAGATTACACACCCCTACACTCCACATTATAGATAGATTACACCCCCACTACACTCCACATTATAGATTACACACCCCTACTATCCACATTATAGATAGATTACACACCCCTACACTCCACATTATAGATAGATTACACACCCCTACACTCCACATTATAGATAGATACACATCCTACATCCACATAATAGATAGATACACACCCCTACAGCTCCACATTATAGATAGATTACACACCCCTACAACTTCCACATTATAGATAGATTACACACCCCTCCATCACATCTAAGATACCCCTCACTCACCTTATAGATGAGATTACACACCCCTACACTCCACATTATAGATAGATTACACACCCCTACACTCCACATTATAGATAGATTACACACCCCTACACTCCGGATGCTAGACACCCTCTACCCCTACAACMGGGAGGTAAGACCCCCTCCACCTAGCGCTCTACTCCTACCCCCTTTCCCTAAACCTCAAAACAACCTCTACCCCCTCCACCTAGCCCTCTACTCCTTCCCCTAGACCCCAAAACAACCCCAAAGCACCCTCTTAATCGCGATCTCTTAATCTTCCCCTGGTGCAGGACTTAGTATGCTATAGTCTGCAGATCTGAAATGTGGGGCTCGGTGGAAACAGTATGGTGAAAGCTCATAAGCCTATCAGAAGGCTAGGAGAACCATGGAGCCACTTCCTACAAACCAGTGGTGGGTCATGTCATCTGATCTCTGTATAGATGAGTCTCTTTATGATGGAAAGAGAAGATGTAATATGACATAGCTAGTGACTTGTAATCCAATTGTCTCTTTTGGTCTCTTTCTTTCTCTTTATCTCTCCACTTCTTGTATTATTCTTTCGCTTCACTTCTCTTGTCTTCTGCCTCTCTTTGTCTTGTGCTCCCTCTCTCTCAATTTCAATTCACCGACATTTTCATTAAAAACAATTATTTCACCTTTGTTTAACCAGATAGGCCAGTTGAGAACAAGTTGGCCAAGATAAAGCAAAGCAGTGCGACAAAAACAACAACACAGAGTTACACATAAACAAATGTACAGTGAATAACACACAAAAAAAAAAAAAAGTATGGTGATCAGTAAACTGCTCAGACAGCTGATGCTTAAAGTTAGGGAGGGAGATATAAGACTCCAGCTTCAGAGATTTTTGCAATTCGTTCCAGTTATTGGCAGCAGAGAACTGGAAGGAAAGGCGGCCAAAGTAATTGTTGGCTTTGGGGATGACCAGTGCAATATACCTGCTGGAGCGCGTGCTACGGGTGGGTGTTGCTATGGTGACCCGTGAGCTGAGATAAGGCAGGGCTTCACCTAGCAAAGACTTATAGATGACCTGGAGCCAGTGTGTTTGTCGACGGATATGTAGTGAGGGCCAGCCAACGAGAGCATACTGGTCGCAGTGGTGGGTAGTATATGGGGATTTGGTGATAAAATGGATGGCACTGTGATAGACTACATCCAGTTTGCTGAGTAGAGTGTTGGGG
Source organism: Salvelinus sp. IW2-2015 (assembly GCF_002910315.2). Lineage (NCBI taxonomy): Eukaryota > Metazoa > Chordata > Actinopteri > Salmoniformes > Salmonidae > Salvelinus > Salvelinus sp. IW2-2015. Next base: position 29,395,861 of record NC_036862.1, read on the forward strand.
GCTATTTTGTAAATGACATCGCCGAAGTCAAGGATCGGTAGGATAGTCAGTTTTCCGAGAGTATGTTTGGCGACATGAGTGAAGGAGGCTTTGTTGCGAAATTGGAAGCCAATTCTAGATTTAATTTTGGATTGGAGATGCTTAATGTGAGTCTGGAAGGAGATTTTACAGTCAAACCAGACACCTAGGTATTTGTAGTTGTTCACATATTCTATGTCAGAACCGTCCAGAGTAGTGATGCTAGTCGGGCAGGAGGGTGCGGGCAGCAATCGGTTGAAGAGCATGCACTTAGTTTTATAGCATTTAAAAACAGCTGGAGGCCACGTAAGGAGTGTTGTATGGCGTTGAAGCTCATTCAACGCCATACATGATGTAACAATGTACATATTGACAAAGTGTACTTTGGAAATGGAATTCTATAACATCATAAACAAATTATCAAAATTGTCACAAATGGGATAATAAGTAACAACAATAGTCAAGGGTTGGGGAGTTGTATTAGGAATGGAAATCTTGCATTTCTCTTGAACTACTGTACCAGTCAAAAGTTTGGACACATCTATTCATTCAAGGGTTTTTCCTTATTTGTACTATTTTCTACATTATAGAATAAAAGTGAAGACGTCCAAACTATGAAATAACACATATTGAATCATGACCTAACCCCAAAAAAAGTATTTTACATTTTTGTCATTTAAAATATATTATTATCCAGAGCGACTTAGTGCATTCATCTTAAGATAGCTAGTTGAAACAACACATCATAATCGTATAAAGTACATTTTCCCGCAACAAAATATGTATCAGCAAAGTAAGTGCTAGTGGGAAAAGACAAGTAATTTTTTTTTATGGTAGGAAACGGTTTTATAGGAATTTCCCATGCTGATACTCAACTGGTCTACGTACAAGACCGTCTTCACCAACATCAGCATAGCCTACAACCCAACTACAGGTACTGACCACTCTAATCAACACAGTAGCTTCCTGCTCTTCCCTGTGGGCCTGATTCAGACTTAGGAAATTACGCCTTTCTTACCAATGCCTTTCCTACACACTTCTCAGTAGTTGATATTCAGACATACCTTATGAAGGTGTGTACCTCGCTTTGCAGGCGTGGTTCCCTTGCTATTGCTGAATAAATGTAATTCAACTGCTGAAAAATACCTCCCACTTGCTGGCCAAGAGATGTTCTTGTGGAATTTCCATTCAATAGGGTTTTCAGTACATTTATCTTATGCCATCCCATTAAATACGGTGTACCTTTTAGTTCGAGAACGGAATATTAGGAATCAATTAAAGAAAGCCATCTAAATATAGGCATATTAGTCTATATTTCAGCACCAATTGGTAGATTTAAAAATACTCTCATATTGTAGATTATTTAGGGTTAGGAAAGTATTTATGAAAATTGTTTGGAGATGTCACGCCCTGACCTTAGAGAGCCGTTTTATTTCTCTATTTGGTTAGGCCAGGGTGTGATTTGGGGTGGGCATTCTATGTCTGTTTCTATGTTTTGGCCGGGTATGGTTCTCAATCAGGGACAGCTGTCTATCGTTGTCTCTGATTGGGAATCATACTTAGGCAGCCTTTTTTCCTTTGTATTTTGTGGGTAGTTATCTTTGTTAGTGGCACTATAGCCCTAGTAAGCTTCACGGTCGTTTCTTTGTTTCTTGTTTTGTTGGCGACATTTACATAAATAAAGGAAAATGTACGCTTACTACGCTGCACCTTGGTCCGGTCAGTTCCACAACGACATCCGTGACAGGAGAGCCTTTACTCACAAAAGAAAGAAAATGGTGGTTTGATTTATTCTGAAAATTGGCACATTCAGTTCTTTAACCCATAGTAATGTTGAAAGATTAGTGTACATAGAATTATAATAGGGAGAACGGTGTACAATAGTAGGCTATACCCTCGTCTATCGCCTGCACTAACCATGGAACTGTGTGATGACACAGCCAATTATTGCACCATGCGTCGGGTTCAAACTGTTATGGCTTGGTTTGTTCTCTGCTCCATTACGATTTAATTAGCCTACATGTCTTTTTTTATATTACCAACTGTTACTAACAATCCTCAGCAACAACCACATGGCCATGACGGTGTGTAAGGAAGAAGCAAATGAAGGTAAACAAAAAAAATAAATTTAATGTAATGATAATGTAGGCTATACCAACTGAAGGGAAATAACAGGGTAATACAGTATTTAACATGATAGAAATAAGAAACAGTGAAAGTCGGGGTAACCTAAAGTGAAGATATTTGAGAGTGCCCATCCGTAAAAGGCTGTACAATTTAAATTCTGCATAATGGCACAGCATTTCATAATCTTTACTGTGAGAAAGTTGATATGTTGAAATGTATTCGGTCACGTGCACCGAATACAACAGGTATCATAACAAAAAAGTCTGAAATCACAAATGCTCATATTTCTGCCATCTTTCTGAGCGATATAGTGAAATGCTTACAATTAAGTCAAGGTCAGAAGACACCTCCACCGGTGTAACGGTATTGCTTCCGTCCCTCTCCTCGCCCCTACCTGGGCTGGTAGAACCAGGGACCCTCTGACACATCAACAACAGCCACCCTCAAAGCATCGTTACCCATCGCGCCACAAAATCCACGGCCTTTGCAGAGCAAGGGGAACAACTACTTCAAGGTCTCAGAGCGAGTGACGTCACCGATTGAAACACTATTAGCGCGCACCACCGCTAACTAGCTAGCCATTTCACATTGGTTACACCAGCACACCTACATTTCTTAGATCTCCACCCAAAACGTATAGCAGGTGAATAGCACACTATTCTCATGTTTAAGTTCAAGATCATAATATGCGTAGAGAGAAAAGTGCATAAAAATGGAATTACATTCCATTTACATGTGCTTAACTCGGGTCGGAATCGGGCCCTTGTGAGGTAATGATGCTTACTGATGGGAGCAGTTCTGGGGCTAAAGCCTCCAATGTTCCCCTCTAACCAATAAAGAAGCATTTTTAAAGGCAAAATTACTATTTTGTATCATTCTACCATCAGTGACAAACGTATTATTTGATATGTTACAGTTTTAATTGGATGTATTATTTATGTTCTAGTTAGTTGTGTTTGTGAATGTGGGTGACCATCTTAGTCAGTTGCAAAAATCCCCCAGCCAACTTCCCCTCAATATGACTCAGCTCAGTGGCTCTATTTCCACAGTCTAAAACAGTTTAGCTAATGCTCTATCTCAACATAGTCATATGTCTCTGATAAACAGTGATATACCGTAGGTATAATAGCGTCAGCCAATGTTCATAAATACCTATATTAGATCGTAACAGCATCTGCATGAGGTGCACTTTGTATGTTTGGCGAGCTTTTAATCCCCATTAACTCTGTCAGAAAAGTTAATTCTGACAGAGTTAAAAGTTAATTGCAGTTAATTGTGTTATTTACATGCCTGTTGTAAGGCTGCTTGTCATGTTATTTGTGAATTGCCATAAAATACCCCTCTTGGATCGGAGTCTTGGATCAGGAATTCCATTGTTATAGCAGACTGATAACCACATGTGGCAACACAGACACACGCAGACACACAGAAGCAGCAGACATACAAGTGACAGGGCATGCCTTGACCTGCCCTGCCCCCAGTACTTAAACTCTGCTGCTATAAATTGGGACACAGGCTAGCCTTATCCAATATAATCAAATATATACATTTATATCAGTGACCAAATGTGAAAGACATATCCTGTTCTAGGTACGCACATCCTGTCCTGCCAAGGTCTGTGGTAAATCATGTTAGGTTGTATTTCGAGTGGATTATCCCTTTAACTGATTTCTCTATGGCCACCAACTGTCATCCTCTGTCTTGCTCAAAATAACATGGAAGTGTATCACAGTCATGGGTGTCTGAAAGTTTTATAAATAGCATGTGTATTCATCGACATGTATGTACATTACCATTTAAAGATACAGTATTTAATTAACTTTCTTACGTAAAGCCCAATATACTTTTTTTCATTGTAGAGGAATTAAGAGATATATTTATCTTTTGAAGAACATAAAATAGTGTCACAAAAGTTCCGAGATCTGGTCACTTGCCATATGTATTGATTGAATCTTTAAAAAAAATTGCCATGAACATTTGGTCAAAAAATGTGACATCACTGCTTATTCAGGTGTGTTCAAAGCAGTTTACTAAACCACAAGCACTCCGTTTTCTGAACTACCAGCAGTTTTAGGCAGTCTGAGGAGGAAGTGGATAGGTACATTTACATGAATCACAGACACTTAGGAAAGAAAACACTCAAACACACAGTATAAATACAGACTTGGCTCCTGGACCCCAGTCAGTCACTGAGCTGGACGCCACCAAGACAAGATGGAAATCACAGCTTTACTGCTCCTTGTGGTGGTTGCTCAGTCATTTGCTATGCCTCTGTCATCGCTGGAGGAGACTGACAAGTGGCTATTAGCCGAGGTAAGCCAATTAAAGCTGTGGTTCTGATGTCCTTTTATTTATCAATGTCTGTTTGGTGCACTGAATATTTACGTTTTAATATTGATTTTACACTTATCCTCATACTCGAAATAAGGATAAATGCGATAATGTATAGTATCAACAAAATGAGCATTGTTTTATTTAAACAAAATTGTTAATTGCATACAATATGCCAGACGTTGTTGAAATAATATAACCCCTCAAATTGAACCCTATGTTTCTCTTGTGATTTTGCTCCTTAAATGACCATATTTAACAGCTACATATCACGAAGGTGTTAACTTATGTTATTGTTTCCTCTTCAGAAATACCTCCGCAAGTTCTACCACCTTCGAGCTGGACTTCAGGGAACCCCGACCCACAGGTCGTCAGATGCCATGCAGGCTAAGATCAGGGAGATGCAGTCCTTCTTCAACCTCCAAGTGACAGGGAGCCTGGACGCTAACACCCTGGAACTGATGAGCATGGCCAGGTGTGGTGTCCCTGACGTGGGGGAATACAACCACTTCCCCCGACACCTCAAATGGCAGAACACCAATGTGACCTTCAGGTGAGGCTTCTCAAACACTCTGGGTCATAGATTGTGTCATAACCCTAATTTGTGTTTTTTATGGTGTAGGTGTAATAATGTTAATTTACTCCACATACACCACATAACCTTGGAATCAATGGATATTATCAGCTTTCATTACTTTGGATAAAACTTGTCAAGTTTCTCTTGAATGAAGACATGTTTCCTCTCTCTTGAACGGTCCTTCAGAATAGTGAATTATACTCCTGATCTGAAGAAGGCAGATGTGGACAGAGCTATCCATAATGCCTTCAACATCTGGGCTGACGTTACTCCTCTGACCTTCAAGAAACTGCACGAGGGGAAGGCTGACATCATGATAGCATTTGGGACAAAAGGTAGACCAATTTCTTTATTCTGGCCTGCAGTTGATAAACTATACAGAATATATGGAGAATATCTTGATTAGTTTGATAATCTTACTGTAGTTTTGTTCAACATTCAGTGAACATTGTTTAGAGTTGTGCAAGACGCTCTCATAGAATAAATTGATTGAATGCTGGCTTGCTGGCAACACTTACTGAAACCATCCTCAAACATATTTTTTTCCCTGGCCTTTTTTTTTCTTTAGAACATGGAGACTTCAACCCTTTTGACGGCCCTGACGGTCTCTTAGCCCATGCCTATCCCCCTGGCAGAGACATTGGAGGAGACACACACTTTGATGAAGATGAACATTGGTCAAAAGACTCAGACGGTAAATATTTGGTACATTTATGTGGGGGATCAAGGAAAATGTATGACATTTAATCAATGATTACTTACTGACATATTTCCTCCCCTGTAGCCTACAACCTTTTCCTGGTTGCCACTCATGAGTTTGGCCATGCTCTTGGCTTGTCCCATTCTTCTGATCCTGGAGCTCTGATGTACCCAGTCTACTCCTACAGCGAGGGTTATCCATTGTCTGAGGATGATGTCACCGGCATTCAAGCTCTTTATGGTCAGTGTTCCACTTATTAACCCAAACAGAAAATAGTTACAGATAATTAAGTCAAAAGAAAAGTCAAAAGTTTGGACACACCTACTCATTCCAGGGTTTTTCTTTATTTGTACTATTTTCTACATTGTAGAATAATAGTGAAGACATCAAAACTATGAAATAACACATTGGGAATCATGTAGTAACCGAAAAAGTGTTAAACAAATAAAAACATATGTTATATTTGAGATTATTCAAAGTAGCCTACCTTTGCCTTGATGACAGCTTTGCACACTCTTGGCATTTTCTCATCCAGCTTCATGAGGTAGTCACCTGGAATGCATTTCAATTAACAGATGTGCCTTGTGGAATTTCTTTCCTTCTTAATGCGTTTGAGCCAATCAGTTGTGTTGTGACAAGGTAGGGGTGGTATACAGAAGATAGCCCTATTTGGTAAAAGACCGAGTCCATATTATGGCAAGAACATCTCAAATAAGCAAAGAGAAACGACAGTCCATCATTACTTTAAGACATGAAAGTCAGTCAATCTGGAAAATTTCAAGCGCTATGATGAAACTGTCTCTCTTGAGGACTGCCACGGGAAAGGAAGACACAGAGTTACCTCTGCTGTAGAGGATAAGTTCATTAGAGTTACCAGCCTCAGAAATTGCAGCCCAAATAAATGCTTCACAGAGTTTAATAACAGACACATCTCAACATCAACTGTTCAGAGGAGACTGCGTGAATCAGGCCTTCATGGTCGAATTGTTGCAAAGAAACCACTACTAATGGATACCAATATGAAGAAGAGACTTGCTTTGGCCCAGAAACACGAACAATGAGATTCTTCGAAGTAGCCACCCGTTGCCTTGATGACAGCTTTGCACACTCTTGGCAAATTTTAGATTTTTGGTTCCAATCGCCTTGTCTTTGTGAGACGCAGAGTAGGTGAACGGATGATTTCCGAATGTGTGGTTCCCACTGTGAAGCATGGAGGAGGTGTGATGGTGTGGTGGTGCTTTGCTGGTGACACTGTCGGTGATTTATTTACAATTCAAGGCACACTTAACCAGCATGGCTACCACAGCATTCTGCAGCGGTACGCCATCCCATCTGGTTTGTGCTTAGTGGGACTATCATTTGTTTTTCAACAGGACAATGACCCAACACACCTCCAGGCTGTGTAAGGGCTATTTGACCAAGAAGGAGCATGATGGAGTTCTGCATCAGATGACCTGGCCTCCACAATCACCCGACCTCAACCCAATTGAGATGGTTTGGGATGAGTTGGACCGCAGAGCGAAGGAAAATCAGCCAACAAGTGCTCAGCATGTGGGAACTCCTTCAAAACTGTTGGAAAAATATTCCAGGTGAAGCTGGTTGAGAGAATGCCAAGAGTGTGCAAAGTTGTCATCAAGGCAAAGGGTGGCTACTTTGAAGAATCTCAAATATAAAATATATTTGGGTTTGTTTAACACTTTTTTGGTTACTACATGATTCCATATATGTCGTTTCATAGTTTTGATGTCTTCACTATTATTCTACAATGTAGAATGAGTAGGTGTGTCCAAACTTTTGACTGGTACTGTAATTCCACCCACTAGAGTCCTATTTTGAAACGTTCATTATGTGGTTCAATCCTTTAGGCCCGAACCCCAATCACAGGAAAGTGAAGCCCAAACCAGATGCCCCAAACAAATGTGACCCCATGTTGAGTTTTGATGCTGTTACTGAGCTCAGAGGAGAAACAATCATCTTCAAAGACAGGTAGGGAGTGTGTCCATTCATGAAAACTTTTCTGCACAAACTATAAGCTTAAAATTGCCAAAATGTATGTGCGTTGATGTTTTCTATTTGATTACAGGTTCTACTGGCGTCTCCATCCTCAGTTTGCAGAGCCTGAGCAAACCCTGATCAAATCCACCTGGCCCTCCCTCCCCAACAAAGTGGATGCTGCCTATGAGTACCCTGAGAAAGACATGGTCTTCATATTCAGTGGTGAGTTACATGCTGGCAACACTGTTCACATAGTCCTCTGTCATTCTGAATATGCAATTACAGTTCTACTTCGCTCATTTTCGTCACATATACAGTAGATATCTAATAAAATTGATATCGGTGCAAGAGACATAGGTTAATTTTGTTGACAAATTTTTATATTTTTCCAGGTATTAGAATGTGGGCCCTGAACGGCTACAGCCTAGTGGAGGGCTACCCAAAATACATCCATCAACTGGGACTCCCCAAGGCCGTGCGGAGGGTGGATGCTGCTGTGTACATCCCAGACACCGGCAAGACCCTTCTGTTCTCTGAAGAACAGTTCTGGAGGTAGGACGGTATGGTCTGGACTGGTCTGGCTTGGTCTGGTCTAGTCTTGTTGAGAGATGTTATCTGCAAACATAACTGTTCATTATAGGTTATAGTCTTGGTTGTGTCTTATTGACAGTTATGATGAGAAGACTAACACAATGGACAGTGGCTTCCCAAGATCCATTGAGATGGATTTCCCTGGAATGGCAGATGAGGTGGATGCTGCCTTATATAAATATGGTATATCACAATCACTCATTTCAATAATATTCTTATGTAGTTTCCGTTGCATTTGCTTTGAATATATAATAAATAGCGCTCTCTAACAAATTCATCCTTTCTTTCTCCTTGCAGGATATTTGCATTTCTTCCATGAACATACACAGTTTGAATACAGTTACAGTGCAAGGAAGGTCATTCAGATTGTTCGGACAAACTCTTTTCTCAACTGCTGATCCACTGGTGGAGAACTACTGTTATTTTATGGGAAACGTACCAATAGGTAATTTGTGCTGGACTCCTGTTTGTTATTGTTATTTGTAACTCATCTCAAAGTACGCTGGAAAACTGCATGTAAAATGCATGTCTGAAGACTGAAGTAGGTGTAATATTTATTGGGAATGGGAAAATGGTTGGCTTATGCATCGAACAAATGCAGAAACCACTATGCAGGGTCTTGCTTTAGGGTATCAGAAAATGTGCATCATATTCACATACTTGTTATAGTATTGAAGGGTGGGATAGAAACCACTCTGATATACTTTAGAATACTGTAATTGCATTTCTCTCTGTATGTAAATGTTACTTGGGGAAGTTACAGTAATGCGTTGCAGATCCACCAATAGGTGGCATTCAAGGACACCAGATCTAGAGTACGAGCTAATAATGCTTTTTATGGACTGTGAATGTTTTTACTACTAATTTTAATGACACATTTTCATGAATAAAATAATATGTGCAAATGGTATTGTCTGAGTGTTTGTGATTTAAATACTCTATAGCAACATTTAGAGTGAGACGTGTTGGCCCACATCATACTCAAAATAAGATTTTTCTGTAACAAGACAAAATGCATCTGTTTGGAAAAAAATATGGTAAGACACATGATACGATTGGTAAGAGATGTAGGAAAATAGATATAGGGATGGGAAGAGATGGGAATTTATGGGACCACATTCTACACTGGGTGCTTGTTTTGGCATGCGTTGTCATACTACCACAGAGTTTGATCTTGGATCATCTAAGGTCATTGTGGTCAGGAAGTATACAAAATAGATAGAGCAGACTGCATAAAAGACTGCTTATGAATCACAAGTGCACACAAACCACCTACACAGCACCATGCCACGGTATTGAGTAACCAGCCACAACTGCCAAAATACTCCCTCTTTGTCATCAATACTGTAACAGGGATGACTTGGCAGCTGAGTTGGCATAGCTCTGCCATTCTGTTGTAGGTATTGACTTTCCCGGCCCTCCCTGCTTGTTTTTACATGGATACATCCTTGTATTGCCATTGGCCAGACAGCAGTTCTAAGTTAACACCACAAGAGGGTGCTACGTCCACAACGTTTCCTGCAAGCTCAGTCTGAATCAGAGGAGGCTGGTGGAAGGAGTTATAGGAGCACGGGCTCATTGTAATGGCTGGAATGGAATTAATCCAACACATCAAACACATGGAAACCGCATTCCATTCCAGCCATTACAATGAGCTAGTCTTCCTATAACTCCTTCCACCAGCCTCCTCTGGTGTGAATGGTTGTTTACCGTGAGCTCAGTATGAATGGTGGTTTACTTTGAGCTCAGCCACCCAAACAAAAATGGCATACTCTGAGTAACATGTGTCACTTATTAAATGCTGTGATTCTTCCAAGAAAAGCTCTGCGTGTTAAGATGCAGCCACAGACCCACATACTATGCATCTTAGCTCAACTATGGGAAAATTGACAACCCTATCAGTGCCAAACTGTAGCAGCTTATGTTGCTCAAATGTTTTAGTTCGTTCTGTCAAGCCTTCCATAGCCTACACCTGTAGTAAAAAGTATAAATCAAGTCCATTGACAAAAACATGTACGTTAGAGTGAGCAAATAGAGTTTAAATCTAGTAGTTATATCCTTAGTACATGTTCTTGAGCTGAACTGATCAGAATGGTATATATGATGCATCAGTGAGTCAGCATGAGGCTTCTGAGGTCCAGACAGGCTCCGAGACTCTCCAAGGTGGAACAGTTGCGATCCAAGACTCCCAACAAAAATAGCAATGAAGCTTGTGAGTTTAAGAAACTTAATCTTTGGGCCGGACCATGTGGATGCAATTACAGAGCAGGCCCCTAGTCTTCTCGTTTCCTCGTTAGCTGCGTCACTGATTTTTCTCAGACGAGCTCTGTTGCTGGCCGGTGGTACGTCCCTCTCCCCCGACCATAGCTAAGAAGATATAGGAAAATATCCATAAGGTCTCAAAATGATACAAAACCGGTCATGTTTCATATTGTTACCATCCTGATTCTGACTGATATTGGCCATTTACTAACATGTAGCGTGATAACACAATGAAACACCTAAAGAAAATAACTTTCAAATGAAGGAATGAGTTGTGTTAAGAAAACACCTCAGGCAGAGTAAAGACCCACAAATAGTTAACTGCATGGATGTGTTCTATTGTGTCCTGCTGGAAGTAACTCCAGTCTTGGCACCTCTGATGGAAACCAGATGGGAGGAAAAGAGAGAGAGAGACGCCATACAATCTCAGGATGTGTCCCTTTTCCTTAGGAAAAATCCCATCTCAGACCACCACTACTGAGAGTGATGCAAGCTCTTTAAACTTCCCCGCAAGCAACACAGTTGGTGGAACTGATTATTTTGACAGTGAGTACGCATCAGGCCTGCTAGATTAGATAGGGTTTGGAAAGAGGAGAGAGTGTGAGGAATTCCTAGACAACAAACCAACATAACAACCACATAATAACATAACTCGCTTGTGTAATCAATTTGTATGAACTATTAAATCACCCCCTCTTAACATACAGTACATGTTTTATTCATGTTTCTGTCGTCTATGTAGTTTAGTGTTTTGTATGGAACAATCTTTCAGCACACATCAAGTTCCCTATCAGGAATTAAATACCTGGGGTGACAGGTAGCCTAGTGGTTAGAGCTTTGGGCCAGTAACCAAAAGGTTCCTAGATTGAATCCCTGAGCTGACAAGGTAAAAATCTGTCGTTCTGCCCCTGAACAAGGCAGTTAACCCACTGTTCCTAGGCCATCATTGTAAATAAGAATTTGTTCTTGACTGACTTGCCTAGTTAAATAAAAAAATCTAATTGATTTGAATAAAGCCTGCCGTATTACAAGTACAAACATTTATGCACTCACTACTCTAAGTCGCTCTGGATAAGAGCGTCTGCTAGATGACTAAAATGTAAATGTAAATTGAATGAGATTATATAATCTGCTGTATTCTGCAATACACATACCTGACGTGTACTGTATACAATGCCCTTCAAAAAATGTATCCTCAAATCAAATGTTATTTGTCACATGCACCGAATGCAACAAGTGCAGACCTTACTGTGAAATGCATAATTACAATCCATTATCCAACAATGCAATAAAATAAATAGAGTTGATAAAATATTACTTTTGTTTATTTAGTTTTAAAAAATTGAATCCATAAAAAAGTAACACATGCATTTACATAACAATAACAAGGTTATATATCAAATCAAATTCTATTTGTCACATGCACCGAATATAGGTGTAGACCTTACAGTGAAATGCTTACTTACAAGCCCTTAACCAACAATGCAGTTTTAAGAAAATACCCACAAAAAAATTAAGAGATAAGTTTAACAATTAATTATAGAGCATAAGTAAATAACAATATCGGGGCTATATACAGAGGGTACGAGTTCAGAGTCAATGTCAATGTGTGGGGGTACCGGTGTCGAGGTAATTGAGGTAATATGTACATGTAAGTCAAACCAAATTTATTTGTCACATACACATGTTTAGCAGATGTTAATGCTAGTGTAGAGAAATGCTTGCGCTTCTAGTTCCGACAGTGCAGTAACATCTAACAAGTAATCTAACAATTCCCCAACAACTACCTAATACACACAAATCTAAAGGGGTTGAATGAGAATATGTACATGTAAGTACATGGATGAGCGATTGCCCGAGCGGCATAGGCAAGGTGCAATAGATGGTATAAATACAGTATATACATGTGATATGAGTAATGTAAGATATGTAAACATTATTAAAGTGGCCTTATTTAGAGTGGCATTGTATAAAGTGACTTGTGATCCATTTATTAAAGTGGCCAGTGATGGGGTCTCAATGTAGGCAGCAGCCTCTCTGAGTTAGTGATTGCTGTCTGGGCCTTGAGATAGAAGCTGTTTTTCAGTCTCTCGGGGGCTGAGCATGCACCCTTGTGGGGCCCCAGTGTTGAGGGTCAGCGAAGTGGAGATGTTGTTTCCTACCTTCACCACCTGGGGGGGCCCATCAGAAAGTCCAGGACCAATTGCACAGCGTAGGGTTGAGACCCAGGGCCTCCAGCTTGATGATGAGCTTGGAGGGTACTATGGTGTTGAACGCTGAGCTGTAGTCAATGAACAGCATTCTTACATAGGTATTCCTCTTGTCCAGATGGGACAGGGCAGTGTGCAGTGTGATGGCGATTGCGTTGTCTGTGGACCTGTTGGGGAGGTATGCAAACTGAAGTGGGTCTAGGGTGGCCGGTAAGGTGGAGGTGATATGATCCTTGACTAGTCTCTCAAAGCACTTCATGATGACAGAAGTGAGTGCTACGGGGCGGTAGTCATTTAGTTCAGTTATCTTTGCCTTCTTGGGTACAGAAACAATGGTAGACATCTTGAAGCATGTGGGGACAACAGACTGGGATAGGGAGCAACTGAATATGTCCGTAAACACACAAGCCAGCTGTTCTGCGCATGCTCTGAGGATGCGGCTTGGGATGGAGTCTGGGCCATCAGCCTTGCGAGAGTAAACACGTTTAAATGTTTTACTCACGTCAGCCACGGAGGAGGGGGGGGGGGGGGGGGGCGCAGTCCTTGTTAGCGCGGCAGTGATGGTGGTACTGTTTATCCTCAAAGCGGGCCAAGAGGGTGTTTAGTTTGTCTGGAAGCGGGACGTCGGTGGCTGGTTTTCTTTTGTAGACCGTGATTTCCAGTGGACCCTGCCACATACGTCTCGTGTCTGAGCCATTGAATTGTGACTCCACCTTGTCCCTGTACTGGCATTTTGCTTGTTTGATTGCCTTGCGGATGAAATAACTACACTGTTTATTTTCAATCATATTCCGAGACCTCTTTCCATGGTTAAATGCGGTGGATTGCGCTTTCAGTTTTGAGCGAATGCGCCATCCATCCAGGCAACCCTTGCTCTAATTTCGTCTACCTTGTTGTCAAGAGACTGACATTGGCTAGTAGTATACTCGGGAGCGGTGGGCGATGTGCACGCCAATGGAGCCTGACCGGTGGCCGCTTCGTCTGCCCCATCTGCAGCGCCGTTGTTTTGGGTCAACTACTGGAATTAGATCCATTGTCCTGGTGGGTGATCCGAACAGTGGATCTGCTTCGGGAAAGTCGTATTCCTGGTCTTGATGTTGGTAAGTTGACGTTGCTCTTATATCGAATAGTTCTTCCCAGCTGTATGTAATAGACTTAAGATTTCCTGGGTAACACTGTAAGAAATAATACATAAAAAAACAAAATACTGCATAGTTTCCTAAGAACTGAAGGTGGAGTTAACGAGTCACAAACCCGGATCCGGATCCCCCCCATCAAAAAAGCTGACTAGCATAGCCCAGCCTAAAGCCACAGGGATATCATATAATAAAATGTTCATGAAATCACAAGTCCAAGACACCAAATGAAAGATACACATCTTGTGAATCCAGCCATCATTTCTGATTTTTTAAAATGTTTTACAGGGAAGACACAATATGTATTTCTATTAGCTAACCACCATAGCAAAAGACACAACTTTTTTTCCCCACCATTTTTTTCCTGCATAGGTAGCTATCACAAAATTCGACCAAATAAAGATATAAATAGTCACTAACAAGAAACAACTTCATCAGATGACAGTCTGATAACATATTTATTGTATAGCATATGTTTTGTTTGAAAAATGTGCATATTTCAGGTATAAATCATAGTTTTACATTGCACCCACCATCACAACTCTCACCAAAGCAACTAGAATAACTACAGAGAGCAACGTGAATTACCTAAATACTCATCATAAAACATTTATGAAAAATACACAGCGTACAGCAAATGAAAGACAAAGATCTTGTGAATCCAGCCAATATTTCAGATTCTTTAGTGTTTTACAGCGAAAACACAATTTAGCCTTATTTAGCTTATACAATAGCCAACCACACAGCAGCATTGATTCATGCACGTTAGCGATAGCGAATAAACCAGCAAAAGATATTAAATTTTTCACTAACCTTCTCAAACTTCATAGATGACAGTCCTATAACATCATATTACACAATACATATATTGTTTTGTTCGAAAATGGGCATATTTAGCGGCACAAATCGTGGTTATACAATGAGAATAGTAGCCAAGCTGCACAAAATGTCGGGAGAAATCTTGGGAGAGGCACCTAATCTAATCAATAACTAATCATAAACTTGACAAAAAAATACAGGTTGGACAGCAAATGAAAGATACATTAGTTCTTAATGCAACCGCTGTGTTAGATTTTTAAAATTAACATTACTACGACATACAGCGTGCGTTAAAGCGAGACCGCACCGAAATTAATGGCGGAATAGTAGTGTAACATTTTTCAACAGAACAACGAATTAACATCATAAATAGTTCTTACTTTTTGATGAGCTTCCATCAGAATCTTGTGCAAGTGGTCCTTTGTCCAGAATCATCGTTGCTCGGTTGTAGATTGTCGTCTTCAACTTAGGAATTAGCAGCAAACATTAGCTATGTGGCCCAGACGTGTCCAACTCTTCATAACGCAGCACAAAGAAATATCCGAAAATCGCAATATACTGATATAAACTGATATAACTCGGTTTAAAATAACTACATTATGATGTCTTTAACACCTATATCGAATAAAATCAGAGCCGGATATATCTAAGGCCTATAACGAGAGCTTTTCAGAATGCCATCCTGAGGTCTGTCTTGCGCCATGACGAACGTTGAAAAGAGTGCACTCCACGTTCCAAGAGCCTTTATATGGCCTCAGATCTGCCTAGCAACCCCATTCCAATTCTCACTGCTTACTGACATCTAGGGGAAGGCGTATGCAGTGCATGTCGACCCATAGATTACATGCAAATTTATAAACTGACCCTGGAACAGAGCCCCCGATTTGAGATTTTTCAGTTCCTGACAGGAAGTTTGCTGCAAAATGAGTTCTGTTTTACTCACAGATATAATTCAAACGGTTTTAGAAACTAGAGAGTGTTTTCTATCCAATAGTAATAATAATATGCATATTGTACGAGCAAGAATTGAGTACGAGCCAGTTTAATTTGGGAACGAATTTTTACAAAGTCGAAATAGCGCCCCCCTATTGAGAAAAGGTTGGAACCTTTTGGTCCTAGACTTGGTGCTCCGGTACCGCTTGCCATGCGCTAGCAGAGAGAACAGTCTATGACTTGGGGACTGGAGTCTTTGACAATTTTTTGGGGCCTTCCTCTGACACCGCCTAGTATATAGGTCCTGGATGGCAGGAAGCTTGGCCCCAGTGATGTACTGGGCCATATGCACTACCCTCTGTAGTGCCTTACGGTCAGATGCTGAGCAGTTGCCATACCAAGCTGTGACTCAACCGGCCAGGATGCTCTCGATGGTGCAGCTGTAGAACTTTTTGAGGATCTGAGACCCATGTCAAATCTCTCCAGTCTCCTGAGGGAGAAAAGGTGCTGTCGTGCCCTCTTCACAACTGTCTTGATGTGTTTGGACCATGATAGTTTGTTGGTGATGTGGACACCAAGGAACTTGAAACTCTCGATCCGCTCCACTTCAGTCCCATTGGCCCTCCTTTTCCTGTAGTCCACTGTCGGCTCCTTTGTCTTGATCACGTTGAGAGAGAGGTTGTTGTCCTGGCACCACACTGCCAGGTCTTTGACCTCCTCCCTATAGGCTGTCTCCTCATTGTCAGAGATCAGTCCTACCACTGCTGTGTTGTCAGCAAACTTAATGATGGTGTTGGAGTCGTGCTTGGCCACACAGTCGTGGGTGAACAGGGAGTACAGGAGGGGACTAAGCACGCATCCCTGAGGGGCCCCAGTGTTAAGGATCAGCGTGGCATATGTGTTGTTCCCTACCCTTACCACCTGGGGGCGGCCCGTCAGGAAGTCCAGGATCCAGTTGCAGAGGGAGGTGTTTAGTTCCAGGGTCCTTAGCTTAGTGATGAACTTTGTGGGCACTATGGTGTTGGACGCTGAGCTGTAGTCAATGAATAGTTAATTCTAATATGATGCTGACAGAGCCAATAGCTCTCTTTCCCATCAGGCCCAGCCCAGCCAGCTGGACAGGTCATGCTCTCTGGAGGCAGTTGGAAGGAAATTCTAACAGCAATTTTAAACGCTGTCCCTGAATAAGACCCATAGAGAAGAGCCAGAAAAGAGACATTGTGAGTTGTACATGACATTATTTTCCCCAAAATAGGGCTTTGACTTTTGACTTGAATTTAAGAGAGTATTACAGACATCTCATTCACAGAGGCAAAGTGGATTATTTTAATACATTAGCGTTATCAGTTCTGCTTTATCATGCATAAATACATTATTATTTGATCACAGGCAATAATGAGTCACCTGTGTAACAAACTCATAGGGTCATGAGGAACATTCTAATTTGCCACTTTGCCCATGTTCAAAGTCGTAACACTACTGCCATCGTCTTGCAAATGGTAACATCCTGCATGAATTTGTTTCTTCAGAAATTCACTTTTTTAAAGTTTTGTTTAGTGAACAGTAGGTCAGAACAGGTTGGTTACCATACCCAAACAGTCTACATACCAGCCCGTTTGTTCGTCCCAGTTTGAAGGCTAGAGCTTGGTTTAGGCTGCTGATAGTGACTCTGCTTTCATGTTGATAAAGAAAACCTTCAGTGAAGGGAGAATCGCTGGCTAAAAACTCTCAAAGACACATTCTTTGATGTTCTTTGCATGTTCGCCACAGACACATCAATCAGAGATTATCCTGAACAGAATGTTAACAAAGTGGTGAGTCTCATTGGTTCAGTTACTCAAATCAGAGGGATCTTCATAGGCTAGTGTACAATAGTTATTGTAGTACTTTTATTATAATGGCAAATCAAGTTTTAAATATACAAAGGAAGTGTCTGGCATGGGGATTTGTGGTTGAAATCCCTGTGAACTGCTCTTTGGCCTTCGGCTAAGAATTTGGAAGGCTAATTCTCATCCGCGTACTATTATTCAAAACTATGTATAAAGGCCATACAAAACAAATAACAAAGATTGGATTGGAGGTATCTAACAATGTGAGCTGCATTCCAAAATGCAGCACTGGTCTCCAGCCAATTTGATTTTGGAATGAAATATGATCAACATAATGTTCATGTAGTGGCAGGTAGCCCAGCGGTTAGGAGCGTTGGGCCAGTAACCGAAAGGTCGCTGGTTCGAATCCCCAAGCCGACTAGGTGAAAAATCTGTTGATGTGCCCTTGAGCAAGGCACTTAATAATGATTGTTCCTGTAAGTTGCTCTGGATAAGTGTGTCTGCTAAACTGATGACTGGATACCATAGCCTACATTGTATCTAATGTCACAGAAATTAACACCAGAAAGCAAACCACACAAGTCCAGTAAGTCTGTTGTAGTTGTCTGACACGACAATGGCACGTCCTCACAACCCGTAACATAGTGTGTCAGCTCCCATTGTTGCCCTGCATAGAAGCCCTAAACATTGTGTTCATTCACCCACTGTTTCCTGCCAGGCAGCAAACAATATCAGGTTGGCCTGTGCTGTCTAAACAAACCCCAGCTTTATGAGGAAAGAAATATCCTTTTCCCTTGAACTGCGGCAATCCTCTAAGGCCATACAAATCCTGCAGTTTACAGAGAACCATGAAGCAATAAGCTATGTGAGCTAAATGAATTAGCTGCTTCAATAACTCTCTGCTCTAGAGGATCTGTCCGTTTTAAGGTCAGATTGCATCTGTCTGATAGCGGTTCAAGCGAGCGTGGAGAAGTTAATAAAGACACCCTGGTCTTGCATGCCTGAACTAATTACACACCCCAAAAGCTCCCTCCCTTTGTAGTAATTACATCTCAGAGCCAAACCACTGTGGCACAGGAGCCCGTGGAGGACACAATTATTACCTCTCTGGCCTATTTCAATCAACCCAAATAACCAATAAGGATAATAAGAACCCTTACCCTATAAAAGTCTTATGAGCAGGTCAGAGGTAGATGATGTGCACACACCTGCTCAGGTGCTGTATCATTCCCACAGTCCGTGAGAATAAGGTTTTTGCAGATTGTTTGCCAATCCTCCTTCCCTCTATTTTACCCTCCCTTGTTACAGCTGTATTATTGTGCAAAAGGTGATAAACTATCCTACATGAAATAGGGCAGTGTAACCAATTTCTCCACAGGACCTGCTACAGTGGGTCATTTACTGACTGCTTAGAGTCATGTCTGAAGCCTTGAGCTGGCTGATTGTGTTTCTGATCGTATCGCTTTAGCTCTCTCACAGGAAACAGAAAACAACACTTCATGGCTTACATGCCCCAATTTCAACTCCAGCAGAGGTAACCGTAAAAGGGCAAATGTATTCATGTAGTTTCTTCTTCTACTGTACTGTATGTGCCATTGTAGTAGGGCTAAGAGATTCAAAAAGTGGGTCATCCATCAACACATGGGCTAAAGCGGAACAAAGAAGGCACTTCATGTGTGATTATTAATAGGCCAGCTCCTTGGATCTGATCTACCCATGGGTTTAACATCATCACATTTCCTATTCACATGACATTAGAGARGGAAGAGGAAGCGAGATCTCAATCACTCCTTTTTTTCTGGTTCGTATACAGTCAATGAACTAAGCAGACCAGACCCAGCTGCTAATGCATTGGTGCCTATGGGAAAGCCATCCTTTAAGCAGACCGGAATTGTGACATTTTTCTTTCAATCGTAAACGGCCTGAGTTATCCACCATCTTTGTGGAATGCTTCTCTGTCTCTCTTGCTGAGATTCCCTAAAAACACGCCACTTCGATTCAGCTATCACCAGAAGTCACTGTTTCTGCAGCAGGTTAGGAGAATTAGGTTCAGGTTATGAAAGGGTTAGTGAAAATGCTCTACTAATCTGCTCGGAAAAGACACTTCCAGTTGAAGCTGTATCGAAGTGGCATGTTTTTAAGGAGTCCCCTCTCTTGTTGGCAATAGATGTATAACTTCCTACGGTCAGGTGACCGGCCAATCAAAATCCTCATCCAGGCTGTATCACATCCGGCCGTGATTGGGAGTCCCATAGGGCGGCGGACAATTGGCCCAGCGTCGTCCGGGTTTGGCCGGGGTAGGCCGTCATGGTAAATAAGAATTTGTTTTTAACTGACTTGCCCAGCTAAATAAAGGTTAAATATTTTGTTGTTGTTGTTATAGTCAAGCCATATCCAGAGGCAAAGAGATTATGTAGATAACTGGGCGATTGGTAAGGGTGCTGCTGTGGTCTTTAAAATATATTTTGCCAAAACATGACATTAGTTCAGTGCAATACAAATGCCAATACGATATATTGTATGTATGCAGATAGCTACTGTAGCAGATAGCTACTTAGCAACCACTCTTAGACATCCAGGTTACAGTATGATCCTTTTCTGTGAATTCCACATTATGTTACTCTATTTGTCAGATGAAGACACATTGTCATAGAAAGTGTAATGAAAGTCTTCACATTTASTGGGAAGCATTGGTTTTCTCAGCCAGTGAATCCATAATGCATGGAGCAAATGGCCAGCTGTGTGTGTGTTTGTGTGTATCTTATATTTTAGAATCCATTATGAAGTGCCCTGGGGATGTTGAACATGTCTCCAGAGGGTTCAGTAAGCAAATCACTGCTGCATTAAAACATCCCAGGAGAGTTTAGCCTTTGGCTCACTGATCTGTGCTCTATTGGGCTACCCTGATACAGTAGTTCTGAGTGTCATGACCCCTCATATACCTGAACCTTTTATATTGCCCTGGAGAGACATGTGGGTATCATTCTATTTCAAAACCAAAGATAAAGTAACAACCAAGGTACTCAGCAAATTGAGTCACTGGATTACAAACATGTAAATAAATGGTAAAGAAAAGTTCAAGACTCCTTTGTGACTCTCTTATGACTAATTTATGCTAAGCTGATTAGTTGTATTTGGATTGCAAATGTTTGTTGTAATTTAACACCGTTCAGGTTGATCCTGGCAGGCTGACCTGAGGGAGGTAGCTGTGATTGACAGCCCTCCAACCACCCCGCCTCCAAATTCCTGCTCTCCAGGAGATGGACAAATGGCCCAYACATCTGGAACTGGTTTACTAAATGGGGCAATCCGCAGAGGGCCAAACTCTCAGAAAATCACATTTGCTCTTCTTCTCTCTCTCTCTCTCTCCCTCCTTGGTTGGCAAAAATATATCTAAGAGTATAAACTGAAGCAAAATCATAGCAAGCTTTTCCTACAAAGCCGTACTTTTCCAGAGCAGGATGTTGTAATATAGGAGATGTAATCTGGAGTAAACCTTTTGTGGAGTCAAACTTCTTTTGGCTCTGTCTTTGGCACACGGGTCTCTTAGAATTTCAAAGGACTGTGCTTTGGCAACCACTGCAAGGAGCTGAGGGGATATCTGAATGCTCTCTGTGTCTTTAAGGAGGAGCACACAATGGAACACTCTCAGAGCACAGAGATCTGTGGAGTTACAGCCAGCCGCCATTACACAAAGTCAGGCCGTTCTCCTCCTTTCCCTCTCCCCTTCTCTTTCCCTCTCACAGACTTCATACATCAGTCCACAGTATCATGGTTCCCTGCCTGGAACTAGTGTCTCTGACTGCTTCTGTTTAAGGACCTCTCAAGACCACTAGTGTGTGTGCGTTTACAGGAGGAGTTTCAAGTAAATAAAGGAAGGATGTTAGGCAGCATGTGAAAGTAAATATAGTGCTGCGCTAGGCACTGAGGAAGACATAAGTGCTATTGTTACAGGACACACCCTGTGAGTCAGTAAAGCACACAAAATGAAATCACATGAATCCAGCTCTATGAAATACAGGGAATTCTGTGAAATTGTGAAACCCTTTTGGAGTGACAACAGTGTGGTGTGAGTTGAAACCCTGACAATTTATATATTTTCATATACAGACACACCTAGCAATTGTGGAATGCCACAGGCTGTTGGGGACAGGGTAGTAAACAAAGCTTAAAATGATTAAAAGTTAATACATTTATGTAAAGTACACAGATGTGTAGAATAATCCATCTATTTTACATCTATACAAAGTTATACACCGAATGTACAAAACATTAGGAACACCTGCTCTTTCTATGACAGACTGACCAGGTGAATCCAGGTGAAAGCTATGATCGCCTTATTGATGTCACTTGTTAAATCCACTTAAAATCAGTGTAGGTGAAGGGGAGGASACAGGTTAAATAAGGATTTTTAAGCCTTGAGACATGGATTGTGTACATGTGTCATTTAGAGGGTGAATGCAGAACAAAATATTTCAGTGCCTTTGAACAGGGTATGGTAGTAGGTGCCAGGCGCACCAGCTTGTGTCAAGAGCTGCAATGCTTCTGGGTTTTTCACACTCAACAGTTTCCCATGTGTATCAGAATGGTTCACCACCCAAAGGATATCGAGCCAACTTGACAACTGTGGGAAGCATTGGAGTCAACATGGGCCAGCATCCCTGTGGAACGCTTTGGACACCTTGTAGAGTCCATGACCCGACAAATTGAGGCTGTTCTCAGGGGTGAAACTCAATATTAGGAAGGTGTTCTTAATGTTTTGTACACTAAGTGTATACACTATTGATAAAGAAATATAAAACAACGCAGATGTTTAACATTCAAAACAGTTCAAGTGCAGTTATGTCTCTTTCAGTCCATATTATACCACAGGGATAGCAACCAAGGCAGGTGTTCAAACATGCAGTTGTTGTTGCACAGAATATCTGAAGGATTTTGGCCAATGTAGATCCAAAGTCGATGCTGTAGAATAGCTGCGACATTTATAACATTTCAAAGTAGGGTGAATAATACAATGTATCAAATGACATGTGGTATAGTGTTTCAGTTAAAACACACTTCTCTGTCAGAAGAGATAAGAAAATACAGGACGAAACATGTCTGTGTCTAATAAACTGCCTGGAGACAATTTTATGTTTCGAAATAAATGGTCACGGTCATGGGAAACAGATTCAATAACAGAGCAGCAAAAATCCTAGGTGACGTTCAAGAATTTGTTTCTGCATTGATTTGTTCAGATCACATTTCAACCCGTTGTGTAACAGCTCTTTGAAACAGAACAGGCAATGTTGACTTCCAGGTCTTAGGCCATGTAAACATGACTGAGGAAGATAGCAGGAGAATTTGTCCACAATAATATCTGATTGAAATGATAACTAGACATCCGAGGAGGGTGGTGGGAGGAGCTATAGGAGTACAGGCTCATTGTAATGGCTGGAATGGAATAAATGGAACATGGTCAAACATGTGGTTTCCATATGTTTGATGTGTTTGATAACATTCCAGATTTTCAACTCCAGACATTACAATGAGCCTGTCCTCCTATAGCCCCTCCCACCATTCTCCTATGCTAGACATACATAACTACATACTCTACATAAGATGTTTACCTTTTGGTCTGACATAAGAGTGGTCCTTGCACAGTAATGTGCATACTGATGATTGTTATGGAACATAATGTTTCCTAGTGGCTGAGGAATCTTTTTTAGTTCCAGGTCCTAAAATCTCCTTCAAAATTAGAAGAGGAAAAGCTAAATGGTTTGAAGATAATATCCATCAATGCTATTGCTAGCTTGTTACTGTAATTGAAATACATGATTTATGCATAGCAAGCATGACATGATAGTGTATCAACAGTGGATTGAAATAAATACCTCAGGCCTTCGGAATAAAAGCAAAACACACAAATGTAATTAAAATTTAAACAAAACTGTTCAAATAGTAATTATCATGTTTGACGGCAATAACAAAAAGTGTTCTTTGCATATAGTGGTATAAGGCACAGTTTTAGCACTAATGTGTTAGCTAGATGTCCATACTGAAGGCAACAATCCCAACACAATCACGACACAATGCCTTTAACGTCACAGGTTAGCACCTCGTCATGTTTCTGTTCCTGTCCGAGCTGCCTGTGAAACTGGCCCTGCTTTTGAGCCCTCCAACAATGGATATTCTGGCCCAGGGTAATACTCTTGATGCTTGGCAAGTGACTTAGCATGTTATTTGGCAATGACGTTACACCAGAGTTGGACAGATTGAGCTCCTGTAGAGACACAAGTCCACTGAACACAGCTGGGCTCAGTGTCTTTAGCTTGGCATTGTTGGACAGGTCCAAGACCTGAAGGTTCTGAAGGCCTCTGAAACTGTTAGGCTGGATGTCAGAGAGCTCAGGAAGCGCACTGAGGGATAGGTGAACCAGGTCCTTGAGGTCCTCAAAGGCCCCCTCCTCAATGCGCAAGATAATGTTCCCATCCAGGCTTAGGTCCCTCAACGGGATGCCTTTTAGCTTGGGCACGGCCCTCAGCTGATTGGCTGCTAGAGTCAGGCTCTGGACATGTAGTAAGGGGCTCCTAGAGGAACTCCTGGAGACCACCGTCAGCTGGTTGTGGGACAGATCCACGTTGATTGGCTCTCCGTGACCTTTAGTGATGAACATATCGAGGTCAAACTCCCGGAAGTGGTTGTGGCTGAGGTCCACCTCGGCCAGAGGGAGGCCAGAGAAGCAGCCCTCATCCAGGCCCTCCAGGAAGTTGTGGCTGAGGTCCAGAGACTCCAGGTAGCGCAGCCTGGACAGGGCCTTGGGGCTGACCATGGAAATGCGGTTGTTGCTGAGGTCCAGGCTGACCAAGGTGGTATAGCCAGGTCCAGAGAGCATGTTGTCGGTCAGCAGGGACATGGAGTTGGAGGACAGGTCCAGGTGGGCCGTGTCCAGGGGGATGGGGATGGGMCTGGTGCCCACTCCCCTGCAGTCCACCCTGGTCAGGCTGAAGCTGTCGAACAGGCCGAAGCTCTCCACCTCACAGTGGCAGCTTGGGTGGCAGTTCTTCACAGCTCCAGCCTGGCCATGGACAGCCAGGAGCAGCCACAGACTAACACACAGGGGGAACGCCATCATGCTCTGAAGGGGACACAAATACAAAACAAAGATGTTACTTCTTATGTATGTTTGGGCTATAAACAAATGATATATTGTAGTGACTAGCAGATATCTGAGAAAAGGTCAATGGAGAGATACATGGAATACGTGACTAGTAATCTAATGTCTTCCATTCTTTCAAATGAAAAGGAACAGCTAATTGGACATTATTCTGTGACCCAAAATAAACAAACACAGTATATGGGTCATTAACAGCACTCTGCATCATCCAGTGAACAGAGCAACATCCTGATAAACTAGAGGAGATTGGGGCTCCATAGACACTACAGGGAGTAAAACATTTCTGTGAATCACAATGATATGCACTCCATTACAGGGATACATTAAGGATATAAATACATACAGCTAGCGTTAAACACATCATGCATAAATATAATCTCTACATACACATTAAATACAAAATAAATATGACAAATGTGGTAATGGCCATAAGTGACTAATTTATTTTTTATTTAGCAGACACGTTAGCAGTATTCCTTCCCTCAAGCCGCTTCTCTGAACAACGTAACAAAGATTACTCCCGGAACAGACAGTAAATGTAGTGTTAGAAAACTCTAATGTAGAGTTTCCCTTTCAAAATGCCACCTGTTACCGGCAACACGGCAAGCTATCCTTGCAACACACACCAACAGAACATGCACTTCATACCTCTATTTTCTGTTGTTGTCACTAGTCTCCTGTTCACTCCACAGCGCTAGATATCAGACTGAGAAGAAGGCTGGTGGTTCACAGGACTTTTGTTTCCAAACCCACCTAACCCGCGTCCTTTGTGGAGGTAAATGATCTGCTCCTAAACCTATTAGTTCACTTGGCAGCAACACTGCCATAATGAGCAAAGCACAGAGTACCCACACGCAACACATGGAAATTGTGCAAAGGTTAAAGGGGCAATCAGCAGTTTTACTTAGAAATTAATGATATGTACCCATTGAGTACTTTAAAAGAACATAACTTAGAAATGCCTCATGAGCTTAGTTCAACTGTTGTACCCCATCAGAACCCAAAATATAAGCTTGTTTTACTCCAATGTTTGTAAACAAAGTAAATGTAAACAAACACTGCATTGCCTAAAAACATGGATAAAACTATAAATTTGATGTCATGGATGGTCTGTCCTATAACTTAGTCTTTGAATTTGAGAGTGGTAACATTTTTTAAGCCCCATCCCAACCGCTTTTTACCGAAACAGTGGTGGGGAGAACGGTTTGATATTGTTTAAACGGCTCATTGCTGCTTTAACAATTGTAGTTGTATAACAACTGAATAAGCGTTCACTGGTCAGGACGTGTATACCCAAGCATGACCCAGCAGAAAAGCCATCGAAGGGTTGATCATTAATTTGTGCAGTGGGCCAAGGTTAGGTACTGTATAGTCTGTGGAAGGTTGTCACATCAAGCTTTCGTGCAGACAAATTACCCTCTAGTGGCCTCATGGGTGGAAGGTTATTACTTTGCCAAGATAATGCATCRACCTGACAGGTGTGGCATATCAAGAATCTGATTAAACAGCATGATCATTACATAGGTGCACCTTGTTCTGGGGACAAAATGCCACTAAAATGTGCAGTTTTGTCATACAACAATGCCACAGATGTCTCAAGTTGAGMGAGTGTGCAATTGGCATGCTGACCACAGGAATGTCCACCAGAACTGTTGCCAGATAATTTAATGTTAATTTCTCTACCATAAGCCTCCTCCAATGTGGTTTTAGATAATTTGGCAATACGACTAACCAGCCTCACAACATTTCCCAGTTATTCCATGGCCTGCAGGTTTGGGATGCTCTGGATCGTCGTGTACGACAGCGTGTTCCAATACAGCCATTGAAGAGGAGTGGGACAACATTCCACAGGCRACAATCAACAGCATGATCAACTATGTGAAGGAGATGTGTCGTGCTGCATGAGGCAAATGGTTGTCACACCAGATACTGACTGGTTTTCTGATCCATGCTCCTACCTTTTTTTAACAAGGTATCTGTGACCAACAGATGCATATCTGTATTCCCAGTCATGTGAAATCCATAGATTAGGGCCTAATGAATATATTTCAATTAACTGATTTTCTTATATGAACTGTAACTAAGTCAAATCTTTGAAATTGTTGCATGTTGCATTTATATTTTTGTTCAATATATATAGTGTAATATTGGGACGCAAACTCAAAATTGAATACATACTATATTTGACATGGTACAAGAGTCTTCTTTTTTTAAAGTCTAACCATGTGTGAGAGGTGTATACTTTTGTTTCAAATTAGATGTGTTTAAGACTACCAAGAAACACTGGGTGACCCTGATTTAGCCCACAGCAGTAAAATGTTGTAAGAGTTATCAGGTATGTTAATCCTAGATTGCCTACAAAGGATACAGAAGGTTATTATGTAACAGGGGATGTTGGATAATCAAAAAGGAAATCTGGAATACTTTAGATTCAACATGAAGACTGATGTGGTAAGCTGCCCAGAAACTCTGGGCAGGGGCGCAGCCAATCAGAATGAGTTCTTCCCCACAAAAGGGCTTTATTACAGACAGAAATACTCCTGTTTCATCAGCTGTCTGGGTGGATGGTCTCAGACCATCCCGCAGATGAAGAAGCCGGATGTGGAAGTCCTGGGCTGGCGTGGTTACACGTGGTCTGCGGTTGTGAGACCGGTTGGACGTACTGCCAAATTCTCTAAAATGACGTTGGAGGCGGCTTATGGTAAGGAAATTAACATTCAAATCTCTGTCAACAGCACTGGTGGACATTCCTGCACACAGCATGCCAATTGCACGGTCCCTCGAAACTTGAGACATCTGTGGCATTGTGTTGTGTGACAAAACAGCACATTTTAGAGTTGCCTTTTGTTGTCCCCAGCACAAGGTGCATCTGTGTAATGATCATGCTGTTTAATTGAACCTTTATTTAACGATGCAAGTCAGTTAAGAACAAATTCTTCTTTACAATGAGTCTACCGGGGAACAGTGGGTTAACTGCCTTGTTCAGGGGCAGAACGACAGATTTTTACCATGTCAGTTTGGGGATTCGACCCAGCAACCTTTCGGTTACTGGCCCAACGCTCTAACCACTAAGCAGCTTCTTGATATGCCACACATGTCAGGTGGATGGATTATTTTGGCAAAGGAGAAATCCTCACTAACAGGGATGTAAACAAATGTGTGCACAACATTTGAGAGAAACAAGCTTTTTTTGCATATGGAACATTTCTTGGATATTTTGTTTCAGCTCATGAAACATGAGACCAACACTTTACATTAAATAAATAAAGGTGAAATAAATAAAAAACATGTTGCGCTTACATTTATGTTCAGTATAAATAGCACAGCTTCCCCGTCTTGAGTTGAGCCACTCTGTCCTCGGTGTGTGAAAGAGAGAGAATGTGTTTTCTTTGGATTTGTTGACTCAAAGCCGGAATCCCCCCTACCATACAAGATAGGGCAGATAGCCAAAATAAGTAGAAGATATCAAATGACGGTGAGTGAGTATTTCCCCATTAAACAAGATCAATAGATGTATTATGCTTCTGGTTGCCACAAATCCAAGATAAGGTATGTATCTTTCATGAGGTTTTGTTTTCACAATACTAGATGAACTTTTACTACTCATTTGTTTCCATTTTAATAAAAACAATTACTTCAACAGGGAATCATCCTCCCATCCCACGTTTACAAGCCTGCATACTCCCCAGACACGGACTACACCCTGCCGCTATGACATCGCTTGTCCATATATGTATATATTCTTAATGTCATTCCTTACTTAGATGTGTGTGTATTGGGTATATGTTATGAAATTTTTAGATATTACTGCACTGTCGGAGCTAGAAGCACAAGCATTTCGCTACACCCGCAATAACATCTGCTAACCATGTGTATGTGACCAATAAAATGTTATTTGAGTGACTAGCTTTATTAGAACACAGATGAGGGGGCAGTCTAAAGCCATGCAGTGGGAATCTGTGGCTAAAACTAAGTGCTCATTTAGTTCAGAAGTCTATTCTACTACATTGGTGCTAGCTAGTGTATTTTCCCACTCTCTTCATTGTCCATGTATATTGTCCATGAATACATCTGCTGCTCTTTTACTGGGGATATTGAACTTCTCCACACCAGGTGTTCCTCTCATCCTTTCACCAATAAATTACAGCAAACAGTAAATGGCTGTTAGCCCAGACTTACAATCAGCCCACTATAATTACTTGACAACTACGGCTGTCCGCGCCTCAACTCTCCTCCTGGGAAATTGTAGGCCACAAACACATCTCACTTTTAGGATCTTGTCTTTCAACATGCTTATATCCTCAAAAGACACCATATACATTTCATCTGACTTTCCGTATTCTTTAACGCTCAACATGTTAGTAATGCTAAGCTACAGTGGGGCAAAAAAGTATTTAGTCAGCCACCAATTGTGCAAGTTCTCCCACTTAAAAAGATGAGAGAGGCCTGTAATTTTCATCATAGGTACACTTCAACTATGACAGACAAAATGAGAGAAAAAAAATCCAGAAAATCACATTGTAGGATTTTTAATGAATTTATTTGCAAATTATGGTGGAAAATAAGTATTTGGTCACCTACAAACAAGCAAGAGTTCTGGCTCTCACAGACCTGGAACTTCTTCTTTAAGAGGCTCCTCTGTCCTCCACTCGTTACCTGTATTAATGGCACCTGTTTGAACTTGTATCAGTATAAAAGACACCTGTCCACAACCTCAAACAGTCACACTCCAAACTCCACTATGGCCAAGACCAAAGAGCTGTCAAAGGACACCAGAAACAAAATTGTAGACCTGCACCAGGCTGGGAAGACTGAATCTGCAAAGGTAAGCAGCTTGGTTTGAAGAAATCAACTGTGGAGCAATTATTAGGAAATGGAAGACATACAAGACCACTGATAATCTCCCTCATCTGGGGCTCCACGCATGATCTCACCCCGTGGGGTCAAAAGAGAATGTCATATGGTCAGATGAAACCAAAATAAACTTTTTGGTAAAAATCAACTCGTCTGTTTGGAGGACAAAGAATGCTGAGTTGGATCCAAAGAACACCATACCTACTGTGAAGCATGGGGGTGAAAACATCATGCTTTGGGCTG
The DNA here is from genome assembly GCF_002910315.2 of Salvelinus sp. IW2-2015. Classification (NCBI taxonomy): domain Eukaryota; kingdom Metazoa; phylum Chordata; class Actinopteri; order Salmoniformes; family Salmonidae; genus Salvelinus; species Salvelinus sp. IW2-2015. Next base: position 29,425,642 of record NC_036862.1, read on the forward strand.
TTTTTCTGCAAAGGACCAGGACACTGATCCGTGTAAAGGAAAGAATGAATGGGCCATTGTATCGTGAGATTTTGAGTGAAAACTCCTTCCATCAGCAAGGGCATTGAAAAATGAAACTGTGCTGGGTTTTTCAGCATGACAATGATCCCAAACACACCGCCCGGGAACGAAGGAGTGGCTTCGTAAGAAGCATTTCAAGGTCCTGGAGTGGCCTAGCCAGTCTCCAGATCTCAACCCATAGAAAATCTTTGGGGGGAGTGAAAGTCCGTGTTGCCCAGCAACAGCCCAAAACATCACTGCTCTAGAGGAGATCTGCATGGAGGAATGGGCCAAAATACCAGCAACAGTGTGTGAAAAACCTTGTGAAGACTTACAGAAAACGTTTGACCTCTGTCATTGCCAACAAAAGGGATATAACAAAAGTATTGAGATAAACTTTTGTTATTGACCAAATACTTATTTTCCACCATAATTTGCAAATAAATTCATAAAAAATCCTACAATGTGATTTTCTGGATTTTTCTTTCTCATTTTGTCTGTCATAGTTGAAGTGTACCTATGATGAAKATTACAGGCCTCTCTCATCTTTTTAAGTGGGAGAACTTGCACAATTGGTGGCTGACTAAATACTTTTTTGCCCCACTGTATGTGGGAACTGGGAATGATGTTTTATTGCATTTTCCAGTGTAATTTGATGTCCTGGCATCGGAGGATGGTTTGAGCCTCATTAGAATAGGTCTAAGTAGGCCTTTGCAATGTTGCTCATACCTGATCTCTGCAGCGCAGACAGCAGGTCTATCACAGTTCAGAAGCATTGTCCATGTGATGGAGAGTACACTACCATAAAAAAGGGTTCCAAAAGGGTTATTTGGCTGTCCCCATAGGAGAACCCTTTTTGGTTCAGATAGCACCTTTATTTCCCTAAGAGTGCATTTTACCAGCTAAATCCCAAAGTCAAAGCCTACAAACAATTTAATTAGGAGAGATTGTGTGGGCACGCTAATCRATTTAAGCCAAATTAATGCATGACATTAAGAAGAGCCAGGTTTAATGTGAGCTTGAAGTAGTGCAGAAAACAGTATAGGCTAGTCTCATCAGGACAACAAGTAAGTCCTCAGTTTCCATGATTAATAGGATTGAACTATTGCACTGATTGCACAGGCTATATGTCAGTGTTGTCACCGTAGGGTTAAAGTTTACAAAGCATTTCAAGACTTCAAAAGTGATCTTCTCAAGATGAGTTCCACACCATCTGTTGTGAAGATCCAGCTAAATGACTCAATCCCAATTATATGGAAACGATGGGCACAAATTTGATAATTTCAGACACTAATTTCATAATTTCAGATGGGCCTATCTTTTCCATTCATTTGGTATTGAGGAATACACAGTATGGTGCATGTGTGGCATTGGGTGAGTCCCCCGTGGATGGTGGTCTCTGAGCCCTCTAGCTATGTCACAATGAGACGCCGGAATATCGCGTCCTAGCGTCAGTGGACTATGATTTAGTTTAAAACATATTATATAGATATGGCATGCAATTATCTCAATATTAAACCTATTTTGAGTCATGAAAACTTAGATTTAGAGTGAATTCTTCAAAAAGTAATAATCGTTAAGCCATGGCAATGTCTTGCTTGCATTCTTTAAATAAAGTCTGACTCAAAGCCCTGTGCATGCATTTCCACATAGGGWGACTAAACGCCCCTTTCAATAAAAAAAAAGCGGTATTTAAGCGCAATATGAACTGCCCTCGGTGAGTAAAACAAGGCTAGCAAATTGACTTCGTTTGCCGCTGGAGYTCAAATTTCCTGTAGCCGTGGCAAACCTCGCCTTACCTTGCAGCCTGCCGACTTTTCTGAGACTGTCAAACTCATCCGTGTGGWACCTGAGAAATGAATCAAATCTCATATGTACCAGACTACTCCCAAGTCCCGCCACCTTCTTCTGTCAATTATCACTCGACTTGTCACATTTCCATGAAGCACATCACTCAACCAAGTTTTACGCATTTGGCCCGTGAATAAGTATTCTTCAATGTTTTAAGTACATGATTATAAGTGTAATTAACTAATAGGTACAATTTGCACATAATAGCCTATCAGAGGAGGGCGCGCAGTTTTTCTAAGAAATCAGAAATATGATCTGACCTCCGTCGTTCCAAGGCTTGAAAACCTTGAAATCCAAAGAAAAGTTTAAAATACCGTTGATAATAAGAACTATTCTAACTTGCTCACACATTTCTGACATACCTTTACCATGAAATAGGAATTTAGACCGTTAGCTCTCCTGGACAATCCAGTTTACTTCACCACGCCAAGGAATCTTGCAAGAGACTCAACCTCCGCTCCCATTTTTGAAAATCCCATATCGTTGTGCGGTTTAGGCAAATTAGAGATTTCTTGCGGTTTTATATTAACTGGCAGTGCTGCAACTATCTATCCTGACTTGAGGTCGAGACGAGACTCCCCAGACTTCTTCGTAGAGCACTGAAGTCCAGATAGGTTTCCGCCAGCATCGCTTTGAAGTCGGACACGAAAGAGGCGCACTCCAGTGGCGAGACTGTTGCTTCGGCGACCGACATGAAATGATTCTATTGTTACAGATACTCTATGAAGAATGTTGTGCAATAGAGCCCCACAGTGGAGGTGTCGTAATACCCATAATACATAGGGGTCAAACAGGGAAATTGTTCCAAATGTTTTTCCACTATTAATTTTTCCCAAAGGGGATTTTAGAAACGCTTAAAATAACGGCTGTGTTTCGTGTATGCTTACACCGGTGTGACGTTTGGATGACCATGCAAATCTCTCTCAGGCAAGGTGACTTTTCTCAATATTTTTGGCTCCATTTACTCTCAGATTCGAAAAGTAGACATCATGCAAAACTACAAATCCCTGCAAGCTCCTGCACATCATCTCTAGCTGACACCTTTGCTAACAGGTATTATGTAAATTAAAAACTTTCACAAGACAGTTCACAGAATTGTCCATTTAAAGAAATGTAGCCAATTTATTGATTACTCCATTTAGCTAACATTAGAGAGTTAATCTAGAGATGATCATCTATGCCTCGAATCGACAGTCTCGTCCAGATCATCTTGGCAAATGTAGTTCTTTATAATAGCCACATTAGCAGCTAATTAATGTGTGTGTG